>NW_020272000.1:855248-1010025 GCF_003268045.1 Sipha flava
ACCAACTTTCATATTTTTATCTGGACATAATTTTGGTAAATATTTTCTTGTTAAATTTATTGTTCCACAAACATTTATTCCTTTCGTTTTCAAATATGATAGAAGGGGCAAACTTGTAAAAAAATTATCAATATAAAGGTGATGGTTTTTGTTCTGTAATGGAAATGATAAATCTTTTACAACACGACCTCCTAAATTTTTTTCCACATTGTCACCAACTTTACCTGAATATATTTCAAAGTTCCATAAGTATCCTTTTTTATCTGCAAGTGACCAAACCTTGTATCCCCTTTTAATAGGCTTTTTCGGCATATATTGTTTCAAAGTAGATCGTCCTTTAAATTTGATCGTTGATTCGTCGACTGCAATAATTTTGTTAGGATTATAATACTTTTGAAAATTATATTTTAAAATTGTTAAATATGGCCGAACTTTATAAAGTTTATCATAACCTATTTCACTTTTTTTAGGTATCATGTTGTTATCATTTAAATGTATAGTAGACAGCAACCAACCAAAACGATTAACCGTCATTAGTTGACTTATATAACTGTCGTGAAGGTCTGGTGCTGATGACCAATAATCTCTATAGCTAGGTAACATTTTTATACCCATCAGTATATTTATACCTAGAAATGTCATAATTTCTTGATTGGTAGTTTTTATATACAATTTTCCTGTCTTCAAATATCTTTGCTGGGCATATAAATTTGTTTGTTCTGCTATTAAATTAATGACTTCATCGGAAAATAAGAGTTTAAAAACTGAAAATGGTGTATGATCTTGTTCTTTGTCGATTAAATCACTACGGCCAGTTGTTCCAATAAAATCGGATAGTGGGTTTATTGAAAATTTATTGTTTTTTGACCATGTCGGTGGTATGAAATTGAATTCGTCATTATTTTGGGTATTATTAGACACTTGAATTTGCGAAGAATTATCTTTATTTGAAATATTCGGTAAAAGTACCTCTGGTGTACTTAAAGTAATTGTTGAACTGGACGTGGGGCCGGAAGAAAATAATGAACGAGAAATATTTTTATTAAAACTTCTTATATTTTTATAAATTTTATATGGACTAGGTAATTTTAAAATTTCATTGTCATTTAAATTTAGTATGTCTACTAAATCTTCATCTGCATTACCTATATCATCACTAGCTTCATTATCTTTTACTACGATTATGGCCTTTTGTGGAGGTAAGTAATCCTGATCATCATCTGTGTCATCTACTGTCGTACAACTTTGATCGTCTGACGGCAAATCTTCGTAAAGACAGTCAACTATAGAATTTTCGTTTAATTGCAAAGAAGTCATTTTAATAATTATTATGCACACAATAAACACTACCGTCACGGTCGATTAGATTTTGTAAACTGTCAACTTTCAATGTACCAAATTTCTAAAATCCAAATAATGTTATTTTCATCGTCAGTTTGACAAAAACCAATTTTATAGATTGTAAAAATTATTTAATTGTTAAATCTAATTGTTTACAATTCATTTAGGGCTTGAAAATAATAAATAGTCAAATATACTTGATGATTATAGTAAATCGATTATTTCCGTCACTACAAGCACGGTGGGTTATAATTTGTACACCGATTATTTTCAATATTAAGTCTGAACTGGTTTGTATATAATGATGTTTCCATCATCAATATAAATAATACTAGTTTTATAGCACGTAAAAATGAAAACCACTAAAATAAACCTATTTTTGTGCAATTCATGGTCAATTAAAATCTATAAATAAAATAAAATATATTTTATCATGAACACAATATTCAAAAAGAAAAAAAGTAAGGAAATTCTCAGTAAAATGTCTAGTATAAAATTATACACACTACTAACATGTATTTATAACATAACATTAACTTATTTCTTATTAAAATTGTTAAGAGAAGGTAGAAAATATTATTAAAATGGTGGGTTATTTTTCGTACCACCATGCAGCAACGGTTTCTAATTTGGTGGGTTATATTTTATCCCATCGTGCTTCAAAGAGTTAATTATTAATTTCAAAATTTTTAAAAAATAGTTAATGAAATTTTAATAACTTTAAAGTAATTTAAATTTTTTTGGTTATTAATCAATTTAAAAGTAAGAATATTTTTGTAAGTTTTTGTTTTTTTAGCTCATAAAATATTTTTAAGTCTCATAAGAAATCAAATTATATCAAATACTTATTATTGGTTAAATTATTAATTAATTCAAATTTTAGTATCTGTTTTATTTTTTAGAAACTTGAGTTAGTTAATAATACTCAAACATATGACTATTGGAAACAAATTCCTGTACCATTAAACATGAGCATATATTTGTTTAACTGGACAAATCCTGAAGAAACATTGCAGAATGGAACTAAACCAATACTGCAACAGCTTGGACCATATGTTTTCAAGTATATAAAAAAAAATCATTTAATTTTAATTTTATTTAATTAAACTAAAATTAATTCCTATAAGTGCATTATAGAAGTTCAAAATTCTAATAAAAATATGTAATTTTATTTTGAATGCATACATTTATTTAAAAAATAAAAATAAATTAATTTATATAATTATGTTTTAGAGAAAACCGTACTAAAGTGAATGCAAATTTTAACAGTAATGATACAATTACATATATGCAATTAAAAAGTTGGCAATTTGATCAAATCCTTTCAAATGGTTCATTGTCCGACCAAATTACCACTGTTAATATTGTACTCAATGTAAATTAGATATAAAACATGTTAACATTTTTATATATTAATATGGGTTAATATTTTTGTAGATTTTAGGTCAAAAATTAGAAGCAATCCATTATCATTGGATATTTGTTCTAGTAAATTTTTATTTAAAGATGTCAAATATTAGTAAGCCATTTATAACAAAGACTGCTGGTGAATTTATTTTTGATGGTTATCATGATCCTGTTTTGGATATATTAGATGAACTACAAAAACACATTCCCCAAATTCCAATTAATTTACCTTTCAAAAAAGTGGGATGGTTCTACGGTGTAATATATATATATTTATAATTGTTATTATTTTGTTTACCAACTGCATATTAATTATCAATTATCAATTATACATTTTTTTAGATGAATATGTCTACTAGTGCTGATGGCTTAATTAACATGTTTACTGGAGTAGATAACATAGAAAAACTTGGATTAGTACATTCAGTTAATTATAGTGAAAATTTAAATGTTTTTAATAAAGATTGTAGTGCTTCAAATGCTTCTGCAGGTGATTTATGGCCAGAACATACTGCCATGCAATCTAATATTTCAATATATATACCTAGTATTTGCAGGTAACTGAATTCTGATTTAAATACACTAATTTTTTTACAATAAAATAAGATTTAAATTCTTTGATTGGGGCCCTATCAGTTGTATCTTAATTAAACTTTTTTTTCTTTGTTGGTCCTAAGTTTAAATAAAAAAAAAAATGTGTTTTTTTCATTAAGTAGATTTTATTATAATTTATGTTAACCATAATCAAATGTTCAATTAAAGTTTATGTAAAATGTTTGTTAATAATTTATTCATATGATATATTGGAGTTAATGTCTTTTTGTTGTAATAAATATACTACTATTTCTATTAATAATTGTATTAATCATTCATGATGTATATATATTTTATTTTAGTGCATTAACTTTGACAAAGAAAAACTATAAGTTTATTAATGGTATAAAAAGTATGGAGTTTACTGGGAAATCTGATGTTTTTAACAATACATGTTATTGTCCATCATCAGGATGTCTTTTACCTGGTGTACGATCATTAAATTTATGTGGAAACAATGCGCTCCCAATATTTATATCATTTCCACATTTTTATTTAGCTGATGAATCATATAGACAATCAATAATTGGCATGAAGCCCAATAAGACTTTGCATGAATTTAAAATAATTTTAGAAAATGTAAGTTTATGTTTTTATTTGATGACAAGTTACTAATTTTTTATTCATTATTCAAATGTATATTAATTGTTGAATATATCTCAATGAAAAATTTTATATTATAGGAGTATTCAATACCTCTTCATATAGCAGCAAGATTACAATTTAATGTCAAAATGAATCCAATTAAGGATATAAAGTAATTGTATTTTATTTGTTTAAACATATACTCTGAAAGATTAATTTATTACTATTACTTTTTTTAGAGTTTTAAAAAATGTGCCAGAAGTCTTTTTACCTGTATTTTGGTTTGCTGATACATTTGAAGTTCCAAAAAATGTGTCTGACCAATTATTGATTGTTACAAATGTATTACCAATTATCACGCCTTATGTATGGCTAACAATGTCCTTGACTGGGTGTATAATGCTAGTTTTAAGCACCTACTTATGGGTAAGCAAAAAAAATAAAAGTTTCACAGTCTTAGATCCATTGTAAATTAAATTGTTTCATTTTGAGGCAATCTCAATGTTCCTAAAATAAGTATATAAAAATAAATTTTGTTTATTGGTGGTTTAAGTGACCAATATTTTAGTCATTAAACTTTTGGCCATAAAAAAATATAATATCTTATTTATTTTATTTTATTTGTGTATAACAATATTATTGAAATGACTATTTTTTGATACTTTTAAACTTTACTAGAAATATTGATTTTTCTTTTTGTAAATTATAAATATATTTTTGAAAATTGTAATTTTTAACTACTCATATTTATTTTTTGAATATACTACTCTTATATTTGTTATTTTTATATATTTAAGTGTTATTTCTTACTCAAAGATTATTCATACCCATTTTAATTTTATATTTAATATGCTATGTATTTAATATCAAATGCATTCATTAGAGTATGACATGCTATGTAAACAAGATCATCACAAAAAAAAATTTAACTGCCATTAAAAGATAAAACTACTGAATAAATATTTTAATTTATAATTTATGTATGGTTAAATTTTATTCTCTAGTTATAACTATTTGTAGAATAATGATAATGTAAAATTGTTGTTAATATCTTATAATAATTTTACTATATTAAATACATTTTATTTAAAAGCTGTGTTATTTTACATTTTGTGGCCTAATTTAACTAAATATAGATTGATATATATTATATTTTTCGAGGAATGGAAAACTGGAAACTATACAGTAATTTTTGAAAACAACTAAAGAATTTTCTAACTTTTCTAACTTTACCTCTATGTTCTTATACTTGTATTAGATATTTAATTATTAGGGCAGAGGACTTGTAGTTCTAAAAAAATCACTAAATATACAGTTATATACATAAAATATGCATTAAAAATTAATAATATGCATTAAAAATGCATTTTAAAATGAATATTTTGGAAAAAAAATATGGACTTTTTTTTTTTGTAAGTACCTATTAGTTTAATGAATAGGTTTTATTTAAAGTTTAAATACAACTTATATGTTACAATAAGTATTGAATTATTTGAATTTATGGGCTTATGTATTTTAACCATTTAGTTATAGGTTCTGCAGGAAGTGAAAGATCAGGTGTGAGGTGCTGTATTTTTAAATATTACTACACGAGAAGGCGCTTTAAAAAAAAAAAAAATTACATTAGAATTTAATTATATTATTTATTAAATAACATTATTTTGGTCAAATAAAAATGTTGACGAAAAAATATTGATGAAATTATTTAAATATGCATCTAAAAGTATATATGGAAGAAATATGCCCTAAAAACTAAAACAACTCAAAATATGCATTTATATGCAAAATAAAAATAAATAAATAAATAAATTTCAAAACTAACTTTGTGAAAACATGAAATGCATTTGTTTTGTACTCTGCTATTTTTGCGACTGCTAAAAAAATATACAAATGCTATAAGTCTTCTGCCCTAGTAATTATGTAATCCAAAAATATTTATATACATAAAATATTTATATATATTTATAATTGGGCTCAGCCCGTATTGTTAATAATAAATAAATAAATAAATAAATAAATAATATCTATATTTCATATTAACATTATTATGTGTAGTTACAACTATTTCACAGATCACCCAATGGTTAATAATTAATTTTTAAAATTATTTAAATTTTTTATGCAATAAAAATAAACATTTTAATTGTTTAAAAATCTTATTTTATTTTATTGTTTTATTATTTAAGTAATGTAATCAATAAATTAATTCCTGGAAAAGTTTTAAAAAACAGTATAGTACATGTCTAATGTTAACATAAATTCATGTAAAAAGAATTATGCAATTATTAGATGTAAACATTATTTGTATTTATCAAAAGTGTATTAGAGATTAAGCATACAATGTTGTATAATACTCTTAGTTTAATATTTTTTCAAGTTTTTATTAAATGTTAAGTAATCCTCGAAAAAAGATTACAAAATATTTATGTAATGATATTTTTGTTTCCCGCGTAGTTAGACAATAACAATGACATAATAAATGAGTTCCTATGAATATCAAAACCACAACTGTAGATAAGTTAAATTATTCTATTATAATTATTTATCGAATTGTAACTAGTTCACATAGTCATTGAAATAAGAAATAGTTTATCGGAACGGTAGTGACCATATCCTGGATCTCTGCGTCATTAATTATGAACTGGTCAGTCAGGAGATATCACTCACACACACACACACACACACACACACACAGAATTAATAAGGAATTATAATTTTTATTTTTACACACACACCTGCGTCCATCGGATATATAAGGGACCCAGAAACAAGGGTAAATCAGACGATTTCTTGCTATGCGACACTAAGCACCTTCACGCCAGTGTATGTCATGGTCAGGACTTAGAAGAATTTAAAATGTTTTCAACAGTTTAATTATTTGGACTTAGAATCTCAACAGCAGTTAAATATTTTCAATTGTTTAAATATTAGGACTTAGAATAATTTTTAACAGTCTAATAAATCACTTTACTACAACTAGCATTAATTAAATTATTTACAACAACCACCTACATCCAAGCGTTGAACAGACTGCGTGAATCACTGAGATTATTCTATCAATCGGTTGGCACGCAATAATATAGGTATGATTAAAGTTTGAAGTGGCCCATACGCAGGCGCGTACACAAAAAAATATTTTGGTCGGGGTTTTAGGTTGTAAATTTTCATAATTATATAATTTATATAAAAATTTTACTATGTATAAACATATTTAATAATATTTCAGAATTTTGGGAGGGGTTTGAATTTCCCTTTGTGTACGTGCTTGTTCAGGTGTATATTTTTTCAAAATAATTTAGCTATCGACATATTGAATTGAGCGTTCGTTTAAATATATAAATATATCTTATAAGATATAAAGTATTTACTAATTCAGTTATAAGCTGATTACAATAAATGTGTAACAATGTTTGGCCTACTGCAACACTCCACTTACAGATTTTTAATGTAGATCCGTTTGTTTGGTTGAGCTTTGCTAAAAATTAATTTATTATTTTAATAATCACTATTCAATAGTGGGGCTTCTTTTCCGACCATCTACGACTTATGATCTGGTAAGTTAGTTGAAAAATAATTGACTATTAATTGAATAAAGATCGTATTCCCTATAACAAAAAAAAAAATTAAAATGTACGAGGCATATTCGAAAAGTAAGGGCCGTTTTGTTATAAAAAAAATTATAACCATATGAAATAGGTTATATTGCAGGGACGGCCAAACGGTCGATCGCGGACGATTTCAGAGTCGATCATGTTAGAATTTATTTTTAGGCCACGTGCACTTCAACAATGTCCAGATCAACAAAATAAATATTAACATGTTAATTAGACTTAAGTATTTAGATTTTAGAAATTATTATTTTATTTTTAGTAATTAGTAATTAGTTTATAATACTTTATGTATATACACAGTGCTCAAATTGGGAAAAATTAAGTAGAAGAGCTCAGTCCAACGATTTGAAAACTGCGTTCCACGTGCGCAATTATTTAACACAGACCCTTGGGGGGCTTCGTCCCTCTCCCCCTCCACCAACCTTAAATATATTTTGAATACCACTTTTCAGCTAAACAAATATTTAAATTCCAAATATAATATATTTTGATAGTAATACCAATATCTTATATGTTACAATAGAAAATAAAAATAAAATAATAATTAACATAGATAATTGTAGACGATCAGGCAGTCTCATGAATCGAATGATATAATCATATATTTGGTTTTTGTTTTTATTTACTTTTATTTTAAATTAATGTCAAACAATATATTTTTTATTATTATAACCCTATTACATAAAATAAATATACCACATATATTTTTAAAATTTAATTCTATTGAATTGTTTCTCAACATTTCTTATTGTTGTTAAAAGTATGCATTAGTTTAATAAATATGAAAACTTAATTTAATTGTAAAAATATTAAATATTTTCATGAATACAAGCATATACAGGTATAAAAATAGTAATTTATTTTTAATAACTGATTTAAGTAAAAATTATTAGTATTTATATGTAAATTAAAATTAAAAATATTAATAACAAATAGCAAGATATATTATTAAGTATACATGGTCAAATAAATATCAATATTGTAAGACAACAACTTTTATATTTTATTAATCAAAATATACAATGAATCTAAAAATAAAAATGTACATTTTTTTCTTTGTTATTTAGTTCAAAATATGAACTAAAGAAATGGATCAATAACTGAAAGAAGAGGGAAATTTTCTTCATAATCGTCTGTTATGTTAGTTTCAGTTTTACTTGATTCAAATGGTTCAAAGATAGCTAGATCCTTCCTGAAATATATTTAAAATAAATTAAACTATAACTATCATGTTTAAATTTAATTTGTTAAAAAACCACTATATCTAAATACATTGAATAATAACTGTATTATAAATTATTTACTTTAATGATAAAGGAAAACATAGATCTACTATTTTTATCTTCTTTTCTTTCATATATTTCCATGCATTTACCAAACATATATCTTTTAAACTAGGATCTATAAATATACAATAAAATTAGTTACTACAAATTTCAAAATTATAATAAAAATGACTAGTATTTTACTCATATCTAAAACATGAAGATCGTCATGGTCTATAAGTTGATTTAAAGTTTGTTCTCTAAGATCATAATCTTGTAGCCTCAAAGGTAGTAAAGGTTTGGGAAAAACTGGACTAGTACCACCAGATATAAATACTCTGTCATTAACCACTTGACAAATTTGTCTTCTCCTAGCACATGGTGATGTACCTTTAGGTACTATTGTTGACCATGTGGAACTATCTGGGTCGTATCGATTAATATCTTGGAAATGTATATCCAAGTTTCTGTTAAAGCCACCAAATATGTATAAGAAGCCGTTGTGTACAACTGTAATTAATATTCATTAAGTATATGAACAATACATTTATTTTTGGATAACAGTTCAAGTTTTTTAGTTAAAAGTTTCTACTTACATGCAGAATGACTGCGTCGACCTAAGGGTTTCTCACTATATACAACTGGAGTTACCCACACTCTAGTAGTCGTGTCTAAATAATGAATATTCTGACAGTATATTTCTCTATCAGTTTGCATTGGTGCAAGTTGATCACCTCGACCACCAAAAATATACATTCTGTTGCCAATAGCAGTTGCAGTATGGAAATCTCTATAAGATGGAAAATTTCCCTATGATAAACACATTAAATATTATAATGATAAATAAACAATAAAATACATTCATATAATACTTGGGTTTTGATTATACTCCAAACCATAGTGTGAAGGTTTAACATATATAAATGTTGAGAAAACTGATGTGGATGTTCTTGAAAACCGCCAAATATGTACATACAATTTTGAATTATACATGCGGAATGACCATCCCTGGGTATTGGTATTTTTCCATATACATTTGGTGTAGACCATTTTAAAGTTTCTGTGTAAAAAAAACATTTGTAAAAAATTCAAAAATAGTATAAAATTAATAAATTATTAAAATATTGAAAAACAAATCTATTTTATTAAATAAGCTGAAAAGTACGAATAATATCAACATTAATATAATAATGTTATTTTGCTACACAGTAGGTATACAATCAGTGGCGCAAATAGGGGGGGGGGCTTGGGGGTGCTTAGCCCCCCAAAATCACTCAAAGCCCCCTCAAAAAATAATAATATAATATATATTAAATGTTATTGTTCTTAATAAGTCGTTTTTACCGGTTTTTTTAAAATTTTTTTACTTTTTTACTTAACATTTTTTCTTAACACTAATAAGAAAATTGCTTTTATAAAATAAAATAATATTACAATCGGGATTACAATAAACAATAATACTAATAGACAGAACTACAGAAGTTTTAATGTATTGTATAATAATGTCTAAATAATATTATATAGTTAGTACTAAATTACTTATTCCCCCACTAGCTACAGACCAATCAGTCTACTACCAACATTATCCAAACTGTACGAAAGAATATTGCTGAATAGGATAAAACCCTACCTTCACGTTATCCCGAAACATCAATTCGGATTTAAAACCAAACACTCCACATGCCACCAAATCCAACGCATATCCGAAATAATTGTACATGGTTTCGAAAAAAAACCATATACCACAGCAGCATTCTTAGACCTAACCCAAGCCTTTGATAAGGTCTGGCACAGTGGGCTTGAACAAAAATTAAAAATATTAAAATTCCCCGAATACCTACTCAAAACTATCAAATCCTTCATATCCAACAGATCTTTCAAAGTAAGAGTGGAAACAGACTTCTCACAACTACACCAAATCAAAGCTGGAGTCCCCCAAGGATCTGTTCTTGGACCAACCCTATTTAATATTTACTGCTACGACATCCCAATCCCTCTCAACTCTCAATTAGCAATGTTTGCGGACGACACGACAATTCTCACCCAAGACAGTTCCTTAGAGTTAGTAATTCAAAATCTACAATCCTCATTAAATGAAATAATCACCTGGTTCAAAAAATGGAAGTTGAATCTAAACCCAACTAAAAGTGAGGTTAAAATATTCACCCTTAAAAGATATACCAACCCCAAAAACATTTACATAAATAACCATGTCATTCAATGAAATAACAAAGACGACGCAGTCAAATACCTAGGTGTCCACCTAGATGAAAAACTTACTTGGAACATTCACATAAACAAAAAACTCGTACAGGGCTACACAAGGATGAGAATTCTTTACCCTCTAGTCAACTATAGATCAACGCTACAACTTAAGTCATCACTCCTCCTATATACCTCAATAATCAGACCGCTTATAACGTATGCCTGCCCTGTCTGGGCAGCAGCCTCAAACACTAAAATTAAAAAAATCCAAACTCTCCAAAACAAATTCCTTAGAATTTGTCTTAAAGCACCTTGGTATATGAGGAATCGTCAAATATACAATGATACAGGAATATCCCCAATAAATATCTGGATTAAAACCCAACTAAAAAACTTTCCCACCAAACTGAAAGACTCGGACGGAGCCCGCCATTACCAACTAGGAAAGAAAACCCAAAATAGGCGACTGCGACCCCGACTACCTCAAGACATTCTCATATCAGACACCGAAGAGCCCTCATCAGAAGACGAAGAATAACCAACAAATAATGTCAAGCTTAACTATTGACTATTATCATTATAACTATATACCACCTATATACCATTGTAATCACTAACATAAATGTAAAATATTAAATTTCAACTGTTAATGTAATATAACGTACCGTACTTGTAATAGCACCTAAAATGCTGAAACATTTTAAAATAATAAATAAAAAAAAAAAAAAAATTACTTATTATTAAATAAAATATGAACGGTACAACGATAGTGACTGTGATGTTTGATAAATTAGTCACGTAGGCCAATGATTGGGAAAACCAAAAACATTTTTAAATAGCTCCAAACGAATATTATACTGGTTTGTTCATGTATCATGTTCATACTTATTAGTGATTACCGGCACAGTCGGCACACAGACAGTTAAATTGACCATTTCACATTTCAATCTAACCATTTCACTTTTCAGTATTTCACAAAAGCACGTTTAAAATTTATAAACAAATTAATTACAATAATTTAAACAAATAATTGTTGTTTCAAACGAATTACTTATATTAGTTATAATCATATATAAATTTAAATTCGTTAAAAAAATAAAATGTTTAGTATTTTTAATAAAAAAAAAAGCTCTGATGATGATCAACTAAATGTGCCGGAACATACGCCTACGCCTTCGTCTGCAGTAAATACTGAAAGTATAATTGCAGAAGAAAATGAATTAAATGATATTGATAATGAACTTGATTTGGGTAATTTAAATTCAGGACCGCGTCAGCCAATATTAAAGGTAAGTAGATTTTTAATTGAAATGTATATTAATATTATAAATAAGATTTTCAAAAATGTTTAAAAAGGAGTATCCTAAGACAAAATTTTGAAGTCAAAATCGAGGATTTACACCTTCTTACTTTAGTGAGTTTAATTGGCTTGAATATAGTGTTAGAAAAGATAGCGTGTTTTGTTTTCCATGCCGTATTTTTGGAACTGCTCATCTAACGGAAAATACATTTACTGTAATAGGATTTAAGAACTGGAAAAAAGTAAGTTTCACAACTATTCTTATTAAGATTCTAATTAGTCTAAAGTTGAAGTACCTATGTATTTAAAACATAAAAAATAACTTTTTTTTTTGTTTTTCTCGCCGCATTTGAATGTTTTTGGGAATTTTCACTTTTCACCTCTTCAAGGTACCTCCGATATCAGACTTGCTACCGAAAACACATCATGGGGTTCAAAATTGAAGAATTATTTTGAATAGTTATAGTGTACACAGGCACAAAAAAAAAAAAAAACTCATCATAGTAAAATCAATACATTCTTCACTTTGTCCAGAATCTAAAATAAAATGAAAACTTAATTATGTACCTACTATGTAAAATTATAGGCATAATTTTATTATAATAATTTCTATATATTTAACACAATATTTTATCTTATCGTCTATAGCTTTGTGGATCAAGAGATTCAAAGACCAAAAAATCAAAACTAAGTTTGCACGCTTCAACAATTAATCACATTAATTGTATGTCAAGATGGTTAGAATATAAAAATTCTTTAAAACAAGGTAGTATCATCTCCAAATTATCAACAGCCTACAAGGAGCACAATTGACAAAAATCGGCAGTATATTAAATGTTTAATTGACATTGTTATATTTCTTGGGCGGCAGGGACTTCCATTTAGGGGTCATCGTGAAAATGAAGATGCTTTAAATAAAGGTAAGGATAAATAAATAATATTCTTCGTGATTTTAATGATTTGTGTTCCTTTAAAAATTAAGTATAATATTTTAATTTCTTATTTAAGGTAATTTTAAAGAGCTGTGCTTGTTGTTTTCAAAACATCATATTGAGTTTGAGAAAAAATATATTTTCAACTCAACTAACCATACTAGCTGGGCCATTCAAAATGATTTAATAAATATTTGTACTTCATATGTGAGAGATAATATTGTTTCTGAAGTTAAAAAGTGTGGCATGTTTTCCATTTCATGTGATGAATCCAGGTAAGTAAAAATAAATATTTTTAAGAATGATGCTTAGTTATTTTGTAACAGTTCAAAATAATAAATAGCAATGTGTTTGAATACAGATCTCATAAAGAAGAGCAAATGTCCATCTGTATCCGTTATACAAACAATTTAGAGGTGAAAGAACGTTTTTTAGGATTTGTTGATGTATCATATAGACAAAATGCTGATGCATTATATTCATCTATTATCGACTTTTTACGTTTTTGTAATTTATCTGATATTCCAATTGTTGGCCAGTCTTTTGACGGAGCAAATGTAATGTCTGGTCAGAAAGGAGGTGTCCAAACTAAACTTAAGCAAATTTATCCATATGCTATATACATTCATTGTATGGCACACAAATTAAATTTAGTGATTGTGGACACATGCAAATATTTGAAGGTAATCCAATTATTTATTATTTCTTTGAATAATATTTTATTACTTAGTACCAATTAATAATTTATAATAATTAAAATCGTATTTTGTTTAATTAGTATCTTAGAAAATTATTTAATGGACTAGAAGCGATATACGTACATTTCTCATATCCTTCAAAAAATAAAAAATTCAATGAAATTCAAAATCTACTTGGGTTGAAAAAAAAAATCATTAGTTCAGTTAAGTGGAACAAGATGGGCCTGTCGTTTTAAAAGTTGCAGCTCAGTCATACAAAATTATGGTGTATTAATTCAGTCTTTAAAAGAGGAAATTGATGCTCAAAAAAATAAAGATGTCGCTGAAGCAATTGGTATGATTTATGTAGATTCATATAATTTAATGGCAACTATATTTTATTTTATTATTCAGTGAAAAATATTGAATTTAAATTGTTTTGTTTTAGGTATTATTTCAACAATTAAGTCTGTTGATTTTGTAATATATTTATTCATATTAAAGGAAGTCTTACAAATTATTCATATACTATCAAATCATCTACAATCAAAATCAGCAACCCTGGGTAATTCTAAATCTTTAATAACTGGAGTAATTACAACTTTACAAGAACATCGTGATTCTGAACAACATTATAATACACTTTGGAATGAAATGCTTGAATTTAGCACTAAACATGACATTTCTCTTGAAATTCCTTTGCAATGTAAGAAAAAATATAAAAATACTGAATTTGTAATTTATAATTATTTATTTATTTGGTTATAGCTGTATCAAAGAAAAGATTACGAAAAGAGCCATCTCAACTCAAAGATTTTGTTTGTTTGTCAACAACTAGTGCTAGTGATATCATACTGCAGATATTGTAGAAACAAAAAAAAAATATTGGAAAAAAAAAGCTTATTATAGTGTATTAGATACAATGATAAATATTTTAAAAACAAGATTTTCTGAAGAAAGCCTTCAAGTAGCCTCATCAGTAGATAATTTACTAAAATTGAAATTTGAAAGTTCTTCATTTTTAATTGATCATTACAAGGTACATGTAAAATACATTATTATTTTTCAAGCATTTAACTAATGTTTAATATTTGTTTAGGATTTATTTGGAATTTGTAATCAGTCACTGATGTCTGAAATGTCTGTTTTAAAAAACATTCTGGGTGAAAACTCTAGTTTAGAGGAAATAAAACAACATTTGATATTATATGATGGTAAAGTATTTCCAAATTTTTGTAAGATGTTTCAAGTAGCTATTACTCTTCCCGTAAGTACAGCGACCTGTGAGAGATCATTTTCTACTATGCGGCGTATTAAAACATGGTTGCGTACTTGTATGAATCAAGATAGGTTCAGCAATTTAAGTATTATGAATATAGAAAAAGACATTCCTATCAATAATGAAGACATATTAACTATTTTTGAAAAAACCGAGAGACGGATACAATTACATTAAATATCTATTTGATGATATTTAATGTTATATACCTATTATTATATATATATTTACATAAATGTACTATGTATAATACATATTTTAAAATTCAATAAATACAGATACCATTCTTAAAACTATGTACCTATAAATTATAATTTAAAAAAAAATGTGTTGGGGCTTGAGCCCCCCCTAAACATTTTTCCTATTTGCGCCACTGTATACAATATACATGTAAGTACATATAGAATTTGTTTTCAAATATTTTGATTGCTGAAAAGATTACAGGTTGAGGCACACATTAATTTGATCAGTACGCTGATCAGGTGCAAGGGTCATATCGTGAAATTTTTATTTGAAAATGTTCTAAAATAAAATTTATAAATTTAAAAAAAATCATATTTTATAGTAATTTCACTTTTTAATAATAGGTTGCCAACCTTTTCAAACAAGTGAGCTAAATTTGAAATTTTAAGTCCCTGGTGATCGAAATCCAGGAGAATTTAAGGTCTTTACAAAGAGATTTGTTTGATGAGCAAAAAAAAAAAAATAAAAAGGTCTAAGCTCCAAATAATAATTAATAATTGTTTCTTTATAATAAAAATCTAATATTTATATTATCCGATTATTTATTATGCAATCGACCGATAGAGGTAAAAATTAATTTTAAAATTAGTAAAAATAATTTGAGGGGAAGGTAAATTTAGAGAAATATATAAAATGTATACTTTAGAAGGGCTTAATTTATCTAATAGATGGGCTATTTGCAAGGCTGGATTAAGGGGGGGGGTCTAGCCAGGGGCTCTCTTGAGTACCCAAGTGAAAGGGGCCCAAATAATTTTAAGCCGATACACATTTTTTATCATACTAAAATTAGTAGTTTTATAGACATAAATTGTATACCTATACCTATTAATCTTATAATTTTATAATGCAATTGACAATATGTGAAATAGCTAGGTGAACTAGTTAAAAAAATGTATCATTCTGCGAGCATAGCAAGCAACTTTGTAAAATATGTATTGTCATAAGAGCCAATATAAAATTTCAGTCCCAGGGCCTAATCTGGCTTTGGCTATTTGTGCATATAATTATCCTATTTTCTAAAAACCCTCTGGTAGAGCCCACTCCACAGTTTGAGTTTAGAGGCCTACAAATCCTAAATTTGGCCCTGATTATAATATTTATATGTACTAAAACAGCAATTCTCAACCAGTAAATTATTGTACCACTAATACAATATGAATAGTGGTACGTAAAGCAAATAGTTATGAAAAAATAAAAGTTAGAAATAATAATTAATAATAATTAAGTTAAAAATATCAAATTAATAAATCAATTTATATAATCTCAAGTAGTACCAAAACATTTCTAAAACTAAAGCATCACTTCTTTGAGGTGTAAATAGGTTGAGAACCATTGTTTTAAAGCATAAATAATTTTAGGTTTTCAAATACTTATGCATTTAAAAAATAAAATCTTTAAAAAGTATATTCTTTTAAAGATTAGAAAAAATAAAAAACTTAATTTAAAGAAAATATGACATTCAGTATTTTTTAACTGATCATATTTAACATATAAGGGCAAAATTTTCAATTAAAATAGGTAATTTTTATAGTATAAATAATTTAAATTATTAATATCAGTATAAGATAATTTTTTTTTAAAATGAAATATGACTTTATTTTAAATATAGTAGAAAATAATGTACCTAATATATAAGATGTTTAAAATGCTATTATGTTATACAAATAAATAACAAAACCAGTTTGGATAAAAATATATGATATCGCTGAATAAAATATCCACTTTAATTAACTATTTGAGTAAAATAATAGGATAGAAAATATACCCACAATAGAATATTTTAATGAATGCCAATCAAGACAATTAGAGATGATTTAATTATTCTCTTTGTCTCAACTTGTTCATTATTTTAAACATGCATAATTCTTTTATAATTTCATTATCTATAGTTAATTTCAATATCAATAGATAAGAGTTTTTTTTAAGTAATGAAAAAGTGTTAAATTATATTTTTAAAAATGCAAATGATTTCATAAGTAACTTTACAATAAAAACTAACAATATATTACAGGGAATCTGGTATTACCATGGTAAATAGTTAAAAATGAAAGTTAACAAATGAAGAATTAATTTGTGGGCATTAAAACATTAGTGATTGTTATAACTTTAAAATAAAAAAAAATTGATAATGAATTCAATTAGGATATTGAAAATTATTTTATTTGAAAATAAATGTTATTATATAAATCTATACAGACTAATTTATACCAAATTTTAAATATTAATTACCACTATCAAAACAGTATAGAGTGTTGCAAACTTCAGAATCGTTGCGTCCACCCCATAAGTATATTTTTGAGTCTTGTGCAACAGCAGTATGGCCATACCTTTGAAATGGAACACTTTTAGAATCCTTGTCATTATTAAGTTCTAGTTTCAACCATTTTAATTTCACTGGAATTAGAAGGAAGTTTATTTAACATATTATTTAACAGTAAGTTATGATATAAGGTGTCACTTCAGCATTATCTGATCAATCTCGATAATAATTCAAAATTAAGACAAACCACAGAAATAAATTATAAATATATTATTTAACAATTAGGTAGATCTCTTTAAAATTCAGACTTTAATAGAGGCATTCATCTGCATTCACAGTAAATCATAAAGAGCACTATGCAACGGTCAATAAGTAACCTGATTTCTAGAAGGCTTGTTTCTTTATCGGGGGACAGAAAGACAAACATCTATTACATCTAACTATCACCTGTTGTATTTATTACAGTGATGAGATGATGAATTTATATTGACTTACTATCTGAACAGTAATAGCTAACTATACATATAACTCATGCAATGGAGGTGCATAAGGTTTACATAAATATTATTATGATCGGATTGACCAGATGATGAGCGAGTAAACTGGACGCACAATATTCGTCCAAGTTCCAAACCTAGTCATTACCCGTGTCCAGTACGTGTATGTCAATCGGTCTGAAGGTGTTGTAGTCCACGCCGCTGCAGTAACCGCCGAACGTGAAGATATTAGTGCCGATGGTAACTGCGGCATGATTGACGCGTCGCGGACCACCGAACAAATGAACGGTCCAATACATTGCGAGCCGTTTGATGACGTTGGCTGCAGGAAGAACGACGCGGAACTGGAAATACGAACAGACGACCAGGCTAGAAGTGAACGTTTATTTTGGCGCCGGTCCAACGATTGTTTTCATCCAGGTCTGCACGACGGCGCTATGTTGTGCGACGCTCATTGTCGTTTACAGGTATCATGATTGTTTTTGGTTTACGGTTGCTGTACGTTCGGAAGCCGTTCGGCACTGCCATCCGGAGCGTACACGGTAAACGTCTCAACGTTGTGGACTCCGAACCCTGCGCGCGGAGCAAATTCGACGGCAATCGATCGCGTCTATATTGTTATCTGCCACTGTCTTCAAGAACGCGATCGACCGACGACGCAGTCCCCCACCACATGCGGTTGTTGTTGTTATTATTGTTTGATTCGCTGCGTGCATGGGGGGGAGAGGAATGAAAAAAAAAGTAAACACGGATGACATTTACGGGCCACTCCAGATAACACACTCGTCCTGTTTAATCGTATTTAATGTACGAACGTTTTCTTTACTATCGGCACGGGTTTGACCGATACTTCGTGGTTTTTCAATTTTGTAATTCTCACCTGCTGCTGCCGAAGTTTATTGATAACAACAACAAGAACGACGACGGCGATAGTATTGTAAATGATAACGTATCGCACGAGTAGGCGCACTAAGGGATTTGGGAACATCGTGGTCAGATTTGTTCTTCGTTTTTCCATTTTCGAGTACTTAGAATTATATTTATTCGAATTTACTTAACCCTTGTTTTTCCGATTGCCGCACACGTGACGGTCATTGTCGAATAGAAAATCACATACATTATCCATCTGTCTAGTGTGTACGCAACATAATATATAGTGTTTTTACACACATTTCAGGTATTGATTTTACACGTTTTCACGGTTAAAGGTGGAATGGAGTTCAAGACCAGAGTGAAAAATGAAAGTGACATTGAAGAGTGGGAAAAATCTGAAGCATACGATGTAAGCAAGTGAAAACTGAAGCAGTTAATTCATCTATTAATATATTCTAAGTTATTTCTATAATACTAATTATCACGTTTAATAATTGTTTAAGTAGTAGGTATGTTTTATGGAACATAAATTAGTCAGTGCCTTATTAGTAGGGCTCGGATTTTAAAGCATAATAAATAACAAAAAATTGTCTTAAAAAAGCAAAAATAAAGTAAATTTATCTTTAAAAAACGTAAAAAAGAGCATGACGAAAATTAACACAAATTAGTAATAAAACTGAATAAAAGAAATTAATTAAATTAAAAAAATAATTAACTACCATGTATTTTATGAGATTTTCAATTATAAAACTGTCTCCATTATCTGACAGAATGTTTTTATACAAAGAAAATAAATGCTTTACATCCACTGAAGTTATCGGTACATACTTCATGCAAGAGGTTTCATTTAAATCTAACCTATGGTAATTAATTTAGTTTGATTAAATGCCACTAGTATATTATTAATGTCTAGTAATTGTTTCCAGCCTTTGTTTTTCATAAGAACACGATTTAGTTTACCCGAAATTGCAGTTGCAATATCTTCATTAGCTTAATTTAACACATTTTTTGCGTCTAAGACAATATTTATATATTTTGTCAATGATCTAACTGTCTGCAGATCGATAATCTATACGTTTAATAAATTTAACAATGAAGCTGAAAACAATAATAATCCAGTACAACCATTTTGTCTGTATTCTGGGTTTTCACATTTGTTATTAATTAAATATTTTTATTTTTTTTTATTACTATAGTATAATAAATATACACATATGTATAAAAACTCCACAGCTGGAATAACTGAAAAAGCAAAAAAAGCATTTACACAAAAAAACGCCAAAATAAATTGATTTATTTAGAAACAGAAAGATGTGAAACAAATTTATATTTAAAAATTAGAGTTCTATCTCATATATAAAAAAAGAAGCATTTGCTTTAAAATCCGAGCCCTACTTATTAGTAAGTTTTTTTCTTGTGTTTTTTTATATTTCTGCCTACACCCTTTTTACATTTGATTACTTATAAATAATATTATTTTTATATGATACATTGAAAAGAATAAATCAAGATTAATGTTAACACAAATTTTGTAGTATTGCTAGTTCTAGTTAAGCAAAAGATACCGACCCTTCTGCAATTTTACAAGTAGTAACAGGGTTCTGATTTATTTATTCTTACAAAATTGAATAAAATCTACATAAATCAATATTTATGAGATACTTGGAATTAGTTATTTATTGTTTTTATTTATTTTGAGTAAAACAATTTACTTTTGATTACATTTTAACTATACACCTAACTACAGTTTAAAAATCATATCAAGTGTTAAATATTAGATTAATAATTTTTATTATGTCAGCACTCTGTAAAAGTGAAACTTTTAATTATTTATTTAAGTTTTTTTTTAAATTTAAGTATTTAATAAAAACAATATCTAATTTAAATAAATGTATATATAATGCTGTATAATGTTTATGCCTTATTTTTAGGATTACATTGGATTTATAACAGCCATGAATAAATCTGTGACTGCCATACCATTGAATAAAACTTTAATATTGTCAGATGAGATTAAAAAGTTCTTAAGAATTTTAAACATGATAGATGATTGGATTACAGAAGTTGAACCATTAAAAGAAAGCTGTAGATTTGGAAATAAAGCATTTTCTACATTTTACAATTTATTAAAAATGGTTTGATGATATATTTTGAAGTTTGTTCTTTGTTGTGAATTTATTTTGAATTTTAATTTTAGAGATTGTCAGATATACTGTCAAACGAAATTTTATTGGATGATCAACAATATGTTACAGAACTAACAGCATATATTGTTGATAGTTTTGGAAATCCAACTCGTATTGATTATGGCACAGGACATGAACTATCATTTTGCATGTTTTTGTGTGGCTTATATAAAATTAACATTTTAAAACAGAGTGATAGTAAAGCTACAGTAAATGTTTTATTTTCAAGGTTAGTTTATTGTATTCATATGTTTTTATTTTGTACATTAAATATTTGTTTACATTTTCACTTTAATAGATACTTGGAAATTGTTCGAAGACTTCAACTTAGATATCAAATGGAACCAGCTGGAAGTCATGGTGCTTGGAGTTTGGATGATTATCAGTTTGTACCTTTTATTTGGGGTAGTGCACAGTTAATTGGTAATATAATTGTTTGCATATTTAAAGTGTAGTTATCTTACAAGTGGACAATTTATAACCTTTAAAAACCACTTTAATTTTTATTTTTATAATAATAAAAAGTTTTGAAATCCTATAAAAAATATAGAACATAATAAAATTTTAATTTGTTTCCTAAAAGTTATATATTTCTTAAAATTTATTTGACATATTACTTGCTGTTGTGCTAATCATTTAATTCAAAATAATTTTTTTGATTTTTATTCTAGAAAACCCTGATCTTAATCCCAACTTGTTTGTTGATGAAAAAGTTGTACAATTGTTTAAATCAAAATATATGTTCTTGGGGTGTATTGATTTTATAATGCAAGTAAAAAAAGGAGTATTTCATGAACATTCCAACCAACTCTGGAATATTAGTGGTGTACAAAGTTGGAATAAAATTAATGAAGGTCTTATTAAGATGTATAAAAAAGAAGTAATATTATATTTTCTTATTGTTAAATTTGTTATTGAAATTGTTTCTACTATTATTTTAGGTTCTTGGAAAATTTCCAATCATACAACATGTACCATTTGGAAAAATTTTTCAATTCAAACAGTGTGATAAAAAGAAAACTTTTGCTACATCTTCAACAATCAAAGTTTCCTCCCAATCATTATTGGAGAAATTGAAGAAACCTGACACATTAGAGCCAAATATTATTAATAAGTAAATTATTGTCCCACCTTTTGTAACAATTTTCATGTATATTCTATGTTTATAATTTATTTATTTTTTTAATTAAAATATAAGTTATAATATAATTTATAACATACCTAGTACGAATTATGTTGAAAAATTAAACAATCACTCGTAAATTATTAATTTACATATTTATGATCTAGAAACAATACAAATATATTACTCAATTATAAATTATTAATAACGAAATAATCTAATATCATTATTATTTAAATTATTGGTGATCCTAATTGTTATGAAAGAAGTTGTTTTATTTTACTTACATATCAAAACACCCGAATGGTATTTAGGATTTGAGTGTTAATTCAGGTGTTTGGATTCCATAGGTGCATAGTAATCAATATTAAGTTGCATAGTATAATGTTCTTTAAATACTATCATAGATGTATAATCATAAGAATCAATTATTTGTACTTTTTATTCAAGTGGTTTGTAAATAGCTAGTTTTTATGAACATACATATGATTATGAAATGATTCAATTTAAAGAATTATATTTTACTATTGTTTAGGATTTCATTAATTATTATAGGTATGTTTTTAAAATGTATTAATGAATGTGATTAAGCAAAATTAGGCAGTGGTGACATTAGTTTGAACCTTGTTATGAGTTTATGACCTTTATGACAACAGTCCAGAATTACTACCATTTCATTTTACGCAAAAGACAATGGCAAATTAATGTAAATTAACTTTCTTAGTAAAATGAAACAGTACATAACTGTAAACTGCACTTCTGAACCTGAAACAAGTTACGGTCCTTTGTAAAAATATAAACAAAATAGTATTAAATTATAAATACTATTTTAACATAACAAATGGTTACTAAAATTATTTAAACAATGTATAAACAAATAAATTAGCACAATATATTACTTAAATAAGTAATTCAATAACTTATTAATATATATCTAAAAAAATTCAACAAAATGATTAGTTCGTCTAACTATTTTCTTCTTCTTCTTCTTGTGGGTTACAGCTTTCAAGACCATCCCTGCAAAGAAGTTTGCCGCCATCTTTTCCTATCCTCTGCAGCTTCTCTCCATTGTGTATTTGGTTCTACTGCTTTAACATCCTTTTTGATACGATCCTTCCATCGTAAACGCGGTCTTCCTAACGGTCTTTTTCCAGTTGGATTTTCTTTAATAACCGCCTTAATCAAAGAGCCCTCTTTCCTCCAGACACATCCAGCCCACATTAATCTTCTCCTATTAATTTCGGATATAATATCTGATTTTTGAAACAAGTTCTTCAGTTCATCATTGTGGCGTATCCTCCATTCTCCAGTGTCAGAATCAATATATGGTCCATAGATTCGTCTAACTGTTTTACAATTATAAATCCTTTAAATTAAAAATGTATGCATCAATTTGTACAAGGAAAAAGGAAACCAAATCAAACGAGCAAATCTGGATTTGTTGATGACTGTAGATGAAAAAAATAGATATTGGAGACAAGGACTTAGATTTAAAAATAGTTACACTAATCATTTTGTGTCAATATGTAGCTTTATTGAGTTGTAAGATTAAAATTGGTTTAAAAATTAAATAATTTAAAAATAAGAAATTATAGCTTACACAGGTGATATTAATCATTACAAAGAAATAATCAAAAAAGAGACAAATATTTTTTAAATGTTTGTGTTAATTAACACCAAATTAATATAATTTTAGTATTTTTGTTAAAAATAATATATTACGTAATTAAAAATGTCACTTCCCAACTATATGTAATAATAAGCAGTGTTGGGACTTATCTAGATAGATTTTTTGTCATCTTTTATTTTATCTAGATAAATAACGCTAAGTTATCTAATTACTTATCTAAGATAAAATTTTTACTTATCTAGATAATTGTCTGTATTCTTGCCAAGATAGAGTTATTTTTATTCTTGTACGGAGATGAATCCAACAAATCAAAGATCATCGAAATCGGTCCAGTCGTCCTTGAATTATAAATTCTGTAAATAACCTGAGTTTCTTTTATACATATAGATTTTGTATTCATAATCACAATTCGTGTATTATTAATAAGTAAATATTATTTCTTGATAGGTATGTCATTTTATTTGTATTTTCATGTCGGGAAAATATTTTTGGTATTTTTAAACTTAATTTCTTATTTTTCTATGGAAGTTCCAAATACAGTAGGTATTTGATTTTAGTATACACAAGTAACTAATACGCTGAATAGTTATTACTTCACTCTTGGAACCCGTAAAGCCGTAACTGATTATAAAATAATGAAAATTATCAAATTAATATTATATGGAAAACAATATTGTTAACTTAAAATATTTTTTTATGTATTCTGTATTCATCCTGATACGTACAGAGCATTTTCATTTTTTTTTTCTGTAACATTTTAGTGATTAACTATCATTAAATGTTGTACATTATTTATAAATACTGCTTAATGGTACACTACATTACTACAATAAACATTAAACACCTAGGTACCTATTGATAATAATGATTATAATCAAGGACGTATTTACGAGATTTGCCCATGGAGCCCGTTCCCCCTCCCCCCATTCACCGTATTTTATACTTTATTTATTATTGTAGGCCCTTTTTCACGCACAGGCACACGGTGAAATACTGGAATATCAATATATCATGATAATATGATACCATCGATTTAACGGATTACCATTGTATACACCCTGAATACACCTTAATATACACCCTGAAATAATTATAAAACCTGAAGAAGTAGTTGATGCATATGCTAATAAACACCCCAGACGTCTTCAGTAATTGTAATTACAAAATTTAAATTAATTAAGATTTTTGAAATAATATTTTATACATATTAATTTAGTTTTTAAGATAATGATTATTATCATAACCTATTCGATAAGTTATAGCTTTTGGCGGCAGAAGCTTTGTTTACGATAAATTTTAGCACTAAAGGTTCAAAATAAATGTTTTACTAATAGTTTTTCAATATGTTATCTACAAAACTTCTTTGTAGACAATGTTCTTCACTGATCTATTAGTAGGCGACAAAATCACTAAGCTACTGGGTGAGCTTAAGCGTGAGCAAGCTACGTAGAACTGCCCATGTGAAAAATAGTTTTCTCGAAAATCTATTCCTGCAAATTCAAGAGTCTGGCCTTGAGACTTGTTTATAGTCATTGCAAAACAGACTTTCAGGGGAAACTGTAATCGTTTAAATTCGAACGGATGATCATTCGGAATTAAAGGGATTCGTGGTACAAACACAGTTTCCCCTTTTGCACATCCTGTTAAAATTGTGGCTTCAACTATATTGCGATGTAAAGCTTTGACTTTAAGCCTGGTCCCATTGCACAGTTTAGGCGGTTTCAAATTTCGCAACAATATAATAGGTGTGCCCACACGCAGAATAAGCCTATGATATGGCATGCCTGGTGGTTTCAATGAATTTAAAAATTCAACCGGATAATTAGTTGCATCGTCCATGTTAACCACCATATCTATAGAAGTATATACTTTTTCTTCCCCTTCAAAAGACATCAGCAGTGTATCATTGATAGCCGCCGCTTGGTCATTTTTTTGGAGTGAGTACAGCACGTTCACACAACCATTCCATAGGCTTATCATGAATATGAGCAATATCTGGATAAATTGTTGATATTAAATCCTGAACCGTAGTTATAACTGTACACAAATTTTCTGGGATAGTTATCATTTTATCAAACGATGGATAATCACCATTGCCAATTTCAAGTAAAAGATCTGAAAATCCACCAGCAAACTTTTCCTCTCCCAAGTGTACCCTCATATTTTTTGACAGTTTGAGTATATTAATCTTAGGCCATAAAGTAGGTCTTTTAAGACATGACTAGACTTCATCAGTTCTGGTTCCTTTTGGTACTACTGGTAGAGTCTGCCTAAAGTCTCCAGCCAGTAAAACCGTTACACCACCCATTAACCTTTTATTTTCCCTTATATCCTTTAGAGATCTATTTAAAGCCTCAACACCACCCTTATGCGCCATTGTAATTTCGTCCCACACTATTAATTTTGTATCTTTTAAAACTTCCGCAAAATTACTTTGTTTTGATATATTACAAAAAGGAGTGGCCGAAGTTGTTAGATTGAGTGGTAATTTGAAGGTAGCATGGGCCGTTCGACCACCCTCGAGCAGTGTTGCTGCGATTCCAGAAGATGCTACAGCTAAGGCAATGTCGCGAGTACTTCTAACTTTCGCTAAAATCAAATTGATTAAGAAAGTTTTTCCAGTTCCACCTGGAGCATCTAAAAAGTATATTCGACCCTCATTATTATTAACACTTGTAATAATTTGATTGTAAGCAAACTTTTGTTCGTCATTCAGAGATTCTTCATTGTTTCTTACGACGTCTTCTAAGGCTACTAAGTCATAACTTGTTTTCTTGAGATACTCTCTATTATCAAATTGTTCAGATTTGCTTGGCTGAGGTAAGCCAAATTCTTTAAGTGGCTAACCACCTAATGCTAACACGGAATCTTCTATTACCGATAAGCATTTGTTCAACGCTACGTCCGCTAAGTGTTCTGCATCCTCGGAATCCTGTCGTTCTAATCGTTTTTTAAAATCTTCAGATAGGTATTCTTTGAATTTGTCCCAAAGATATAAGGGATCTGTTACTTGGCAGAACACTAATATAATCGTAAATAGATCCCGTATCATATGCGGAGATAGGCAAAGTGCTGCCTCTTCTAGTGCTGTGTACAAATGTTCATCATCTTCAAGTAACCCTAGAGCCTTACACGTGGATTTAAAAGTGGGATATACTTGACCATTTACAGTTTTCAACGCTTCAAACGAAATCGGGCCCCGGATTTCATGGAGAAGCATACGAAGGTGATAACATTCTGTATTGTTTGGATGAACCGTATAAACTCTACCCAGAGCGTGCTCTCTTTTGATATCTGGCCAGCCAACAACGTTTACTCCTCTCTTCCTTCTTTGGAACTTTTTTTTGTCCCAAACGTAATATGCAGGAACTTCTGGGTAAAGCAAATTTTTCGCAAAGTCATCCACTTTACACAAATCAAAAAATGAGAGAAGTGTAGTTGTAGGAGGACTATTCACACTGTCATGTAGGTTTTTTTCATTAAAGTAAACCCTTTGTCCATTTTCTAAATGGACAGCAAGGTGAACAACGGTAGGGAAACGCTCATGAATTGGAAATTCAAGGATTCGCCACACGGCTTCTGATGAACTTATATATCATCCACTTTCGTAAGTTTTTATTTCGTCTTTCTCATTTTCTAAGGCAAATGAAGCCTGATCCGAGCCCTTATTTACGTATTTGCACACATATTTTATGGAATTCACCGAACTGCAATATTCCACATTGACGTGAGCGTTACATGTTCTTAACAGTACTGGATTATAAGGAACTATCCAACGATTATCTATATCTACGCCTTTGATATTGACGGAAAATCCACCGTCATCGGTTGAACGTCTTTTGTACTTCGGATAACCGTCATCACCAGTTTGAGTTTCCTTAATGAGATTCTTGGGGTAATGTTTACTGCACGCGTTATCTTTCATACATGGTGAATTTCGATTAAAACAGCCACAAGGGCCATGAATCATATTACATTTAACGATTTCGTGAAGCTGAGGGTCACGTATGGGATCGAGTATTTCAGCACAAATAACATTGTCGATTTGATCCGGAGTAATGTGATGCTGAAGCCATAAAAGAATATGAATATGTGATAGACCTCTCTTTTGCCATTCTGTTGAATACATATAGCATCTCACTTCTCCGAATATTTTACCTTTTGTCAATAAGTTCATGGTCTTTTTGACTTTTAACCGAAACACTCTTGCAATTATATCATGTCGATCATATGATCTTTGACCGGGAAGTAAGAGCTCTTTTATCTCGTCCCTGCGAGGATTACATGTAAAAGTAATAAAAAGGTCAGGACGACCGTAATGTCTAACGTAGGTCATAGCATCTTATGTTCTTTCATACATATACCTTGGCCCACCAGTAAAAGTTGACGGGAGTATAACCATTTGGCCTAACTGATTAGCTTCTATGTCTCGTCGTCCAATCGCATCTTTTAAATGAATGTAACTATCTGCACGCAATTTGGCTCGGTTGTTTTTGATGTAATTTAGTCTTTCAGTTTCAATTTTGGCGTATTCATCTACCAATTATTGACTGAAAAGAGAACGATAATTAACTAAATAGTTGTCTTCCCCTTCTCTGAACATTATTCTATATGAGTAAAAACTTGATGCAGAGACCGTTTTTTTAAGCGGTAACTTGGTTTTTGGATCGCGTTGTGGTATATTGATTGCATACCCATCATCCCTCCAACAAAACATTAAAGGATACTGCAGTGCGTCGTATGGTCGATGTATCTTACTGATACGGTGAAGTGAGTTACTTCGGTTTTCGAGGATGATGTCTCTTCGATCAAACTGCTGATCTACTGATACTAAAGCAACTTCATTTGCTGTTGGTGCATTATACCTGCCTCTATGTTCTTCTGGTGGTTTTTTATCTGCATGTATTACAACTTGAAATGACTCTGAAGAAGGTATTTTATCGATGGCACTTTTCAGATATTTTATATATGGGTTCACTTGATGTAGCATATCCTGCAGTTGTTTGATTAAATTGGGTTTTAAATTAGGATATTTAGAACACCGAATATTTACTTCTCGTTCGTCTTCACCGACAAAATAGATTTGAAGGTACTGTGCGCCCTGTCCGGGTTCAGGTAATATACTTCCAATTAAATGGTAGACCTGTCCTTTAACTTTAAAAGTCGGTAAGAAACCGTCTGCTGTTACCTATTTACCACCAAATGACGTCATCTGAAAACAGGCGTTATATTTTCGAATATTGTTCATGAATTGTACATGATCTGGGTGCAGAGCGTTAACCAAACTGTAGAGAGGTTCAGGTAGTTGTTTTAACCTCTCAAGTTGTACTTTTCCGGCGCTACAACACATACCAAGTGTTTCATCTTTCCACTTCAAAGCGTTGCACCACTGACACTTATAGGTCATAGAACCCAAAGCTACACAGGTGTCAGTTCTATATGCAATATCTGGATCATATGCCATACCTGAATGCACCTTGCTTTTCCATAGACGCATAGTAGTATTTTCCTTATACCTAGATTCAGTTTGATTCTGTCTATATTTTTTTTGTGCTTTTTTTATTTGTTTTTTTCTTGTGTAATTAGTAAATCTAGCCCTTCGTTTTCGACAGGACGAAATAGATTGATCTGTTTCACTTGATTGGGATAGTGAAATGTTTGCAGAAATGTTACTGTGTACTGAAGATGCAATAGGTGAATGTTCGCGTTCATCGACCAGTTTCTCTATACGACTCTGAGTATTGTTTTCTGTCGCAGTAAGAAGATAAGCATCAAAATGTCCATTGGGCAAATCTTATCCAAATCGCAAAAGCTTTACTGGACAATCATTAGATCCGGACTCCGTGTATAAGATACCATTTCGATAAACTTTAAAATTAAATGGAAATATACATCCCGCTGCTATAAACTCACAAAGCCCACCATAAGTTTCATTTTTTATCATATCAGCATAATATTCATTGGCCATTGAGTAATTATCACCATTTCTACTGTGGGACATAAATGAAAACTTGGTCCAGTCATTCACCACATGTCCAACAATTAGTGATCGCACCTCCATCGCATTGTCTTGTGTTCCATGTATTAAAAAAGAAAGAGCTCGGAATAAACAGGTACCATCGCCAACAATGGGGACAACAGTATGTTGTTCAAGTTCTCCATTAACTAAAAGACTTTCTTTAGCCATTTCTTAGGTAATTAAATTAAACAACGTTAAATTAATCCTCCTAACAACAAAAACCGAACACGGAAAAATCTAAAAAACTAATCCGGCAGTAAGCTGTTTTATATTACACTTGTATACCGAAACCGTTTACTGGTCCTTTATCGAACGCTGGGCTATCGCTACGACAACGACAACGACAAAGCGGCCAAGTACATATAATTTACAGCACGTGGGCATACATTTTATATAAGCAAACGTTTTCGTCACGCGCAGCCATAAATATAATATGTAGGATAATCACAATAAACGACAACGGTGCTACCGCGGCTCTATCCGCCAACAACGCGTTAACGCCGACTTAGGACCTTTAGGTTAGGTTAGTTAGGTTTAATAATACAAATTACATGTAAAAATTTTCTTTTACCAATTTCAACCCTTTAAATTCAAAATTTCGAAAAATCCTTTCTGAGCGCACGTCTACATCATAATAGCTATCTGTATGCCAAATTTCAGCCAGATCCGTCCAATGGTTTGAGCTGTGCGTTGATAGCAGTCAATCAGCTTACTGTTTTATATATACAGATTACAAATTATATTTTATTATATATTGTTAATCGATTACGATTAGAAATGTACTTAGAGATAAACTGGTCAAAATTAAAAATTAAACAATACTACATTTCCTATAGACGTCTAAGCCGGGAAATATGGACGTTTTGAAAACATTTTTCCGGGACACGAAGTCTAAAACCGGTGACAATCACGGTTTTTCGAGACGTATGGCAACACTAAAGTAACTACAATAAGCACAAAAAAAACATTATTTGAAAATTATACAAATCTTAGATAATGGTAATCTTAGCATTCAATAAAAATGTTAAGTCTCAACCATAATTGTTTTTGGAGTAATAAAAAAAAAAAAAATGATAAGCCGTACCTAAATGTTTTTTTTTTTATTAATATATGTCAGATTTTCTCTATTATTTGCAATTGGTCGAGAATTTCAAAAAATAACACTAGAAACACTTACTAATTTCTTACAACACTTAACATTTAGGTAGTATTACATAAAGTGTATGTATTGTACTACATGTATAATAATTATAATAATTATAATAATTGTTTCATAATTTTAGTTCCTGATTTCAATATTCCACTTAGACTGTTACGATAATTAACTATACCAGCTATGCTAATATAAATAATTTAACTAATTGACATTTTTTAAACCATTCAGAATTTTAAAATGAGCCATCTTTAACGATGAGATTCGTGAAAATGCCACTTAAATTTTTATGCAGATTTCCAGTTCCGCCTCTGAAAATTAGCTCTATTAATATTTTATCGAAATACTTACTGCCTTTACTCAGAGATTATTTTATAATAATATATTTTTTTCTTTTTCTTTTTCAGCAAGTAAAATTTAATAAAAATACATTTTTAAATTGTTAAATTTGTCTTACAAACCGTTGTTCTTTTTATTAGGATTTAATCTTTCAAATGTACTAAATTACATTCTTTATGATATCGAATTGACATAAACCGTAAGTATAAAGTTTGAGAGACATATTAGTAGAGTACTTAACTGCTCTCATTGCCCATCATTTTAAAATAAAGTAGTACATTTCCACAGTTATTTTTTTATAAATTCAGTATATATCTAATTAAAATCAATATGGCTTAACTCAAGGGCGGATAAAGCCGCCGGGACATCGGGATTTTCCCGATGGGCTGTTGCTTATATTGACGAAAATGGTCCGATGAAAAATATTACTACTAATACTATTATGTATGTACATATATACAAATAAAAGTAAATAAATATAATACTGATAATATATATTTAAATCTAACTTAAATCTATAAATATCATAGTAAATTCCTTTAAAACGAAGAAGAAAAAAAAGTATTTATAGTAGAATTACATAATTTTAAATGTAAATTTTTTTTTTTATTATTTTAATTGAATGATCAAAAATTAAAAATTAAATTTTATTCAAAATTTTGAGTGCAATTTTTTTTTTTTTTTTTAATGCATATTTTGACATATTAGTGTATATACTTGTGCACGTTAAAGATCTTTTATCACATATTTGATTGGTTTTTAATGCATATAATTCTGTGTGATAATAACTGATTGCTCAAATTTAAATTATCATATATAATCACTAATAAAACCCCACGGCAAAGTTGAATACTGATATATCATGTTTTTCCACAATAATGAGTAATACTATTGTTTAAATTAATCTGTTGTTATTTTATTTTTATTATCAAAATTGTACTTTTTATTATTATATCATGTCACAACTTTGTATTATAAACTTACACTAAATTGCACTTGAGCCTACAAAGGCGTTTATAACAATAAATAAATAAATAATTATACGCGAACCATGTAAATAGTATAATATTGCTAAAATGTTGTATAACCAGGTATGCTTCAAAATGAATTAAAAATAAAAGGAGGTGCTGAAAATAAAAGAAATAAAAATCGAAGAGTTGTTAGAAGAGAGCAAAACATGTGTAAAATTGGAAAGTATAATATATATATTATAATTTTAAATATCATATTATTTAAGCACGTCGAAAAAAAAAAGGTTGCGATTGTCGATTCGGTTCTTTCAAAGTTGAGGTAATTATTTAGTTGGAACTTGGATATAATCATGTGGGCCGCTGTATTCTATTTTTCCCGGGCCGGTCAGATTATGCCTATCCGCCCCTGGCTTAACTATAAACTAAGATAACAGATTAAAAAATGATAAATATATATAACCGTATAAATTAGAATAGTCACGTAGGTATTTTTTGGTGGATTTATCACAATTATAAGAAATATTGTTTTGACTTGATTGGTCCACTAAATAGATAATTATGACTAATGTAAGGAATTTCTTAGAAAAAATTATTATTTTACAATTGCCATAACTTAAAATAAAGAAAAAATATAAGAATAAAATATCAATAAAATATTATTGGCATTTAGTGAAGATATGTCTTTAAATTTAATACCAATGTTTAAACTTGTATCAGTAAGAAAATAGTTTTAAGAAAAATTCAGTAAACAGTAGATTAACATATCCTATACATATACATATATATTTAATGTCGATAAATTTGAATAGATCACATTATATACATTATGTACTAAATACACTACTATATTATATTTTATCTTAGTTATAATTATTGAATTATAACGTAGTAGAAAAAACGTTCTCATATGAAAACTACGAGTCATTAAATACAAAAATATAGATACATGTTATAATTATTTTTTTTTTAATATAAAATGAATTGTTAAAATTCAAGATACCGATAAATTACACTTCAATTCAAACATGCGCAACACGAAATATTTGTTTGTAATTTAATACTGTGCATATGCAATTATTTTAATAATTAAACCTGAATAATGTGAATTTAAGTAGGTAGGTACTTGGTAAAAAATGTTTCAAATCAACAATAGAATTAATCGTTTTAGTTTAAAATCATTTACATTTTATTGTAAATGAATCACGAAGTTTTTTTCTAACCTGTTTTTTGGTATTATTTGGTGTGACATAAAATTACCTTGGATCAATGTTTTTTTAATAAAATAATAAAACTTAATTTGTGCAATATTTGAGTTGTCTAACAATGATTAATATTTTGTGAAAATTTAAATGTGCTTATGTTTTTTATTTATTTTTATTGAAACTTTGTGTGAAAAATTAATTTCTACAATTATTAATAGTACAAAAAATTGCTTACAAGAATAAAAATACAAGATCACATTAAATCTGTATGGTTAAATATATATTTAATATGGTATTCTTCTGTTGGCTCAAGAATATATTCATTGTATTGATAGGGATGTTGATGGAGTCTTAACGAGAAAAGAGGCGATCACGATGTGCTGACAGATTAGAACATATGAAAAGTAAACGACTAATATCACAAATCATTGGGTCAGTATGAAGTGTGCAGAGAGGAAAATCGTTAAGTGACATTTTAAAGAAATGAGAAGGGAGTGGTGTATGGCCAAATCGGAGACGAGAGGACGATTTAATGCTTTTTATAAAAAGATTGAGGTTGTAAAACCAGGGTAGTATTGGGATGGCTGTAGATGTGTTTTTATTTAAAAAATCAAAATTATCATCTAAGAAATAATATTTTATTTTTGATTACAGTAAAAGGACCTTTTTTAATCTCAGTTTTTAATAAAATAATAATGATAAAAAGTAAATTGCTTTATTATCTAGTTATATTTTATTCAAAACCATTAAATTAAATTAAAATAAATAATCTAAAACAATATATATGTACATGGTGATATATTATACATAATAAAGTGGTACATAAGCAACTAGTTTATTAATAAAGAATAACTGAAGTAAAAGTTCGCCCGTCAAATGTTTAAATAAAACTTCAAAGTTCTATAATAAATAGTTAACTTTAAGTATTTAATGAGTATGAACAAACAATGAAACTACGTATTAAACTCATATTCTAAAAACAATTAATTATAACGACACTTCAAATGTGTTAAGACAAAAAAAAGTGTGCATACACATTTAAACGAATAGTTGGTCGATGGATTGTCGTCTTGGTGACGTTTTATAAACAAAGTCATTATACCGGTGAAAACTCATGAAAATATAGTGAAAACAATATTTTCTCAAGATCAATAAATGATGTGAAGTTCATGTGAAAAACAAATCAAAAATGCTTAGAAGTGTTTGTGTCACTGTCAGAGTCGAATGTTCGTATATGAAGCATCTTTCTTGAAATATGTAAGTTATAGTTATCATAATAGATAAATAATAAAATTATTGTTATCACTAACAACAATAACTAAGTAGATATTATTTTCATACGTATTATTATTATATATCTCCACGAAGCTGTATTAAGTCTTGTATCTATGTTTTTATGAATAATTTCAATCTATAAAATTATAACTCGATAGTTATTTATTGTTATCGATCAATTTTTGATTATAAAATAAAAAAAATTACTATACAAAAATAAAAGGATTAATTTAAAGATTATTAATTAAACTTGAACAATGTAGAGATGAGAGTGTAGATTAAAAGTAGTTGAGACTATTTTGTGGAAAATGGGGAAATCTTAAAAATCTTTTAAAAGGAATATAATAATTATATATTATGTATATACAGCAAGTATAATTTTTAGGATTATTATATTTAACATATCTAATCAACTCAAACATTTTAATGATGAAAAAAATATTTTTATTGGGTTTATATGTATATTATATTCTTATATTGTACACTCAATACTATAATAATGAAACTTTTAGGTAAATTTTGGATTTATTAACATGTCTAAAGACGTAGATCATAAAAAATGTCCTGGTAGTCAACAGTCTAAGAGTTTAACAATCAACCGCGCAAACAATCAAGATGACAAAAAAACATTGGCAAAAAAAGGATGCTTTCAAAAAGATTCTAGTTTTAATAAAACTGAAAAGGATAATAATTGCAACGCAGAAGTTATTTCTCGTTCTATTAATAAGTTGTTAAAGAATGAAAAAAAATCTAGACCTACGGCAAACCCGACCAAAGTGTGTTTAAAACCAGAAGTTGTACAAGAATCTAAAGAACAATTTGCCCAAAGAATAAGACAAGCATGGATCGACCGAGAGCAATCAAAATCGTGTATAAATATTTATTTGGCTAGGAATGTTATTGAGGACCCATTGATGGAAGCTACAGATGAAGTACAAGAATCAACAGTTGAAGAACAGGAGATAGATTCTTGCCGAACTGCGTTAGAAGTACAACTTCAGAATCATGTAGAGGAAAGTGAAAACTTACCGGATGATTCTAGTGAAGAAGAAAAACCACTTTCGGCCGCTGCAAGGAGAGTTAGGTTTTATAAGACTGCAAAACAACAAAATGATAGACAAACATTAACCAGAGCAATGTCAGCACCATCGACTAGGCAACAAAGTGTAAATCCTACCCAAGAATATTATTCGACAAATTCTCGGAGAAAATCCCAAGAAATACATAAATTTCCGACTAGGAAATTAAAGTCTTGTAGGAGTAAAGCTTTCCATAAAAGCATCAATGGTGATAGTCGATTACCTAATGGGCCCAAATTTGGCAAAAAAAATCAAAATATAGAAGTGGTCACAATGATGTCACTTTTAAGCCCAGTTGGAAGTGATGTAGAGGAATCGTCTACTCCCGATGATGTATCCACGAAAACTGGTAATTTGATAATTTTACGTAAATCTTAATTAAATAAAAATGTATTTCGTTAATAGGTTTTATATAATATGAATTTTTCAAATATTATACAGGTATAAACATAGAAAAATAGTGTACATTTTTATACTTTGTAATAATATATTATTTGTCATGTTCATATTATTATTTCACATAAAAATAAATACGTAGGTATTAAATTTTCATTGTAATTCTATAAATATTATATACAAATTAATTTTGAATTCAATATATTAATTTTAATATACTTACTACTGGTACTCTTTATAAAAAAAAAACACTAAAATATAAAAGGCAGTTTAAAAGTTTTAATTTATTTGCTATGTAATATATAACAATACTCAGTATAATAATCCTAATGAATGCTGTTAGACAGAGAAATATGTGATTGCTAATAATTTTTATGTACGAAGAATGAATAGTTATTTTTGTACAAAGTACTTTTTTTACTACAAAAGTAAGGGTTGATACTATCAAAATTCTAGAGTTTTATTTTAATACTGGAATTATTCATTTAAATGATTCTTTTCAAAATAATATTTTTTTATTTAATTAAGTTTTAAATTTTTTTTATCATCCACCTATAACTTTTGAATAATGTTAATCAAGAAAACTATTTTTAAAGTATTGGTGTGCATTTTTAAATTTTTGCGTAATTATAAAATATTTATTATTTAAAATTAGGTATTTAAATATTATATACTAATATTATATATTATAAACTCAATATTCTTGATTTGAACAAACGTCAAAAATACAATATATATATATATAATGTTAAATAAACGTAGAGACGAATAGTGAACCAATAATATTATGTTTCAGTCTAATTGTGCTTACTTGTTCTTATGTTATCTTCTGCAAAATCAAAGTAAACTTTTCATGCTCATTTTTACACATTATGTTAGAACTTTTAAATTAATTAGTAGATTTAAAATAATTTTTTTTATGAATCTAATTAAATTAATTGGCAAATTTATTAATAATTAATAAATTACATTGTAAATAGTCAAATTAATTCCATTGAATAAATAATTAGTTTAATTGATTTATAATTTTTATTCCATTATTTTACAGTGACATTTCCTCAATTTAATAATAGTATGCGTTATCATCATCAAAAATCATTTGATAGCGCAATGCAATCAATGGGAAAACCAAAAGTTCTCAATAATCGTGTTGGAAAATCATTAATTAAATCAAGAACATTAGAATTATCGAGGTATGAAAGTATATTAATTGCTTACTATTAGTTTTGAATTTTAAATTTTAAATGTTATTATTTTATGAAGTATATCTATATATTTATCATTTTGTAAATAGGTATAACAATTAAGTTGAACTGAAGTATATATTTTCATATTTTAAGAGAACTTAAAAAAATTCCCAAGTGTAAGATATTTTTGTTTGACAATACCATAATACAGAACTTTAGTACATTTAATTGAATTTAATAATCATTAAAATTGCATAGTAATATATCATAGTCATCATTTGAGCTTGTTTTTCTAAGTCATGCTTTGTATTGGCATAATCTATTTGCCGTAACTATAATCATAAAAATATTTATGGGATTGAATCAATTGAAAATATTTTTTTGTATTGGTTATACTGGTTTTTCGATAAATAGGCAACTTAATATACAAAAAAATGTGATGTTTTATTTTACAATGCCTCTTTATCATTTTTAATATTTATTGGTGAATATTGCAATTACATTTTATCCCGCGTCACATACTATGAACAATTACATACATATAAGTACAACGAACTATATAAATATGTATATATTTTATAAATAGCTCTTATAAATTCTATTAAGTTTAGTATTATATATATATATATATACAACAGATAATAAAATATACATTGTATTCGTAATATTTTTTAATGATATATACATCATGTCATAAAATAATATTGTCAATGACATACCTGCATGTTTAACTTTTAGTAATATTATATTACACATTTTGGATGATATTATTATTGAGAATAACATATGAACTCTAAAATATATTTATTTTCAACAGTTAAAACCGTATGTATTTCTTAAACGACATGACCTACATCATAACACTGTATGGTCTGCATATTATTATACATTTCGATTTATTGAAAATTATTCAAGTTTCTGTAATCATTTTTACTGCACGTTAACACGACATCCTACATTTATCGATGTACCTAAAATACTGAACGGAGGGGGAGGAATGCTCAAACGTGATGGCAAAATTACATATATTACTTATAACATGCGAATATCTTCCCTGTTTTACTTAGCCGATATTCCGGTAGTCTTTCGGTAATACTCGATTGATATTAAAGTTGCCATTGAATGGCAAAACATGAAAATTGATTCAACTGTGTAGGTTTATTGTTCGTGTCAGTAACTATACGAAGTATATATTTTATATTATATAATCATTCTTACAGGGATGAAGAAGACGATGACGGAGAAGTGGTAAAAGAAGAAAAAATTCCTGAAAGTGACAACGAAAAACGAGAAGATGAAATTGCAGAAATCGCCGTTCGTTATGATGTAGTTGATGGGCAACCGACGCTTAAATCGGACAAAGAAAAAGAATGTTGGGCTCTTTTCAAAAAAATGACGGCCAAAGGAGTGTCTGTCACTTTTGATACCGTATTGAGGTTCGAAAATATTAATAAAAATACAAATACTTTAAAGAAGCACTCTTATCACCTTTATTTTGTAGTCACGGTATTTTTGACAACTGTATCTATTACGATATGATTTCTTGAACCGGAATCTAATTAACAAAATACGTTGTCTGATTATTTTCAGAGGAATGTTAACACCGACTGAATACAGACTACGGAAAAATGAACTTCTTTTATTCGGGTAGACATAACTACAATAATATATTACGCCATCGTAGTTATGGACCATGATGTTCCTACTAGCTTCGATACCAGCTTACGTCGTATAGGATTTACCATAACAATATATAGTTTAGGGTCTATTGTTAGAATGGAAAAAAAAAATGAAAAAAATATCGCCACGAATGTTTTTATAATAATGGGAGTCGTTGCATTGCCAGACGTTCTAATAAGTAGGCCCTAATATGAACTGTTTGATCGTCGTCAGAGGAGACAAAGGCGGGGGAAAAAATATCATAACATATAATATAAAGAGTTACCCGCTGATCAAACTTAAGCACCGAAGACACTTACACTCCATTATGAACATGCCTACATATTATTACTCGCGTTGTACACCTCTATATGCATGTGTACGAATATACATATATACATTGGTAGCGCTCGCTGCACGTCATGTACTACACATACCGGCGGTACGCAGTGGTTTTCAATAAAAGTGATCGGAGCAATGGAAGGGAGCGGTGAAAATATACGTCTGATGGTCTTGCCGTAGAACGACACCAACAGAATAGTGGCAGAACCGTACGGGACGCCGAACAACCTGATTGGCGAGTTCGTTTTTCATGTGTAGAGAAAAATAAAGTTATACATATTTTTTTGTTTAATGCTGTTGTGGTGTTGTTCATTCGTCGACCAAATCCGATAAATACAAAACATATAAGTACACACACACACACGTACGCACGCACATACCTTTTACACTAGAACATTTATTTATTTAATGTTGTTTTGTGTACACGATCGAATGACGTGCTCGATCCTTTTTTCAACTTGCATATGATTTTCTAATGGTAATTCGCATTGCTTTATACGCGTAGTTCTTATAACAAAAGTGCAATCATAATCATTAAATAATGTGATTAAAAAAATATATTGTACCATGTGATAAGTGTTCGGTATGTGACGATACGGTATACGTGAGCATTTTTCCGCTTTAAAATTATGACCGTTTCATACTCGCGTCTCGTAGCCAATGGAAGTAGTTTCGGATGTTTTGGCAGTATACTTTGCAAGTGAGTAATTAGTTTTTTTTTTTTGTTGATCTGCTGAATAAAACTGACTTCATATCAGACGTTAAAAATATAATTCAAATTCGAGACACGTATTTATTTATTGCTTAATAGATAACCGTGCTTCTGCAAAATTTGAATTGTATTTAAAGAAATACAGCAATATAAAATGGGATACTTTTGTCCACGTAAACAGATATTTTGGCTATTAATTTTGATTTGATAAAAGTTAAAAATATATATATATATATATATGTATATATTGTAACTTTGTATTACTACGTCGTTATAATAAAACTGTATAAATATTATAACATTGTATATTGGAGGTTTATTCACGATTTAATTTTTTTTTACCAAAAATAATTTGAATGAAGCTTAAACAACCATATTTATTTATTTATTTAGGTCTAATTTTGTTCTAAAATTATAAATGTATATATGGTGTACTATACATGTTACTATTTTATATATGTATACTACGAGTATATATGATAATACATTCAACATAGGTAACTACGAGATAATATATAACTAAGAAAAATAATACAATTAATAAAAACCATGAATTTGTTTATTAGTTGTTTTAATCGTCATACATATCAGTAATACTTTTTTTAATTAAAAATGAAATTTTTAATCACCAACAAGTCAATAATATTTTACTTAATACCTCATACCTTATTTATTCGTTACATAAAATGTCTTGTTTGTTATATAAATGATTATAAAATACATATATTTTTCTGTTTCTTATAAAATACATAAATAAAACTAATATCAAATAACCATAATTAATTTCATCATTAAAAAGGTTTTTGGTGTAAAAACAAAATACAATATTTCCGAATTTTTTAGATATAGAAAAAAACTCGTCAAATCTTTTAACTTTTGAATGCTTAGTTATACGGCTTCATATTTGGAATTCATTATTTGACAAATACTTTATTGTACACTTAAATGTATTATTAATATATTCGCGGAATATTTATGAACTATGATGTCGAAACTGGTTTAATTTTCACGTGCTTAAGGCGATGATTTTGCGAATCGATCAAAATCGTAATAGGTTACGTAAGTCTTGTTCTTAGGAAATAGAGTAATTAAATAAAATTAATTTCAGTTAAATTTTGAGGTCATAATTTAAAAGACTGGTGAATTTTATTTAAAATTAATCAGTATTTAAATATGGTGTGGACATTGCTTCATTAAGTTTTAATTTTCAGTGGTATTGCTATAACGTACTTGTATATAAGAAAAATATTAAATAAATTGGATATTAAGCTTCGAAAAACGTTATATAAATGTTGAGTTATATTTTAAGTAACATATTTAAATAGTTTTATATTTTTATATTTTCAATAACTATTTTATTCGGCGAAGAAGATAAAATGTATAAGGTTTAAAAACAAAGAAACATTTAAATTTTTGATTGGTTTCCTATTGGTTCTTATAGTCAGTATTTATAAACCATTGTTTAATTTTAAGTATTTTCTGCTTACAATATATAGTTAATATAATGATAATACAATATTTTCAACTAGTGAAATACAAAAAACATCAGTTATCAAAACATTAAAAAGGTCTAAAAAAAATTCATTACCAAATTTAAACACTATATTGAATGGTGTTATTATTATTACTTTTTAATTATATAGCATGGTAATTACTTCCAAGGTTCTACCACTAATAACTCTTTATATACGTTTATTATGATAAGGGTCATGGGAGACGAAGGGGCACTTTTATTCTTGGTCACTTGGTTTTTTACGGCCTTAAAAAAACGTAATCTTCATAAAGAATACATTTTTTAGCCACTATAGTAATTTTTTAAAGTGTATTATAACTCTTTGTTTATCGTTATGAAGAATTATTGTTGTACTATTCAAGTGTAACAAATATATATATATATATATATTCATTAATGATCAAACAAGATCCGTATCATTATTACCTCACATATACATAGTTAAATTTCGTTCAAACGTATTTATTTCCGATGCACGTTTGTCCTCGTATCCAATAATTGTGTTATCACGATAATATTCCGTTAAAATTTTGGAATTCTAGGCAAGGTGTTACGTAAATTGTTAACTGTTGCAAATATTTAAATATTAAGCCATCAAGGTCAAATTCAACAGTGAAAAATGTCTAATACAGCTATTGTACTTACCTGCACATGTGGTCGATAAATATTATTATTAATATTACCTTTATAATTTCGGTATAAGTTGAACCTTTATAATGTTAGGTATAATAAATATTTTGTATTTAGTCTTCATAGTTCACTTATGTAATTCTTGTATGTATATTAATGATAATACATCGGATATGGATACCTTATAGTAATCAGAAATCATTGTAGTATTACATTTCCAGACACGTGTGTCCAAATACTGTATGTACTATGCAAGAATTACGCCCTTTTTGAAGCTTTTGTACGATCTGTTTTAAAACACAATGACGTTATTGTTGAATGTGATTTACTGTTGATTTTTAACACTACTTGGTGTAACACGAGAGTTTGTGTCTTATGACCTACCTACTGTGTTATTATTAGACATTATGTACAAGTAAAGTATTTAATTAAAAATAATAATGCCTTCTATAGTGATATGAGTAATAGAATATTCAAGTCCCAAAGTATTATTTTTTTTTGTTATCGTACTATGATCATCAAGAAAAAAAAATTTTATGATTAATGTAAATGTGAAAAATTATCAAAATTAGTTATTACTAAATAAGAAAAGTGATATTAAATATGAGCAATTTAAATATCTGTTTTATATTTGAATTATTATTTATTTTACATGGTACAAAGCAAAATTATTATTCTAAAATAATTTATTGATTCCATTAGTATAAGTATAAATTAGACATTAGTGGACCAATTAAGAAAAAATAATGTATAGGTAGCCTATTTAAAATAAATAAATAACTAAATAAAATAAAATAATATATAATTATCATATGACAATAATTTTTAATTTACAAATACATTGCATGGATTTCTAAAATTCTTTCAATGTTAGAAAATAGAGAAAATAGTAGAATTGTACAATTATAGAATTATTATTTTCAATTTTGAGAAATCGTGTGTGATCGGATATGTGATATGGGAAATTTTTAAACGTTTAATTTAATTGAACAACATTATTTTGATTATTATTTTTAAGAATTTTACTATATCTATTTATTTATTATAATATTTTTAGGATTTATATATATGTAACTTCTATTACTTTAAGGAAATACAAAATAAATTTATTGGGTTTCAAGTTGTGAACTGTAATCAAAACCATTTGCCTCGTCCAACAAATAATTTTCAAAACATTTTGTGATAAATGAAATAATATTTTAATGTCTAATAGTATAAATGTATACACACTTTTTATATAATTATATCGTTAGTACTTTTTACATAATATAATGAATCGCACATTAGTACTTATAATTTTAACAGTATAAAAAATGTGTTTTCAAACAGTTTTCTGTTTGAATTATTATTTATTTAAGAATTATTATTCTGTTTAAAACAGAATAATTGTTTGAAAACTGAGACTTTGTATGGTATTTGTTCCATATCGTTTTGCTTTATGAGATATTTATACTATATTTTATTTGATATTGATTTCTTTGTTGCTATCACTTGTCTTGCGTTTATACTATTACAAAACATAGTTGCTTAATTTTATTGATAATTTTAATACCAAGGTGGTGACTTTAATAATCGCAACTGAAAAATGATGTTGAGTGAAGCCAAGTTTGTTATAATTTTATACTTAAACCATGCCAATATTTTATTGGAGTAAAATATGGATTAGATTTTTAAAATATATTTTTCTGATAAAATACTACGTTTTCAACAAAATTATGTCTAAAATTTAAATTTTATCATACATTTTTTTGAAGTAAATAAATTAATACAATCAAGAATAATGTAATGTTTCGGAAACAAAAAAATTACCAAAACTAAAATGTTGAAAATTATAGCATTTTAAAATCACTAAACTTTACTTACAAACAACTTCAAAACTTGACATACCTACTTCATTTTTGTCTAAGTTAAAATATCTAAGATTTTAGATTGTTGATCAGTTTTACCCATGCTGTTTAATATCATAATATTTAATATTTTTTTTCCATAATAATAAGTATTTTTTATTTACTAATACTTCACATATAACGAGGTGCATACATAAAGAAGGTTTGAGGGTCTAACTTCCTCCTCCAAATTTATGAAAATTATTAAATACGTTTTATATAGTAAAATTAGTTTATAGATTAAATAAGTATGGAAATGTATATCTGACCTCTCTCCCAAAATATATTTTTTTTGTTTTCGTGACTGCTCATAACATTATTTAATTATTGCAGATAGGTTTAAATGACCATCAACCTGCAATTATTGGTATTGCTGAATCTGAGATACTCGTATTTTATTCTATTATTTCAACTGATTTTTCGCATTTATCATCTCGGCATATAAAATAATGACACAAAAATATAAGTACATAATATGATTTGTATTTTTTACTATTCATTTTTATTCTACTCATTTAAATACTGCATAACGCATTAAACATGATTAAAATTTGATAGTTTATGGCTTAAAATTCTAGGAAATTATTAAGTTATTATTTAATTTATACAACAGTTAATATATACGATTTGTAAATAAAATATTTTGTCAAATAATATTTGAGGATTAAGGGTTTAGATAGGTTAGTATAGTAGTATATTGAGATTCTAACTGTAAAAAAATTAATTTATATTAATTTTTTTAAACATTTTAAATTTAACCAATCAACGGTTAATCTATTGATTTTTGTATTATAATTATAATTTTGTATATGGCTTTTTATACTTACGTACTCCTATCTACGTTTTTGGGTATAATAATGTATTCAGATACAATAAAAATACTTCATATTGTCATTAAATAATTTAAAATTCCTGTATTAATTGTCTTCATTTGCTTTTACTTTTAATTTGGATATCTTATAATTATTTATCTAATGAGTTATTATGTTAATTTAAGTATAGTTTATTCAAATACTGACCAGGAAATCTGAATTGACTGAAAGACTGAACCAGGTGAGAAAATAGCCTAGTTCACGTTTGATCGTTTTGTACGAGAGGGCGGTGTCCGGTAGACCGGTTATGTTTTAGTAAGATATGACCGGTTCTATTTCCAGTACTAAATTGTGTCTATAAAATGCGGTTATCCTTTGTAGAATGCACTTTGTTGACCATGCACACTAATTCCGAGGCCGATACACCGTAATATCATTGTGTGATATAATAGTCGAAGTCATCATATTTAAAAAAATAAATATTTATGCATATTATCATTTCCATAAATCATAGAGTTAAACAAAATGTCATAGTTATACAAATATAAGTATATTTATTTGAATTTCAAGTTTTATAGAAATTAAACAAAATGTGTCCATTAATAAAATAATAAGATTTTTTTATTTATCCTTTAAAGTTTTTCGGGTGAATAATAAGTATGCAGTGATACTCCAATTAGATTCAGGAATGTTTGTGAAAAAAAAATGTTGTTATTACTATTTTAAACGATGTACCTAAATAAACTAATAAACGGATAAATAATTTATTTGCATTGTTAATTTACCTACAACAGTTGAAATATTATATAAATTTAATAATTTATATATTATAAGTATACATAAATACATATATTAATATAGATTGAATTTGAATTTGTTTTTTAAATTTAAAAAAAAAAGTGCTACTGTTGGAGATAGATAAGTAATTGGAATTGGGAGTATTTAAATTGAAAACAATAATACGCATAGATCACAATCGAAACACTATACAAAGACAGGCACTGGCTGGCAAAAACTGATTAAACTTTGTTAATTATATGTTATTACCTATTTCATATAATAAATCATAACATTTCAAAACTATCATACAAATTGTGAAAATAACAGATTTTAGGAATATTCGAAAGTCTTACATTTTCAATAATTAAATCTCTTGCATCATGAGTCAGCAATCTTTTTACTTACGTAGGTCATATTTTTAAACTTCAAATGCTTAAAAAAAAATTTTAAATTAATGATTTTTTTAAGCTATGTAGATTAACGCATACTCGTAAATGATTTTGAATTGATATTTTAAGTTTTAAAATAAAAAATGAAGATTTTTTAAAATTAAATTAGAAAAACTATATTTTTGTTATTTTATCAGAAGTTATATGAAACTTATAAATAATAAAATAATTTATTAACTTACATACTTAATACAAATATATAATACTACCCATATATAAATAATGAATATTTATTAAAAATTTCAATTAGTTCAGTTTTCTGAATTATATTCAAGTAGCTAAAATTAATTTGGTCAAAAACAAAGGTATCGTAAATTGCATAGTTTTGATGTATTCTGTATGTGTTTAATTTTTAATAGGAAATTACATTTCTTAGAGACCTTAAGTAACATAAGGTGTTATGTTTTAATTATTTCAACGCTATTTCTTATAATAATTTATTTTATTGTTATATTATGTTATTACAAATAATTCCATTATTTTTCTTAATATTTTTTTGGAGGATTAAAAAGAATAAAAGTTGATAAACATTTAAATAGATATTCAAAAAATATACAAACAGTTTTTTAAAGATATGTTATTAATGTTATTGATATTGTTATAGGCGGTACTAGACTCTCTTGGCAGGGGGGGCAGGAAATGCTTTAAGTAAAATATTAACACTATTTTGTTTAAATCTTTAGACTAGCAATAGTATAAAAAAAGTATTTTATTGATAACTATTTTAACTTATTTCAAATAAGATTATTTTGTAAAATGAATAATACACTTACAAATACTTACATTTATATTATTTTTTCTTATAAAATTTTAAAATAATAACTTACCACAATTTACCTGTGGTGGTTCTCATAGGCGGACACAGAGTGATACATTTGAGTGTGCCCTGTCATTTTTTGGTTATTTTTTCAAAATATTAAGGGGAGGCTATAAACATGTACGTGTAGACCGTGTTATGGTTTAAATTCTAAAAATAAAGGATTCGTTAATGATGTAAAATAACGATTGGTAAAATATACACGTAATTATTATTTCAGACTTATTCTGAACACTTGCAATATTACTTACAAAAAACTAAAATTTAATTAATGTGTATGCACATATATTCTCAATTGTAATTATTCAATTTTTTTATTTGCATTATTCACATTAGGGTTAGGCACACTCGGCACACCTCATAGAGCCGCCAATGATGGTTCTTGTATGAAAAAATCGTATAAAGTTCTTATTTTTTTACTTTGGTTTGTGTATATAATTTTTATTATAATTAATATTATCCAAAAAACTCAAGAATACTAAATAAAATACACACTTCAAATTAAAGTAAAAAATTATACAAAACGTTTGTGATATAGATAATAATAAAGTAATAATATTGGTTCATGATTTGTCAATGATAAAAATAAATTATAATAATACTGAAAATTTTGACGCAAAAATCTTATCAGCATATTTACATGAATGGCTCCCAGGGTTGTAGATAATAATATTATTACTTACAACCATGCAGACTTTAAATAAACATGTAATATGAGGGGTTACCAACCAATATTTGAAATGTTTAAGTAGAGTAACAACTCGTAGAGGGGGCAGCCGCCTAACTTGCCCCTCCCGTAGAACCGTTTATGGATATTGTTATTGATGATAATAAACAAAACACGTTGTGTACAACTTTGGATAATAATTGATAATTTATATTGTTTATTTATGAGTTTATAGCAATTATGTGAAAAAATAATTGTTAAAACTTTTTCGATATTTATGAAATTTACTTTTAACTAACTATAAAGAGATCACATGTGATTAGGAAAAATATAAATCCAATGCCAAGAGAAAATAAAAAAATATTATACCTATTTATTTTATGATCATGTACAGAAGCAGCTTCCTTGACTAATTGAATTATTTATTAAAATTCTAGTCATCGAGTACATTAATTTGAATATCATTATGAACGCTTGGGTTTTATTACACACTTTTTATTCGTATGTTTTACTACTGGGTCATTTTTCTCGAAATCATATATAGATAGTATAATATAGTACATAGTATAATATAGTATATATTGTAAATATTAGTATCATTCAAATTGGATTATAATTGCTTTCAAGTATTTTTCATGCTGCTGGTTACTCTCGACTAATATTAAGACTGGGTTTAAAGCAAAATTATTTAGATTAAATTTCACTGCTACATTCCTTTGGCCTGGAGGTCACAAATTTAGACTTATGTGTAAAGTATTTGTAGTATTACTGCAAATATACAGCTTAGCGGGATCGAATCAAACACGTAGGCCGTAAGAACTTGATGTTAGTGTTGCAATGTTATATCGATGTTACCCTATGATATTGAAAATAGTAGAAATTGCGTTGCAACACACTCTTACACACATTATATTTATTTTTTAATAAAAAATGTACAATTTAAGATTCTTATTAAAATTAAAATTAATTATAGTGATGATACATGATACATTAAAATATAAAAATAACAAAGATTAAGACAGTAATATTTATTATTTATTACTGAAAATTTTAGTTTAAAAATTGGTTCCACATTAATACTATTTATTGTTTCATTTTTTTTCATCATTGGTAGTAAGTAATAATTAACAATTTTATTTTAGATGGCGAGGAAGCGTCTACAAGCTTGTATGGAGGGAATTAGCAGCCTATTTAATGGTTTATTTTGCATTAAATTTAGCATACAGGTTTGCATTCACCGAAGCTCAACAAAAGTATGTTACAATATTCAAAATAATAATTTTATAAAATGTATTAAAATAGTCTCCTTAGACGGAAATTTAAATAATTGGTATTAATTATATATACATTAGTAATTATAATAAGGTTTACAATTCAAGTAAAAAAAAAAAAAAAAAAAATCAAAGTATTATTAATAAATGGAACTTATAAACAACTTTTTTTGTTAATAATAAATATTTATATATTATCCTAATAATTCATAAATAAACATAATTTTATTATATTAGAATGGTAAAATTTGTTTGATATATAATTTAAGGATAACAATTTAATAATCTATTATTTATTTTAGGTTATTTATAAAAATTCGGTGTTACCTAGCTGGCCATTCTGCAAGTGTTCCATTAACGTTTGCCATGAGTTTCTATGTTGGCTTAGTAGTAAAACGATGGTGGGAACAGTATAGGTTGTTACCTTGGCCTGATACGTTGGCTCTTTTCGCAAGTGCTGCTATACCTGGAACCACGGTAAGAAAATAGTTTTAAAACAAATGTAATGAATCGTAAATATGTATACTTTTAAATGGCGTTTAAAAATGTGCTCATAATATCATAATCTAATGAGTCTCATGAATTTAAAGTGCATATAAATGTTAAATACCAACAAAAAAATTAAAAGTAAAAGTAAAAAGTTTTGATAAGCCATTCGAATATTATACACTTACAAAATTTACGTTTCAATTTTAAGAATTTCTTAAGAAAGTCCTACTTCATATTCATTTCAATAATTTTCAAATATATGTATAAGTATAAGTATTTAAAAAAAACTAGAAATTTCTAACAATGTGTTAGTTTTCTTTATGCCCTTAAGGGTTTTCAACATTTTCTTCTATAATATTATCTATCTTTTGAATATTCTTATATATTAAACGTTATTATAATAGTTATACTTTGTAAAAACACAATAGAGATGAATCTTAAATAAAGTCGATAATTTAATTTTGTATTTATATATACTCAAATCAAATATAATTCAAAATAATAATATGTGAGAGGTAGTAGTATCTATAGTGGTCAAGATGAGAGGAAATAGACTAAGATGGTTTGGGTATGTAATGAGACGAGAGAAAATAAATGCAGTAAGAGTTGTTATAAAAATGGACGTTGAATGGAAAAGAGGAAGAGGAAGACCAAAAAAGAGATGGTTGGATACGATTAATTGAGAATGATAAGAGGGTCGTTGGTGTGTGTGTACGGGATGTAGAAAATCGAGATGAGTGGAGGTTTAGGACAAGGATGGACGACCCCAAATAGTTGGGAGAAAGGTGAAGGAGAATAAGAAGAATAACATGTTGAAATGTAAATTTTAACATCTTACAGAGATAGTTTCAGTAGTAAATATTATAAATTTATTAAATCCCATAAATACATATTTTACTTTCATTGAATTCGAATAATAATAATAATAATAGTAATATTTTGTTATAATTAGGGGTCGGAATTATACTATTTTAAAAAAGCCAAAATAAGATCTTAATATTTTCTTAAAAAAATGAAAATATTCTTCCAATATTCTTTTCGAATCATAATAAAATATGCAAAAAATATCATATGTTTTTTTATAAATATATTTTCTTGAATTAAAAATAAGCATTTATATGCAAAATAATTAAGCAAATAATACAAAAAAACTTATATAAATAGGTACATAATATGCAAAATAATTAAGCACATAATACAAAAACCTGATATAAAGAGGTACATCATAAAAAATACTACATGTTAAAAAAAATTAAATTAAATTATATTAATGAGGTGTTTTTAATTAATAAAATGTTTGAAAACAGTTGACAACTGTATTTTGTTTTGTGTGCTCTGGTGTCATATTTGTACGACGGTTTATTAAAATGTTTTTTTATATGAAGAACATTCGACGATAACTGAAGTCACAGAAGCATGTAGCAAATCAGTTGTCATAGCCGGTGAAAAATTGTCTATAAGTTATAATTCATTATTTCCACTTAAAACGTTAGCTACGTTTTTAAAATTGATAAGCCTTTGATTTTTTTTTTTTGAAGTTGATCAATTTTTATTTTTATTTTATTTCTATTTTCTCTGGTATTTTTTTAAGTTTACCAATTGTATCTGCATCGTTATCTTAGATATTATCACTTATCTATCACAAACTATTACAGTAAATTACTATTTAGGGAAGCGTTTCTTAAACTTTTTTATCCGTGGAACCTTTTTTGATGTCTACATTTATCGTGGCACCCATACTTTTTTTTAGCTTTTTAGCATTTTTTAGGATTATTTATAAATAACTTATAATATTGTGTTAAAGGTATTCAAATTAATTCATATTAATTCAAAAAATATGTTAAAATAAAAATAAACATAATAATAATTGTATATATATATATATATATATATATAATAATAATACTTTTTCACCATTACTAATCTTTAGTTTGAAATTTTAAAGTAATTTTCTTAAAATTGTTTAAAAAATTACTTAAGTTTTGCGGAACCCTGAAGTGATCTTCGGGGAACCCAAGGGTTCCGCGGAACACAGTTTGATAAACGCTGATTTAGGGTATAATTATCATATAATACGATGGTATGTAATATATCAATATCATATCACTATTATCGGACATATTACTTATATTATTTACGCCACAGCAACAAAAAATATTGAACATCTATAAACATTAATCGATATATCCTCTGATATTCTTTATTATACGAGCTATTTTCAAATATGCAAAAAACATTTTTACCATTAATTTTCTTTTATCATGATTTGTTAAGATTTTGAACCTCCTTCTGACTGCATAGACTCAAAAACCATATGCAATAGAATATAATTCCTGCCCCAAGTTATAATATAATTTAATATTTATTTGCTTAAAAAAGGGAGATGTGAAATATTTATAACATAACATTGACTATTTATTTATCGAATAAAAGTGAATATTATACGAAAACCAACTTTTTATATTCATGTTAAACTATGTAATTAAATAAATTAGAAACCCTTAAAATATTAAATAAGTCTTGAATTATTCAAACCATGGTGTCATAGTTGTTAATATTTTATTTTTAAATGCTTACACCGTACTATACACAAAACAATATAATCTATTACAAAACTTAATCTAAGCAATGTAAGCATTTTACCTATGTTGTAGGCACGTCGAAAAACTTTTATTTGAAGGACGATTTAAAAGACTGTTGTTCACCCAATTACAATCACCCTTTACAATAGTAAATAATTTTGAATACAATTTGTATACAATGAAGATAAAAAATGTTTTATATTTAATTACTTTTTATATAACAAGTATTTTATTTACATTTAAATTATAAAGAATTAACCAAGAATTAAAGGCAGGTATGGAAAAATTACAAGTGGAGTTGTAGGACTTAAATATTTACGTTACATTCCGGAAGGATTGAGTATTATTATTATCACTAGTTATTTTATTTCAGGACGAGAGAGGACGATTAATGAGAAGAAATATTGTGAGGTATGCTGTACTGGCTTATGTTATCACTTTAAAACAGGTGAGCATAAGGGTGAAAAAACGATTTCCCACATTACAGCACATCGTTGATGCTGGTGAGTACTCAATCTCATTATATTCATAGAAATTCTAAATATGCACCGTCTCGGTTTGTAATTAAGTATAAATAGCCAATGATAGCCTACATAATAATATATAAAACTAGCAAATGTTTTACATAGCAGCAACATGGTTTATTGACTCGATTAATTATCTCTTTGAACACGTGGTACAACCGGTTTATTTTCGCATAGAATTTACTCAGAACCTGTTGGATATCAATTTATTTAAAGAATGTGACTGCGTACAAATTTAAAGTAGTTTCAAAATTAGATCATTCCGTAGATTTACAACAACCAGATTAATATAAAGTTCTTAATGAAGTTATCTGCGGGTGAAACGTCAGGGTGCAGTGTTACATATTGTATTCTGTAATAATCACTAGAGAATTTTCATCCGGATATGTTTGCATTATATTATATTAGCATACATCCGCAAAAATGTTTTACACATACTTTTGACCTAGAGCATAAATCCGTAGCGTTGAAAATGAAAATAATACATTATTATGTATGTGTTACAACAATGCCTAATAGTTGTGTTCGTATACAAGGCTATTATAATACACATACCTACTTACAGCTATAGGATGGGACTATTACGAATGGATTGGTTTTGACAACAATGGTCAATTGACATCATTTTATCTTGTCATGTTTTATTCGATTACGCATTTCGATAGGGCTTAGATTCTAACACAGGCTACGCGTACGCACGGCGTATTATACGCATATTATAACAAACAAACAAACAACGTTACCTATTACTCAATTACAGTTAAATCTATATGTCATCTCTTGTCGTGTACGTGAATATTGGTGCATTAATATTTTCCATGTTCAGTATAGTAAATATTAATTATATTACAATGAATAATATTGTTGAATGTTACGAATGAAAGATTTTGCTTTGTTTTAATACCGTGCTCTTTCAGTTCAATCGCAGATAAAAATAAATTAATTCCAAACCATAGGATTATGGACCTATAGATATTAATTATGGTAAATTAAAAACATGTGTAAGAATTCTTTGTTTCATGACCTTTACATTAGGGTGTGACGGTGTTTATATTATTATGTTTAAAATAGTTTCTGGAAGTAAGCAATATATATATGTGTATATAATTGACATTATAATATTGTTTATTGATAATGGAAACAAAGTTTCAAGGATTTTTACTTCCGAGTTCTATAACCGTTATCAACGAATATTGGTTTTGAAATAATTATCTACATTTCTTACCATCATTTCATAGAGTATTTGTCATTTGATTACCAAATTAAAAATTGCACCTCAAAATCCATAACAATTTTATAAATGTGTACTTTATCTTTGATTTGTAATATTAAATATTTATATGTAGGTATAGAAATCGTGTTCGCTGTTCGATGTTTATCGTCTTAATTAATTTACTTATCATATTTAGTATTTGTAGTTTGCGTAGTCAATTTGTTTACATGTTCAGTAAAAAAAAAATTAAAATCGTTTTAAAATGTTTAGCACAAGTAATGTTTTTAAAATAATAATAATCATGTTAATGTTTTTCAAATATACTGTCACTCATAACTTCAGAGCAGTCAATAAACATAATAAATAAAATATTTCAAATAATAATAAAAAATAATAAATTATTATAATGCGAAGCGCCTAAATGGCGCGTAAAGCAAAAAAAAAAAAAATTATTAAAATAAATAGTTAATGCTTATGCAACTATATAAGTATTTATTATTTTGTAAGCTATTCGCGAACGAATGTTTTATTTCTCCGATTAAAAATAATTAATTTAAAAATATATGAATGGAGTAATTTTTTTTGAAAACAAAACATAATGTGTAATATAGCAAAAGTTTTTTTGACCTATCGCGATAGATATACAGGCATTATTGATATTATAAAAATATGTCTACAGAATGATTATAATGTGTGTTTCAATGGATGATGCTCTAAAAAACTTACAACTCAGGGTGAGGCGGACGGGGAGAATGGAAGGGGGTATTGAGTCCGGGTGTAATACACATGTTGTTGTTGTTGAACGTGTAACAAACTTGAACACGACACAGGAATCATGTTGGAGAGCGAAAAAAAAATCGTGGAAATGATGGACGAGAGGAGCCCGATGTCCAAGTATTGGATGCCATTGGTGTGGGCGACCAACATCATAAACCGGGCTCGCAGAGAATCGCTCATATCCAGCGACCAGGTAGTCCAGACGCTACTCGTTGAGTTGTCGGACATCAGGCGCAGACTGGGCTCTCTGATCAGCTATGACACCGTTTGCGTGCCGCTCGTCTACACACAGGTCAGCCATTTTGCCAATACCCTACCGACTACATATTATTATTGTTAATATGATCATACGTGTTTAGCAATTTCGTTCGTGTTTCATTTGTGTTTTCGTTTTCACGACGTACTCGTTTTTCCCGGTCACCTGCTGATTTTGTTTTAAACATATTTTTTTTTTCAACGCAACACAGCTGTATTTATAATTTTAGAATAAAGATCCCCATTTGTCATAGTGTGATATAATATTTTCTACAATCGGCACGATAATGCATTGAATTTAATGATAAAAAAAAAAAAATGTCGATCATTATTTACATGTGTTTACATCGAACGAATTTTTGATAACATGTATATAAATATATATTATACGCTTATGGTAAATCAATTATGATAAATTATAACTGTAAAATCAATTATGTCAGCAGATTTCTGGGGATAACTTGTTGTGATTTTCATGAATAATATTACACTTATTAATAACTGTAGTTTTTTTTCATTATTTCATTAAATACGGTAATAATAGTAAACGTGTTGATTTCTTGGTGTGACATTATTCATTCTCTTTTTGTGCTTGTTTGACTAACAGAGCTTTTGCTTTGCATGTGCATGCGTATATTAAACGATAAAACAAATACATAGTACGTACAGATGAATATTGGGAGTCGGATAATCGGATATTAAGCGTGTTACGAAAAATATTAGAAGTTTTGAAATTATGATCCTGGACCGGATAACTACATACAGAAATGTACTTAAAGGATCTATATTATGAATAAAAAAAAAAAATATATATATATATATTATAATCGTTGCGCCAAAACTATGGATTATTGTATGTAATAATATTCTTAAATCGGAATCTAAAGTTTAAATTACTTTTACTTGTATCACGTACCGAACTAATTGTGTCGGCTTTTTGGAAAACATACCTCCAGTGGCTCAGCATTTGAATCCATTTATAAAAGCTTAAGCTATTTGATATCCATTAAAACCAAGGCTGGTTATTATTAATTAACTTCACTATAATGTTACTGCCTTAATTTGTACATAATAATTTTATAACAAAACGAATTACTTTGTATAATATTATTATGTACCTCTACATACACTCACATACACACACACACGTATATATATTTAAACATACATATATACATTTATATATCTCGCGGTGATTGTGTTACAAAGGATAAACCCGTGTAACATCAGAAAGGTGAACGTTTTGCATGGCAGATAAATTTCACCTGTCACAAGATGTGTCAGGCATGCAAACGCGAATAGAACAACAGTATATTTTACATTTCTTTAAGAATAATTAATAATAACGCCAAAAAATCACACCGGTTGCGTCCGAGTCGATTTGGGTATTGTCAGAGTGTCCGATCAATGCATTACACGCGTTGTCTCATTATTTATCTGATTATTCTTATTATTTTAAAACCACCATAATTAGCATGACGCTCATCGATTGACTCAATATATGTATATATATATATATATTTATACGAACAGTTAATACCCAATTTACTTGATTACGTTGTGCGTGTAAGTAGGCACACATTCGTTGTTGTAAGTATGCACACGTAATCTAATTGCCGAGAGAAAGTGTAGTACCATGTATATTGAAAGACCGAAACAGAACTAATGTCTGTGCGTGAAAGAGCGTTATACATATGTACACGTATGTGTATAGTAAGAGAGAGATGAGCGAGGGCATTTACTGTTGTAATTTAACAGTTGCTATTTTTATACTTCACGTATATTTCCTATGCTTACAGTTTCTCTGAACAAAACTATTAATTATTTTATTATTGCGTGAAAATCAGTAGAAGTTTTGTTACATTAAATATTAATAATACTGATTTCGAATTAAAGAAATTAATGTAAGAGTCATAGCCGTGATGGGAATTTTATAGGCAATGTTGCATTTTAAAAATATTTACGTAAACAAATGGAATATATTTGATTTGGATTTATATGTACAGACTCCTATAACACATGTAGGTAGTTATGTCTGTGTCTGTGGGCGTATGTATTAAATTTCGAAATTGCAATTTATTATTCTTACATAAAATTGTTTTATTTTTTAGATCTTCTTATTTTTTTTTTTTTTTTTTATTTGACTTTCATGTTACATATACAATATGTTGTTATGTAAATGTGCTTATGTAAAATATGACTAATTTTCAAAAAATTTTCTCAAAAGGACGTTTATTTTTTAGATTTTTAATTTATTTATTTCGTTTAATTTAAGAGAATCAATGATTGATGATTAATTTAATCTCAGATTATATGATTTTATTGTTATGGCATCTGAATTTGAATATTGAATTTCCAAAATCACATTTCAATTGTTCATTTTTACTGTCACATTATTAGTCATCAGTGTAGTAAAAATTAATTAGGTACCCACTAAATCTTACTTCAATAATAATAGAGTATATCAATCGATAAATATAGTTTTATATGTTTGGCCAACGATACGAATATCAAAATAAGATAAAAATGTGTTAAATATCATTATATTGCTTCTTCAAAAAAAAGCAAATGAATGATAATTATGTCAGCCTAAAAAAAGAAAAAAAAGGATACCTGTGATGAAACGCATTTTTTGAAATATGGTGGACACAGGTTTGATGATGGATAGCGAGAAGGAGATACTTGAAACGGTGGAAGCGAAAACTGCGATGACGAATTATTGGATCCCATTGACTTGGGCTACCAACATCATAAACAGGGCCAGAAGAGAGAAATTGATATCAAACGATCATATGGTACAAACCATTCTGTTGGAGATGTCTGACATGAGGTACAGGCTGGGATCGCTGATCGGTTACGATAATGTCAACATTCCCATTCTCTACTCTCAGGTCGGTATAGCATTTACATTTATTCACAGACATTCTGGTGATGTGTTGCATGCATATCTTCTGTAGTTTTAGTATACTGTACCTTACATTAGTTATGCATATTATATTATACATGTAATTATTAACATAACGTATACTTGTATGAAAATAAAAACACACATATTTATACGAGAGCTTAAAACTTATTTTATATTTCTGCGGTTTCACGATAACCGCACAAAACAATATTATGTTCTTATCGGTTTTTTTTTTTGCATTTTTCGTCTTATCTTTATTGGATGATCAATTGGGCATACCAACAGGGCTATATAATGTAAAGCTATATAGTATTCTACAAGAAAACCGTATTATAGTGTTTGCCAGTCACGATTTACCGAAAAGAAATTGCTACATAAATCCAGCAAAAGCCATTTCATAAAATATATATTATATTGTAATTGTACTTCAAGTAATGAACATATAACCTTGGCCGTTCTACAGTTATTGTTGATTCTGCCTTCGGCTTGTGCTAATTTTTAAGTTCCGAATACCTTGGCAAACTAACAACGAACCTTTTTTGCGCTCCCAGCGATGCGTAATTACCACTTTGCTAATCATATGATGACGTCACAGCAATGTAGCATAATATAAATTTTCGCTTCAACGATAGTAATGTTAGATTGGTACTTATTTATTTATTATATATTTTTAATTAATTATGATTTTGGTTACGACGTAATGTATATTTACTAATTTTACAAGTTCAGAGAAATTCAAGCAATTAACAATTATAATAAAAAAATATTATAGTTCAGCTGTTTAGTTTCTTTAGAAAATTATAATTTCACAATATTGAAATTAATTTATGATTGTTTCAATAATTTTATATGAGTTAATACTTTACATATATAAATCGAACATTTATAAACATATTTTATTAATTATTATATTGAAAATTGATTACTAGTACCACGTATGTAAGAGTACAACAATTAAATTTCGAAAATCATAACAATAATCAAATATTTTGGTCATTGGTCAACCTCAAAATTTGAATTTTATTTTGTTGTCATTGACATATATTAATACAAGTAATAAGTAATAATAATAAAAATAAAAAATATATATTGCGCGGGTGTTTTATAAATAAACAACAATATCTACTTAAATAATACAGCAATGTAACGATTATGAAATAATTTAAAGTATAAATTACTATTTATTTTCATTATTGACCTAAAATTATTCTTGGTATAATAATATCATATAATAATACTTGCAGTCAATTATAAAATGTATTAGATATATTTATTTTACATTGCTATTAGTAGGGTAATAATTAAGTTTTAAAGTTAAAATATACGTGATAAGGAATGTGGTAGCCGCAATAGCTTCCGTTAAGTTGTGTTACAATTTTTATTTTTTAATTCTAATTGTTGTTTACGATTTTCTTCGGTCTCGCCGATTTAAATGCATCGAACCATGCAAGGTTGTAGGTATCTAAATGCAATAATAAAAATATATACAAAAAAAAAAAAACACGAATGTTACTTGAATTCGACTCGTTGAATATCGCTTTCGGAAACAATGATGTTCCGAAGAGGAGTAGAAAAAATTCAAAAACAAAAAATTTACGTAAATGTTACAATACTCAACTACGTGGGTAAATATTCGGTTGAGTGATTATTGTTAATAGCAGTATCACTATGTTGTAAAAATTACCTTGACTATGATTTTATCATGCTCTTTATACTATTAAAATGTATTCGAATCAGATCTGGTGCATTATAGACTATATAGTTTTTATGGCGATACTATATTTACCTATTATTATTATTATATATGTATTTTCTGGGATACAAACTAGAACCGATTGTAACTCATCCTTATAAATACGATAATGGATAATATAAAGGAAAGGGAATTTGGTTTTTTATACTGAATAATCTATTAACTAAAGAATGGGGACTTAGCTGATGACAAAGGTGTAATATCAAGCATATACCATGTGTTCACCAATTTAGGGAACACAGAATTATGTTGGAATAAATAGAATTTTTTTTTTACAAGCTAGTGTTATATAAATACACATTTTCAGATAAATTTCAAATTTTTAACTCTCTCGGTACGCGCATGCGCAATACAACTTATTTTTTTTTTGAATAGCAACCGGTATTTTTAATACCAAATTCGGATAGACTGATTTTTTTAAGTCATTTTGACCAATTAACCATGGCTCGATGTATAATGTATAAATGTATACATAATAACCTAGATTCTGATGTACCCTTTTCTTACATTCAAGATTTCATAAAATACTTCATAACAAAACATGGGGAGTAAAAATGAATGAATTTAAGTTAATTTATTGTACATTTACCTTTCGCCACAAAATATGTCCAATAATTTGCCTCAATAATCAGCCCCTTTTCCTCATGCGTTATCTCAGTTCCTTTATAGATATTCGAATTGCCTGACAATTAGACATAATAGCAAAACTTTATCACTAAACAACCGTTTCCGACTCCTTTAACCACTTCCACTTTCTAAATACATAAAATTTTCTAAGAAACTCTAGCTTTAATAACTTTACTGAGGCCCATATGGATTTGTAGCATTTACTTACGAAGCACTGCCGAAATATAAAATACCTACCATATTTAAAGATATCCGTTCAAAGCCCTCACATAATTTCTAAAATTTCATTATAGTACAGTATTTTTTTTTAGTAAGTTGGACATTAAACGCGAATATTAAATACGAGTCCATAAATTGAATAAGATTAGAATAACTAAAAACGATACATTACTTAGAAATAATTATGTTTCTTTTGGAAATGTCGAATATATTTATTTATACCAATTCGATCTCTAAGTTACGTATATCATTTAAACGCTTCGAGCTCTAAATTAGAAATACACGTACATATTTTATAACATATTTATATAGCTAGTCATGTTATGTACACATGTTTATAGAAATCTGTCAAAACCAGAAATAAAATAATATCCATCTGACGGTTGATATTAATTATTATGGTGTGTTAATAATTTATAATAAATATTAATATATAAATGTTAATAATACAGTCGCTATACTAAATATAATATATTTTTAATATAACTTATAAGAATACATCAAATATACGCAGACTAGTCGATAGTAAGAGTATATAAATAATTTAACATTATTGTTTGTGTATAGTTGATGATTAATGTTTTTATCAGGGAGAGAATATTTTTCACTTTCCAATAAATAAAATAGAGACTACAGTATAAAACTTTTTTAATAGATTTCGGTTAGTTAGGTTCTAATAATTGTATAAATTAAATTCAACTTGACAGCTGTTTTAAATAATTTTAAGTAAGAATATAAAATTTATAGTAGTTGAAATAATTCATATAGAAAAAATAATATTTAAGATTTAAATTAAAAAGAGGTAATGAATCAACATAACTACCAGGAGAGATTTTATTAATTTAAAATTGAATCCAGTTAATAATAATCAAGAAATTACTAACTTATAATTGGTGTTTTCCAAAAATTTGTAGATTGCTTATGAGTAGGAAATTGTCATCAGGTGGATTGATTGCTAAGCGAGCGTGATTTTATTTAATATTTTTAATCCATGGTACTAATTTTTTTGTGGTTTTTGTGTCGGCTTTGTAGAAAGTAATGATTTTATTTTCGAAGACAGATTGTGACTGAGTTATATTAGAGTGATTTTCATCATATTTTCACACATTTTGGGCAAATTGAATAAAAGTTTTTTCCATGTGAAAATAAGACTCATAGTGTATACATCGATAACTATGTTCTCCCTAAGTTAATTTTATAAGTATGCAGAGGGTGATAAATAATTTATAATATCATCATTTTTACTGGCCACCATATGGTGACAACATTGTCAACTCGAAAGAGTTGAATCGTGTCAATATATTATGGAACTGAATAATTACATGACCTTGGGCCAAATGATCTCAACTAGGTATACAGTATGTTGGTAGATGGGTAATGATTTTAAATTAAAATTATATTTAGTATATGTTTGATGTAAAAATTTATAATATTCAATTATTCCATACTTATTAGAATAATCGATGATTGTGTCGTAATCAACGTGTTTATCAGCAATATTTAAATTTGGTTGTATTACTATGAAAAACATGGTAGCTAGATCAAATAAATTTAAAATGTCATTTTTGATTGTAGCAAATTTTTATTAATATAAACGGGTTGAATGGTGATGGGTTATTTTTATATATTATTGTGGACTTAATTGTTTGTTGAGTTGATTTTAGATCTGCAGCAGTTGTATTGTATATTGTCTGTAATGAATAAATACATTTCTCAAGCTCTTAGCCTCGAAATTACATACTTTTTTGTGAGGTCAACGCTTTAGATTTTTTTTTGGATTTTAGGAGGTAGATTTGTTTACAAATGAGGTTGTTTGACTTTAGGCATTAAAGTTTGCTTATCTTTTATACGATGTTTTTTAGATTTTAGGAATTTCGTTAATTAAATATTTTATTTAATAATACACTTAATATTTTTATTAGAAAATTTTTACAATCTTGAAATATTTCCATTCCATAAAAAAGTTAACAAATTCAAAAAAAATTAAAAATGTCATTATGAATACCTGGGTATACAATAGAAATCGTATTGACAATCTTGCTTATTTTGATACATTTCTCAGTTGTTCAATAGACTTACAGTTGTATAATACTCGTACTAAAAATGTTTTATCAGGGGGTCTGTTTTAAATAAAGAATACATGAGCTTTTTTATTATTAAATTGCTTTATGTAACATAAATATAATTTTTTTCAACCATTTTGAAAATAAAACCCATAACATCTCTGTTTTGTAACATAATTAAGATAATTGTTTAAAATTAAATTTTCTTTTAAAAATACCATTCAATGTACAATTTTTTTATGTTAACCTTGGGACTTATAAATTACATGTTATTATCTTGGATTTTTCATATCACGATCTTCCGGCCCTAAGCATAATTCATCGACTTCTATAAACAATAAATAGAACTCGTATATAATTTATGATTAAATTTCGAATAATACAGTGGATTCAAATTTAACCATTAAATGAATCAAATCTTTAAAATCTAATTTTTCTGTAGTATGTATGATTAATGAGTGAATTTATTAAAGTTAAAATAACCTTGGCAATTGATATTGAAATAAATGTTTGTTAACCACAATACTGCAGTATTCATGAAACTTGCATCATAAATAGTTTGACGGTTCACGTTTTAACCAACCGTAAAGTGTAATTCACCTTTTTAATACCATTACTCACATGTAAGTAGGAATTACTGGTAATAAAGTTGGTCATTATTTAGATTTAAATTTGAGTCTTAATAACAAAACTTGCAGGAATTTTTAATTAAGAATTAAAGTAAAAAAAAAAAAAAAAAATCGCAAAGAATATTATGTAATATTTAAATTATTTAATCTACATTTTTTGACTATACATGCCTCGTTATAAGAGTATACAATTATACGTATTTAAGCAAAACATTAACAACTTCATTAGATTAAGTGTACTTACTTTTTTTTTACTTTTGTATGTATCTATATGTATTTCTGTACTCTGTAATTTATTATGGTTATAACTCATTACTTATAATTTATAAATACAATATAACGTTTTGGTTATAATGATTAGAATACAAAAATACTTTGTTAAACAATAGGTGGTAACATTGTCGTTGTACGCTTATTTCGGCGCTCAACTTGTTGGTGCTCAGATGGTAGAACCACCTCCCGAATGGGGTTTCAAAGATTTTAAGGAATTCGACTTATACATACCGTTGTTGACAATTATTGAGGTTTGGAATTCTATTTTTTTTTAAATTGCAAAAATAATCATATTTTTTTTATCTACTACCACACAGTTTTGTTTTTTTGTCGGATGGTTGAAAGTAGCGGAAGTTCTCATAGGACCCTTTGGCGAAGATGACGATGACATTGAGCTTAACTGGTTGATTGATCGTCACATAAAGGTAATAATAATCGTATTGTATTGTAAGAACAAAAAGAAACAGTTACCGGAAGTAGTTCTCAATTGGAAATCATGCAGATTATGTTTCCACCTTGTTTTGCTACGTATTATTAATACTTTCTTTTTCATTTAATGAGTATATTTACCCATAATATGTGTTTACAAAACCATTCGTTTAGACTTGAGATTATAAAAAAAATGTTTTTTTATTTTGTCTATAATTATGTAATAGTTTTGATTTGCCTATTTATAAATATTATAACGTTTATTTGATAACATAAAAATTCATACTCGCAAAATTGTATGACGTTTGTATGCATTAAAGTAATTCGTTAAAACTCGTTATATTTATATATATAACTATATAAATTCTACAATAATGTAATGAAGACAATCAAGCTATCTCATCTTACATGCATGTATTTGTTTAACTAAACAAGTTTGTCCAGTTTTCGTATAAAATATAAACATTTGGAATTCAGATGCGAATTTTTTTTTATATTTTATATATTTTTATGATTTGTAAAATACAACAATAGTTGTACGACTTTCACTTATAAACCATATTTAAATCGTTCTACTGACAAATTTTTTCTCGTATCAGTGAATTAATTTTATTTGTTTTTAATTCTCATTAGCAAATAACTTAAAATATTGATCAAGCGAAAACGTATATGTACCTGTATAATAAATTACGCCCGCGGTTTTTGTTTTAAGGTAAGCACATAGGCGTGACAGAACGAGAGGCCATGTCCCTCTAATATTCTTAATATTCTTATATATTTACCGTTTAATGAGTATTCCAATAATGCCAAACTTAATAAAATTATGATTAGGGTCAAGGCTTAATTACATTAATATTTTAGCCTGAACTATATAGCAGTAAGTATATCACTAGATTGCTTCCCTCTTCTACTATAGGTTGAATATTGTATTATAACACATAAATTAAAAATCTATTCGTTCAATAAATTAACCTCGTGTTAGTGATGTATTTTATGTTCAACTTTATGCAAAACAATGAAGATAGTTTCCTCTTTGTAGTTTCACATACTATACCTACAATTTGCGTATTTAGGCGGCGTACATGATTGTGGATGAAATGCACGAAGAACATCCGGAATTGCTGAAAGACCAGTATTGGGACGAAGTTGTACCCAAAGACTTGCCGTACACAGTAGCATCGGAACACTACAGACGAGAAGAGCCCAAAGGATCAGCCGATAAATATAAGGTCAAAGAGTCGGATTCGTTGTATGCGAATATGGCACCAGTGAACCATATACATTGCAGGAAATCCGCAGTGCCAGAGGACATGTACGCAGACTATGTAAGTTCAATATTATTATAATATAATGACAAGAGTAATATTGATAAAGGTGCATTTATTGCCAGTTTGACTGTGGTGTATCAGATTTTGTTTGTTAGTTTGTTAAGTTAAATACCATAGGAAATAGTGAATTCAATTTTAAAATCGAAATATATATGCTTTTGTAAAAATATAAAACAAAACGGGGAAGAGAAGTATAATTAAAAATATTATTATTCAAAAAATATAATAATATAGGTTTACTTTACGCAGTAAAACGATATTTTCAATCTTTGATTTATGATGATGAGGTTGAAGAAGCCGTGCCTTTTCCGAAATGTTCGTGAAATATAAAAGCGTATAAATGTTATAATTTCTGAGGACTACTGACAGTTATGCGTTAGAATACCATATTCAAGTATTAAAGTTAACATGTTTTCTCGTTTTTATGTAATGAATTTGACGTAAAGAAGTTATAAATCAAATTATATATGAATTGAAATACAAAATAATAGTAATATTGTACAATGTAAACAATGACTACACTGCATTGTTCCTGTTGTACAATAGTAAAAAATATTGTCCATGCCAAAAATATACTTGAAAACACTCGTCCAACTGAGATCTGTAAAATCATAATTTGTACTTTGAATTCTATTGCTATTATTATTATTATTATTATTATTACTACTACTATCACAATTAGTTCTTCTAAAATAAGATTGTTAACATGGTATAATAATCCCTTCTTTGAAATCGAGAGAAAACCACAATATTAATAAATATATTTACGATTATGTATGGATTATCAATTTAGTGATACATGTTACTTTTATGTTTCATTTCACTACTTAAAAATAGTAAGTCCTCAAACCCTTTAAAATAATGTGTGTTTGCGAGAAAATCATATCTGTAAACGCGAAGAGATTAATGAACCCAGACAGATGGTAAGTACGTTTGTGCTATATATCATATTGTATCCAATGTACATTTTTGTTTTTTTTTCTTATCTTCCTTAGTATGTGTATGTGTGTGTGTAGATATATCTGATCGAAGGTCAAGCGGTCGTGTAGGAATGCATATCGGGATCCCACAGGTGATACGTACTAGTAGTAGTTAAAGTAGTATAAATAAAACGAATTATTACTTACTGCAGTACTATATTGCCTATTCGGTATTGTCGGTTCGGGTATTATTACTAATAATAATTTATTAGAATTTTGATACTATTCTAAACATTCTCTCATATTATTATCGTATTATTATTACATTATTACGTCTTGTTTATCCTATATTTTATACTCGCAATGGTTTGAAAAATCGCAGTCGTCAAGTGTTCAAATATTTTATGGTTGATTTTTTTTTTTTAATATTTAAAACACGAATTAGTTTTAAGTCATTACTAACACTTCCTGGAATAGAGAAATTTTTTTTATTTATTTCTATTGTTATATTGATTCCACGTTTGAATTTAGTAACTATGCGCGTTGTGAATTAACAATTTTATATTTTCTAATATATGTTCCTATGTATGTAATTGTAATTAAATCATTGCAATTCCTCTACTTCTCTAATAGCTAAATCAAATAACCGATACTACTTTATAATTATTATGCGTGTTAAATGGACATACCCAGATAAAACTCATGGGTGGTTTTCGAGAAAGCTGAATATTTTACTTTCATTTGTGTTTTCAAAATGTTTATGAATGTAATCGTGCTGGGAAATTCGAATGTATAATAACGTAATGACGTTTATCACATACATATCTGTATATGACTAATTTCTAATAGAAAACGATTAATTTGAATGTCGCAGTAAAAAATCTATTATCATTGTACATTTGTGCACTAATATGATTATTTGTTTATTTCCAATGTTGTATCTACGATACAGGTACTGGCCAAATAGCAACACACTAAAATAATAGGTATTATATTCACACGATTGCTGGTCACATTTCAATGGTCATTGTTTTATGGAATGGCATTTTGAGAGGAGCGTATAATGAATCTGCCAAAAAGGTCTTTTTATCTGTAAGAAATTTATCGACTGCGTTAGGTGTTGATCGCCCTGAATATTAGTTAATATATATACACGAATACAAATAATCACAAGAACATAATAATCTGATTAAATTCAATAAGCCTTGATATTTTATTTCCAATATTACCAATAATCACATATTAAAATATTTAATAGCATTTCACAGTTAAGCAAATAATTAAATTCGCTGGAACCGCCGAAAGCAGAGGTTCGCTGGAAACAATAATATGTGTCTACATAATCTAAAAACAAAATATAGTAATATTCATTATATTTATAAGTTTATAAAAAATTGATTTTTTTTATCAAATCATACCATAATTGTTTTTACGGAACTTACCTACTAAAATTATAATTTACAAAATTAATTAAATATAGTTTACAAATTTTAGGCATAATCAGTAAAAAAACAGCAGAATCGATAATATTTCTATGAGAATTGTTCGAGATATCAGTTTTTCGATTTATATTGCTGTGTACAATATAGTTATAAAGTGACTCTAGTGCCACAGTTATGTGAGGTGATGAACTTCATCGTATATATTATATTTGTTAAAATATTTGAATAATTTATTGAGCACTGATGTAATAATGCCAGGTTATATATTAAATCTAATTAATTCGAGAAAATGTCTTCTATATTTAGGAAAATATTGTACAATCTATATTATAAGTATACATATTTATGTTCATTTTAATTAATTTTAATAATACATAGCTACATAGACATGAAGAGACATGGGCAGAAATTACCAACTCCATTTTATCTTGTTCACCTATTCAGAAAGTCTGATTTAAAATAAATAAACGTTTCTATTATTTTATACATTAAAATTTCATGAACTTAATAGTTGATCGAAACCTTATCTATCAATTAATTATTTTGCTATTTCATGTGTAAACTAATAATTAAATTATTATTGAAAACTATGTATATTATTTATTTTGCTATCTGTTCATTGTTAAAAAAATAGTGAACATATTAGATTTTGAGTGCAGCGAGGAATATGTTTTTTTTTGCTTAATACAACATCAAAAATAATAAAAATTCATGCGGGTGTTTTTATTTCTAGGAGAGCGTCGACACACCTATGGCCGAACGCCGTAAAAATTGGTTCCAACGACAAATACATCGGGTAGGATCCATTAGATCGTCATCAACTACTTATTCATCCGGTGGCCTATTCAATCGAACCAGACACAACTCAGTTTACTCGAGTCCTGAAAATGGTTTGCCTGTTGCTCCAGGATTGAATGGCCACCTCAATTGTATTAACGGTAGTACACCTCATCTACAAAAGATAACGCTGTACGATCGGCTGTGGGGTAGAAAGTCAATGAAAAGTCGACGAGGCAGTACTCAAGGTATAAATTATATTATTGTAATAGATATTTAAATACATAGACCATTTATTCGAAATTGATAGCATTGATAGGATTGATATTAAATACAAGTTGTGTTAGACGCAGTGGCGTATCCAGAATTTTTTTTTGGGGGTTGTTATAAAAAATGCAACATTACATTTTTTTTGAATTTTGTGTGTTTTTATTATAATCAATAGACAATATACATACACTAAACATTTTCAGGGGGAGGGGGGTATAACCCCCTAACCCCCCCTGGATACGCCACTGGTTAGACGTATTATAAACGAACATTTTACTGAAGGGTTCCAATATTTTATAACTCATTTGGTATTTAACAATGTATCACATTTAATTCAATTTAATTGCATAGGTTTTTGTTTATGTTTAATTAAGGGTTGATTGGATTGACGTTGATAAAAAATGTTAACATATGTATTTAAGAATCATGTGTTTCTATTCATGTAAATGTAAGAAAACGGAAAATCCTTTCGGTGCTTACAATAATTATTAGTACTATACGAGTACATTCTTTAAAACGATACTGGTTTTCAAGGTCGTTATGTTAAATACCTGTTTGCTTTTTTGTTTTAATTGAGCTGAAATCAACCAAACACATGTAGTTTTCAAATACAAATGCTAAATAGGTTTAGGTTGGGAATTCTAGTGCGTCATTGAATCTTGTCAGATGAAAAAACCATATCAATGAATATGAAGAGATTAAAAACTTTCTTGTTATACTTGCCATTTACTAAATCTTTCGTAACGAGTTTCCGAATTAAAAATACGCGGAATCATTGCTATAATCATTAAAACAGAGCTACATGTTTTCACTTTTTGCACTACTGACAAATGTGTCAACTATTAGGTGTATAACATATTGCAAATATAAAATAGTGATAAAATCAAAAATTAATGTTCTTACAACTTGAATACATTTTTAAAGCTGATTCCATTATACGTTTATTGCAATCTTTAGTTTCTATTATCAAGCCACAATATTTCATAACATACTTAATAATGCTAATAAATTATATGAACGTTAGAAAATTTTACAAGTTATTCTTATTTTTATTTGTATAAAATAAATTATTGTTCACTCTTATAAAAAATGATTAATTCATTGTCTCACAGAATCTATAATTATAATAAAAAAAATAATTATTTATATGTGTTTGATAAATATATTTTTATTTATTTTATTACATAAAAAACGGGTTTTAATTAAAAAACAATCATAAGTACATACCAAATATACTTCCTAAATGACAAATAACTTATGTACAATTTAAACATGAATAATTTAGTTTCGATGCAAAAGTTGAGGCCCTCATTAGCGAAACGTAATAGTATATTGTAGTAGTTATAAATGTATATCCAAACATTTTTTTACCGACCGTCATTAAGGTTAATCAACATTTTGATTCGGCAATAATATATTAGTTTTAAATTGCTTTTTTTTTTTTTTTTTTTTTTTGTAATTGGTATAAGAAAGTTTCTATTCTTATTATATAAAACGCATTTCAAATAAAACTTTAAAATAGTATGTCTGATTATAATAAATTGCTTTTAATGTTAATTGTAATAGCACAAACGTGCTGAAACATTTCAAAAAATAATAAATGAAAAAAAAACATGTCTTACTCATTGTTGAAAATCGGTATATTTTTCCATTCGAAAAAAAACTCTAGACAATATCAAATGTTATACAATATTATAATCCAAACACTTGTATTGTGCTTAATTAATTATACACACTATTAGGTGTTAAAAAATAAAAAAATTATTTACTTGGCTTAAATAGCAATAATATTATTTCAGCCATAGATAATTTACATTTTACCGTACACATGACCGACACAGCGTTTAGGTGTAATATTGCGTATTCCGAACGACACACACATTGGAGTATATCGATAAAATAAACAAAATTATGGGCATATTCAAAAAATATGCATTAGAATAGTTTTTCATTAGATTTTATTTATGGATCCTACCGTGTAGCTTGCTTAACCTTTTTTGGCCTTTATCGATGTGAACGTATCTTCTTACATTATTAACTGTTGTATTATACGACATTAATCTATTTATGAACATTTATAGATTATATAAATGTTCATAAATAGATTACGAATACATACGAGTATAAATCTAGTGTTTCTTGACCAGTGGTACGCAAAGAATATTTTCAAAATTACAAGTAGTATTGTAGTACTGAAATACAAAAATATATAACTAGTGTCACAGCAGCCATTTGGATAAATAAATAAATATTGTATTTATGCGATACCCACTTGAGTAAAAGTGCGGGTACAAGGGGGACGTGAGAGCGATTCTCCCCCCCCCCCCCAAAATATCACGAAACAAAACGAAAAAAAAATTATAATATTATATGTCAATCAATGATAACAATTTTACTATTTCTATAGCAACTATAGTTGTATTGACGTGTTTACAAAAACCAAAAAAAAATTAGATTTCGCTCTATAATTTTTAATTAAATTTCATATTTAATGTTTATTTATTGTTCTTAAATAAAAAGTTTTTTATTAAATGTACTTATTTTTTTTACTTTTTTAGTTGAAAGTTTATTCCTTTACGGTGTTAAGAAATATTTATGGTAAATGGTAATACTTATAATATTATAGAATTATTTAATTTTATATATTATATTATGTTCACCATATAAAAGGCCCTTCCCTAATAATTTCTTTGGATCCGCGTCTTCTGCAATATAATATTATAGAGTTATACAGCTTAATTTTGAACTATAAAATAATATCTATCAATTAAAATATTATGTTAATAATGATGACTATAGTGATATTTTTCAAATTTACTAGTTTTTGTTTATTGCCGAATATAGTATACCAAACAGGGATTATCGTGCTTCAAATTGTACTAAGTGGGCGATTTTAATTATATATGACAGCTTATATGAGTATTTATCTAGAAGATAATAAAATAGAATTAAATGACTGTTGGGAATGCATTAAGATACAATAAAAGCTACATGCATTAATAGTTTATCGTTTTTTTAATTGAATACATTTTTTTTTATTTATTAAAAATTAAACTTAATGAGCCAAGCATAAATTCAATAGAGATCCTATATATATTTAATAAACGCTATGATTGATGTACAGCGTTTACATGGAGTGTGACAATATTTTAAAGACCCTGTACACATATAATGTATATAACATAGAGTTAATGCATATACTCTTAACGTTGAATAGTTTTTAATATTTATAATGGAAAAAAAACACAAGGGTTTTTTTATTTTTGCCCGAGGGACTCTTACATGCAATAAGTATTATGGTTATAACGCTTATTCCCGTTATGTCTACTGTTCCACATTTTAAATCAGTTCGTTGTCGTCGTATTACTATAAAAAATATAAATATTATACGTTTTACTTTTAGGTTCGAACAAGATAAATGGACAAATGAATGCCAGAGGAAGGCCTAGAATTCCAACGCCGGATGTTCAAAAGGACGGTGTCATCGATAAGGATAACAAACAAAATATATCCAGCAACGGTACTGTCCAGCCAGGAACGTATCCACCAGACATACCCGCAGTCGTTCAGGTAGTTTTTACATTTTTACAAAACATCGGTATATAATAATATACAGTGTAGCTATTGATTGGATAGATACCTACAAGTTTTGTCAATAATTGACACACGATATAACGTACGTATTATAGGTACATGTAACGTAATTAACTTTTAAAAATATTACCAAAACTGGCTAACATATTATATGGTATTGGATAATTTGAGTTCAATTATTTAAAACATGATACATACGCGCAATTTTATATACAAATAATAAACAAATAATTCAACAAATAGGTGATTTATACATGGAAATAAATAAATAAAATAATACATGTTTAGCCTGATTTATTATTATTATATTTGTAAAGTATGAACAGTTTCGAATTAAAAATTCATCATCAGGTATTTACATAGTCATTAAAATCATCACTCTTTTATTTATTTATTTATATTTATGACCTATTTTGAAAACTATTTTGAAAACCGGGGCAGTCCCGGTTTTAAAGGCATATTTCCGGCAGGGGCGAATCCAGAAATATTTTGCGGAGGGGATGAAGAAACAAACTTACACACTAGTCACTAAACAATAAATATAAAATTATACTATTTTATTTTTCGTTATTTTATAATACTCTGGTTAGTAGATGTAATGAACTCCAAAAAATAATCGAAAACCCAGTATATTACATTAAACATAACACAAACCTACTTTTAAGGATTTTTGGGGGCATGCGCCCCTCCCCTCCTTAGCTCCGCGTCTGTGTTTCAGCCGATCATTCAGTTTGTCCCGGTTAATAGAAGCTGAGAGAAAATAATATTTTATATTGTATTATTTAATAATAAAAAACTAAAATAGTTGTAATAGCACTAAATGTGCTGAAACATTTTATAATTATAATAAATAAATAAAAAAAAAAATAAAACATAGAACAATATTGTACATTATATCATTAAATTATGGTTATCTAATCGGCATGGTCATATACAATAATAATGTATTTTTGTATTAGCTAATAAATATTTAAATTATAATATGATGTACTTATTTTTGTTTTCGTATGAACGTTACATAAAAAAAAAAAAAAAGGTTCATTCAATATAATGTCCTGATTTAGAAATTTCAAAATTTGGCAACCCTACTTATAGTTCAACCGCATTTGACTTTATCTGTAGTTAGGGTAAAATTTAGATGAATAATATAGATGTACTATTAATAATATAATATTTACTTATATAAAAGTTATATTTAACAAAATTGAAATCTCGAAAATATTTATACGTTTCATTATATGTTACATTATACGTTTCAATCGATTTCTTCACTTTTTGAAACTATTCAAATTTTAGTGTGCCTTTACATAGTATATTTTGATTTTTAAACTACATAAATTATATTTGTTTTTTTTTTTAATAACTTAAGCTAGTTTCGAGATTATTCTTCGTTAAAATGTCCTACTTTACTCTATTTTTTGTTTTTAGAGTCTTACAAAGATTTGAATCACTATATGATATAGGTGGTATAGTCAAAACCTTGGACATCTGTCGGTCATTTTTATACCATTATTGGATTAAATACTTTTTATGTTCATTAAACATGTAGGACCTGTAGGACTTAGCATTCCGAAGAGAGTGATTTTCTCCATTTCTTTATTTTTGTTTGATTATACAAGTACATTTAAATTTTGAATACATATTTTTTTAAAAATAATTTTTACAGTACAAACATATATTATTATAACATTTTTTTTTGATATATTTAGTTTTAAATCATTTTAATAAATGTTTTCGTTTACATTTTTAGATTAATTAAAATCAAAATAATCATACATAAATTATACATACTTAATTATATTAATATATAGTAAAACTCACCTAAGACGCTCTTTAAGGAACCTCTAGAGCGTTTTAAGCGGGAAAGCGTCTTATGCGGGAATGAAAAAAAAATGAAGTGATTGAAATAATATTTCAATCATATAACTCCATATTATGGAGTTAATTTTTTTATCATTGAACATAATTTAACGGGCAATACACTAATAAATTATGTATGTGTATGTAATTACATACATGTGTACATATATTTTTTGCTACTGAATTTAATTTAAAAAAATTACTATAAATATTTTATTATTGTTTATTAAAAAAATTGATATATTTTTGTTTGTTTACGATGCTGAAAATGCGTTTCAGCAAGAAAGTTTTTTTATTTTGTTTAGACAACTCAAAATTTCTTCAGAACTTTTTACAGAGGACAATACTTTTCGAATTTCTGTTAGGTGTTGCAAACCAACAGTAATTGTAGGAGTAGATACTGGATAATAATAATAGGTAACGATAAAATAGGTATAATGATAAAATAAAACGATACAACAATAAGAACATGTAAACAAGTAAAATTTCTATTTTTATCTCCACAAATCTTATAAAATTTATAGTAATCTGCTAAACAAAAGAGCATTTTATCCAATGAGATAGAGAAAAGCCAAGCGTATTAACAGATGGTTTTTACTTTGACTAGTATAGAAAATGTCTAGGGGCCGATGAAAAATAGCGTCTTATGCGGGAAAGCATCTTAAGCGGGAGCGTCTTAAGCGAGTTTTACTGTACTTAATTACGGTAGATATTTTGAATATCTCCTTTATGAAATCAATTCTAATCATTGTAAATCAAATCCTCAATTAATAATAATAAAAAAATAATAATAATAATAATAATTATTATTAATTATATATTCATACATAAAGATTACCTACTTATATATAGTATTGCGAATTGTGAAGCTAAATTTGATTTTGATAATTACAAAAATATATTTCGCGTTAAAATTATTTTGATTATAATTACCTAGATAATTACTTATATTATTTTTCACTATAGTTTAAACTCTGTTTTCAATCACATAATTTAAAGTATATGTCATACTATAGAATAAGTTATTAGAAATACTGTTAAAATGATAGTTTAGTTGAATTGAATTAAGTTTGAAAACGACATCCACTTCGATTTTTGAAAATAAAAATACATGTTGATACAATTATTTAGAAATGTTAAAATGACGATTGAATATTATTTAATGATTAGCATAATACATATTTACTCATTATTTTTGCATTAATTTAGACAATTACAAATATTAAGTGTTTATTACCGTAATTATTAACAAATATTTGGTAAACAATTTTTTATCGTTATTAAAAATCGATTATAATTTAATTAAACTCAATGACACAATTAATAACTTATAATTATAACATATATTTTATGGTACAATTTTCATTTCTATTACTATCATATTATATATTATTTGTAAAATTTAATCAATTTTTGAGTTATTTTGCTGAATTAGTAATGGAAAACATCTGTTCAGTAATAACTACATGATCGGTCGTTTGTAAAATATACTTCAAGCTCAACAAACTCCTCTTGTTCATTATTTAACATTTATTTAAACTTAAATTTAACCTACTCAAATAAGTGATATTCGTTTCTCCTTCACGATTCACAAAATTGTATTCTTTGTATTGTTGTAAAATGCAAAATAATAACATGATTTGGTTTTAAAAAATTATACATTCTATCTGTGAAAATACAATTTTTTACTCTCTCGACTTATTTTAAATATTTTAATAATATGCAGCAGTATATATATATATATATTTACAACAAGAGTTGTTATAGGTAGGTAAGCTCACATTTCGAGTTCCAATAAAAATAGTATTCTTTTAAATAATATTATTTTAAATGAAATCTATAAGAAAATATGTCAAAAATATTCAAGACTTTCTCCATACCATATATAAACACAGCTATAACGTTTTGGGGTGAGCCATTATAGCCATTATACAATGTATAACATGTCATGTTAACAATCGTTCACCTGTGATGATCACTCTTTCCACTTAAACACGAATTCCATTTTGTGCAGAGCCAATATTGTTTTATAGAATAAATTGTATTATATAAGTATAATATTATGGGTGCGCTCTAAATTACTAGAGTAAGAATTTTCAAAACACCTGAAGATCAAACGATTAATGGTTTTTTTTATTAGCGAGTGACATTATGTATATTTCTTAAAATATAAATAGTTACCAAGTTTTAAAAAATAATCTAATTCGATCGACAAGATAATCGGGGATCAAACAATTAAAATGTGGATAAATTTTACAAATCCCATAGTAAATTTTGAAATTTTTTTGAAATTGCAGAAATAACAGTATACAATATTTAAAATAACAATTTTTTAAAGTTTTTATTGTTTTATTTATTAATAACCCAGTGAATGGGAATATTTGAAGAATGTTTATAAGATACCAGCTAAAAATTTTTCTGTTTTAATTATCTTGAAAAACCTTTTATAAAATATGAATTACTTATTTTCATTCGATAACTGATTGATGTTAAAATTGTAAATGTATTCGTTATAATTTAATTTTTAAAAGTAAGATAACTTTTTAAAAACACAATTTACCAATTGGTTTTTGCGAAATATTTTTTTTATTCAACATATTGACAATATGTGATAAATTGCAAAAATAAATTATAACGTACAAAAAAAGGGTACAAGCATGGTTTATCCGTTTAAATTTAACATGGTATTTTATTTAAAAAACTCTTAGTCATTGATTTCGAAACAGATTTCATGGCAGTTTTTCTAATGATATCATCGACTAGAATAGTTTTCAAAGTATATCACTCATGCTTATTGTAATTTTACTTAAAAAAACTTTAACTTTTAAACTTTTTTAAACTTAAACTTAAACTTTTTTTTAAATTTTTAACACTCAAAAAATATATAAAAATATAAATGTAATGGTTAGGTAAAGTAATATTTAATTAATGGTTAATACGATGCATATCAATATGTTAGTTTATGACGCTTAATTTTTTTTTACACATAAATGTTTAAAATTTGAATCTTCGTCAGTAATTACGATTATATTTTTAAATTGTAACACAGAAAATAAAAAGTATTTATACTTTTAAAACTTAAAAATTTCACCAAAGATTAAATCAAAAAGTATTGACTTATTTCAATATAAACAATCAGGGCCGTCCTGATCATTTGCGGGGTTCAGGGCAGAGAAAAATTGTGGGGCCTTAAATGTAGAAAATGTCACTATCGCGCGTCAGTTGCATATTGGAACTCAAATGTGCGTAAATAGTCTTAACAAATATAGTACCTTGCACTTACAACAATATGAATAAGTAAATAAATGTATTATATAATAAACAATTTTATATGAAAAAAAAATTGATATGTTCATTATTTTTGGCTCAACAGTTTAACTTTTTATTTATTGTACCTATGATCTATGAAAGTAAGGCCTATCCAACTGTGGTGAGAGAGCGGGGCCCGGGGTGAGGGCCCTGCTCACCATGCCCTAGGGACGGCCTTGTAAACTATCATATTTCAAGTTTCGCAAAATATTTTGTTGATAAAATATTTATGCTTAGTTTTGTTTTGTGTAGCTTGTAGTAACGTACGGTTTTTGTATTATATAGGTACGTAATATATTTTTCCGATAATACCTTTTCAAAAAAAAATTATTTTTTTAAAGCTAGTAACTGTTACGTTATTATTATTACATAGTAACCTATACCAATCTATAATTTCCAAAGATGGGCAAGTTAATGAAAATAATTAACTCGAGATAAGTTAAGTTAAGAGAACACAAGATGGATAAGTTAAAAGTTAACAAGTATAAACTTAACTCCGTTTAAAAAAAGTTAATCTACTTTTTTTTATTAGTATGTATATCACATAAAAAGTGACTGCGTTCTTTAAAAAGATCTAATATCCTAAATTATAATAAACAATTTTATTGAATTTTTTATCATAATATACAGCAGTGGCGCCGAAGTGTTTGAAAAATACTCTGACATTGTGCATAAATTTCTCATTACCATATTTATTTATTTTTATAATATTATAGTACTACGATTTATTATATTCTTTATACATAACATTCTGTATCCACGGCCAGAACTCCCAATATCCAAGTGTGGGCTCCCAATCTACAAAATCTAATATGACTTCTGATGATACAGTATATGCGATCATTTTACGTTACATGATTATTTAATTTTTATATTAATATTTACGTAAAAACGAAAAATTTCAAAAATGTTTAACTTGATAGACCATTTTTAAATAAACAGTGAAAAGCTAAATTATTTCAATTGCCAATTAAACTAGTTAAGTTGAAAAGTTTATTAGAAAATAAACTAACTAGTTAATTCTCACCTTGGATAATTTTACATTATTTTTGAAATATTTTTTTACGTAAAAACATAAATCTTATTCCTTTTTTCATTCTATTCAGGCGAATAATAAATAGTACAATATTATTTTTATTGATTTTATTAAGAAAATAAATAAATATTAATATTTATTTTGTTTACTTATACATACCTATGTGTTTTTTTGTATTTTTTTTTTTAATCCTTGCATATAACTTGATATAATTCTTAAATATATTTTATCGTGTTTCTTTTATTCCTGTTTGGTTTCCTAATCGCCATGTAAAACAGTTGATATTTATTTGATATTTTTATTTTAGCTATATAAACGAAAGTGGTTACTCGTAACGATACGGTTAGTCATAATTAAACTCAACGACTACCAATTATTTCATCATTTGTATACAATTTATAATATATTTAAAATTTTTCTACGAGTATAACATATAGTAATTTGACTTTTTGATTCAGCTAAAAAGGGAATAGCACGATTTCGGTCGAAAACGGTTATACCCGTTTAGACATGGATAACTTATTGACCCGTACCCATTGTATTATCAGTGCTTCTCAAATCGTCGGTCACAGATCTCCAAGGAGCCGAAAGTGTATTGCAATGGTGGTAGTATTAGAAGGAAGGGGGTGAATTGTTTGTGTACTACCATTTAGTTTTAATAAAATGTAGTTAAGAAAAGAATAAAATTCCCTGTTATTTGATCGATTTGAGTGGTGGAAAAGTTCTACTCCCCTGATATTTGAAGTCTTTAGTTTTTCATTAAATCAATCAAATAACTAGAAAAATGTTTGAGAAGCACTGCAATCGTTATGTAGGTACTACATTCATATAACATAAGCGACGAACGGATTTAATGAAAACCGTTTCATGAGTGCGCATGTGCGTGTTACAATTGTTCAGGTGTTGCTGTCGCCGATACAAGAGATGGACGCCGCCAATCTGTCGGGCACGTTGCACAATCAGCGACGGGGCGTCGTGAATGCGAGCCAGGGCGTGCTGAACCCCAATTTGTCCACGGCCACGGTGTACACCACGCGGCCCATGTCGGTGTCGGTGAGCCCTATCGCACTGTCCACGGTGTCCATGAGTCAGCCGCTGCTGTCGTCGTTGGGCATCGCGACGTCGACGGACGGTGCGACTACGCCGCCGCCGCGGCCGTTGATCACCGACGTGTCGGGTGGCACGGCGACGACCGCGGGCTCCGCGGCTCATCACTCGGACAAGGACGACAGTGCTTGCGGCGGCAGTTCCAGCGGCAGTGTGTCCAGCACGGATGACCGGAAGACGCCGGCTTGCAACAGGCGCAAGCGGGGTGAGGTGTACGTGTAAAAGCGCCGACCTTTGTGTGTGGAGGGGGAAGGGGGCAGTGTAAGGTTGCATAACGCGACTGTTGCACGAAGACGATGAATTTCATGTTGTATATCATTGGGTAATATTGATTACAGTCGCGTTGCTCGGGGGTTTGATGATGATGATAGTAATAATAATAATAACAACAATAATAATAAGAATAGTGTATAGAAATAACAGTAATATTAGTAGTGGGCAAGTGGTATTGATAACTATAGTATCGATGATAACCGTATGATTTTGTGGGGAAGTAGGTAAGCGCAGCAATGCGTTCGCGAACAGTGTAATTTATGCACGTACCATGTGCGGACATCGTAAACGTAGCGACACCAGGGAGAATTTTATTTTTTTCGACCCAGGTGTTTCCGCGTGCGCTGCGACAACGGCTAAATACACTGTGAAAACTCCGAAGACCTGTGAGAACATCGGTCCCGTCTGAAGAGTACGAGAAGGATAAATATGACACGTGGACGCCGAGAACTTTGCTTACCGCACAACCGTTGCACCGTCCAAGGGGGTTAGTTTTTAGGGTTCAACCCTCAAAAAATCTTATCCATACGGTCTGTAAAATTATAATTATAATCGAGTCTAAAATAACCTACCTCCCTCAAATTAAGACTTGGGCCCCCTAACCATAAACAAACACGTGATCATAATAATAACGTTCCTACGTGCACTCAGTTGACGAACGGTACGGGAGGAAAAAAAGGCTAATCGAGGAATAAAATTGTGATTTAGGTAAGCATTTTTACATTAGGAACAATCGTCAACGCGACTAAAACAATGTTATGACGTACCGTTGTAATTTTTTATTATGTTAGTATTAGTTAATTAATAAGATAAATAACTATTAATAATTATATGTATTTATATGTAATTCCAGTCAAATTATAGTATTGCTCAATTCGAACAATATTTTTCACTGTATAAATGTAATATTATAATACGTTTTCGTGTAAATCAAGTTGCTTACGAAATACTACATTCATTGCAGTATACGTGTGTTATATTATGATTTACAATTGTATTAAGAACATCTATCAATATTTATATATTATATGACCACTCAATTTTGTTTAAAGTAGTTAGATTTTAGCAATATGAACAAAATGTGATACCTAATCAAAACACCAAATATGCCGTCCAATGTATCAATGTTTGATAAACCTAACCTAAGATGAACTAAGTTAACATGCGATAAGAGACAAATTATTTTTATGTTCCTTCTAAAATAAATGATCGTGTAAAGACAAATTATACAACTAGAAGGATATGTCATATTATTGATTGCAATTAATTTTATATATATAAATAAATAATACATATTATAATATATTTTATGCACTCATCTAAAAATTTACTTAAAATATTAGGCAGAATTTTTTTTCAAGTCGTACATTAAGTGTATGTATATTTTGGTATCTGTGATAGATAGAGTGAAAACAATATTTATGTTGTAATTATTATTATTATTATTATTTTTCACGCATTGGAGTAGATTTTAAATTTGACTTTTATACTGTATTTTTGTACTCAGCAATACTAATTTAAAAATGAAAAATAATTACATATAATTATATATTGTGTTATATTGATAAGACGTTTAAATACAACTAATTTTATTTTATAATTAAATGAATATAATATATACATATAAACATGTATATTTTTTAAGGTTAATGTATAATTTACAAACAATAAAAATTGTTCAATTAAAAATGTTTTTAACTATATGTTTAATATTGTAAACGCCTAAATAATTTTAACAACGTAATAATATTATTTTGTACATGGACATATACATAGACATATATGGTACTATAAATACAGTAAACTAGCAGTGTTTAGTAATATATTACAGAAAAAGAGAATGATCTTCATTGTTGAGTGGTATTAAGAATAAAATTCATCAGCTAATAAAGAAAAAGGCCAATGATATTGGAAATTAGTTGAGTGAGGGATGAGCAAATGGTTAGCGGTAAGAGAAACTGAATGAAGAAGACTACTATTATATCCTGACTAAAATACTTAAAATACTCGTATCTGACTGACGAGAGAGTGGAATGAAACATTTAGCTTACAGACATATACTTAGCAAATTGAAAATATTTTTTCTGAAACCATCAGTTGAAGTATGAGGGTTCCAGAGCATAGATCTGTCATACTCCAAGTATAAACAAAAAAATAAAACTCTAGTTAAAGGTCTTCAATAAAGTTTGATTTCTTAAAGCCGAATATTTTATTTCAAGCCCATTTTGATATGATCGAAGATGAATAATCGCTGAATCAATATTTAGTATTTAAATTTTAAAAAGTATATACTTACCCAAAACATCAAAATAACAATAACAATCATTACACATATAATATATAATAATTAAGTAAAAATGTTTTAATTTCAAAAAGGAACAAAGTCAAAACAAAAACAAACAACGTGTATTAAAAATTAAAATCAAAAAAAATTTATTAAAGGTGCAAGTTTTCTTTTATTTAACCACGAGTGATTTTACTATAATTAATATACTTTCAATGTGAATTTAAAATGAAGTAAATCTATCAGATAGTTCTTAGAGTCAAGAATTAGTTATAGCGCGAATACAATATTATGTTTAAAGTGAATATTATTACATCATTAGTTAAATACTTATACGGGTTAAGAATTAAAAATATATAAATATTTTTTTTTTCATTGGAACACTAATTATACCTCGAACTACTCACTCAATAACATGTCCTAATTCAAATATTATTGAATTAATATAAAAATATTGAAAAAAAATATATAGTAGAATTAAAAACTACTACGTACATAAATGAGTTCAATGTAATGTTTGTTCAAGACGTGATATTTATTTTTAATACGTAACACATATTTGACACGATTGATAAAACAAACACAATTAAATATTTAAGTCATGCCGTAGAAGCAATGAGAGATTTGCTATGCCATATGTATTATAACGTAAATTTATTTTGCTCCTGGAAAAAAAATACAAGAATTAAAGTAACATAACATTTGGTGTAACTACTGTAACTAAACGTCCATCGTTCGTTAGTCGTTTTGTCGGCTTAAAAGAAAAAATTATTTTGAAATACACATCAATTTATTTTATATTAATATTTTTATATTATAATTAATTCATAGTGTGAATTGAAGTCAAATAATTTATATCATTTAACGAATGATATTTTTTAAAAACATGCATACATGGTGCGGTACAGTCGATATTGTATATTGATTCAGAACTTTTAGATTGGTGACCATCATGCGTTTTTTAACGTCAAACCACGAGTTTCAACACGACAAACGATGTAACCCTTACCCAAAATATCTAGTAGCATTTTACACTCACACCTAATGGTTTAAGCAGCTGAAGATTGATAAACATCTAATGAGTTATTTAGAAGTTAATGAAGAAAAATTGTTACATTGCATAATATGATAATAAGCTCTCCGCATAGCTTCAACTCTCATAAAATATTATACAGTAACCACACGATAGTTCAAAAGTTCGAAAAAGTTGGACTGAAAATTATATTTATAGAGATTTCGGTTAACCAAGTGTTCGAAAAATCAAAAAAATAATTCGAATTAAAGAGAGATGGAAAGTGATTTTAAATCAGGCACGTAGCTAGGATTAAATAATTAGGGTGGCACAGTTATGGCAAATATTTTTCTTGAGTGGCCAACAGTTTTACTTCCCCCCACGGCCCCACATTAGACACTTATAGAATTATGTTTATGTATAGGTATATTGTTTATAATATAATAAAATTGTAATTTCTGAATATAATAATTAATGTAATTAGGTACAAAAAGAACGAAATTTGATAAACAAATAAATTAGATAATTTTTATCTTAATATTATATAAACCTTATATATAATGATTATAATGTATATGAATAATAAATATATACATAAAATATATGTTAAAATAAATACAATTTAAAAAAATAGTCTATACTTAAATAATTTTTCGATTATTATGATTTATAGCAAATTTATCTACAACTTCTTCCAAGTCCAGAGATTTTGCTATCTTCTTTTCGATGCTCATCATAGATAAATTTGATAGGCGTTCATCCGTCATTTTATTTTGCATGTATGTTTTAAGTCTCCTTAGGCAAGAAAAAGTCCTTTCGCACCCTGCACTTGATACCGGAATTGTAATAGAGATTATAACCATCTTGTACGTTTCATTAAAAACAAATTTATATTTTTCCAATAAATCAACAAAATTCATCAAATTTGTGATTTTTATTTGATTTTCTTTTTGGTAAATTTTTATTGTGTTTGGTATTATTTTAAGTTCTGATTTTAGTAATTTTGTATCCAATTTATAATGTTGGGCTAAAGGTTTTAGGTCATCATAGCTCAGAAAATTGGCATTTTTTGGATGTAGATAATCAATAGCATACAAAATACTGGAATTAATGGAAAATCGATTTTCTAACTCGTTAATAATTTTGTCTAAAATTGAAAAAAATAATTTTGTACGAAAATCATTTTTTGATTGAGCTTGTTCATTTTCTAATGATATGTTTTCATCAATAAAAAATGATTTAAACTTTTGAGGAACACGCTTTTTTCTTATTTTTTGGATTTGTTCACTGGGTAATGGTATATTATTTTCTCTACAAATATATAAAGCTTCTTCGTACATTTTTTCAAAACATATATAATTAATTGATCCATCACATTCGTTAAGACAATCATTTGAATCATTTCTCATATTTGTAAGCGTCATAATTAACGATTTTATTAATACCATACTTTCTGCCATTTCGGCAATAACGCCTTGTAAAAAATCACTAACTTTTTTGAACATAGTTAGTATGTTAGAAAATACTACCAAATTTAATACAAATTATAAAATCTATTTGATGTAAAAGACCTTTAGCGGTAATTGAACGATCTCCTTTATCGCTAATTAATTTATGGAGTAAAATTAATAATGGACTTAAAACTTTTTTAAGACTCAAAGTTGCAAAAACTTGTGCTGTCCATCTGGTTAGACAGATTTTTTTCAATTCTACAACTGAATGTAAGTTAATTTTTTTTTGAATGTCAATAAAAAGCGAATGAACTGCCGAACCTGATACAAAAACATATCTCTTCAACCAAATCAAAAAATAATTTTACATCACTAATATTTTTACATATGTCGGCAATAACTAAATTTAGTTTATGGTTATAACCAAGGCTCGGGTCTTATAGTACTTAAAATCATAAATATAAACACTTAAAAAAGCGCTTAAAAACATCATTATAAGCACTAAAATAAGCATTTAAAAAATTTGAAATTAAGCAAAAATATTTATTAAAAAAAAAAAAAACTATAAAATTCTAACTAAAAAATCAAACATAATCAAAGTAAATCTACACTTTCAAGACTTTAAGGATTTTATGGGTTTTCTAAGGTATTTTTCTGAAAAATAAAATGTAAACTGTTATTTTTGTTCTTGATGTTCCATTTTCAACGTTGGAATATCTTTGTTAACCATACACCGATGCCTTGGACGGCGACGAACTACGTGACAACGTAGATAAGATGAGATTTATTTTTAAATTTTAATTCTATCAAAAACGACTTTACAGGAGAAAACTATAAAAATGTAAAAAAAACTGGTCAAATAAGCAAAAATAATCAGAAAAGCTGGAAATAAGCTTTTTTTTGAAAAATCGCTGAAAAAAAAACAAAAAAAAAGCACTTTCAAATTTCATAATTGTACGTGTTACAACTTGACATACACTTCTATAACACTCTGCTACATTTTAAGTTAATCCATAAAATTAAGCAAATGCTTTAACTCCCGAGCCCTGGTTATAACAATGCACATATATAGCTTGCGGAACTTCGTCACGAAATAATTTTTGAATACCATTTAATCTACCGCTCATTACTGCTGCTCCGTCGTAAGTTTGTGCCACACATTTTTGTAGATCTACTGAACATTTTTGTAGTATTTCTTTTATATAATTTAATAAGGAAGACGCATTTAATTGTTTAACAGGTTTAAAGCCCATGAACCTTTCATGTATTTAACCTTGAATATAATAACGTACTACTACTGATAACTGTTCTGTCTTGCTTATATCTTTCGTTTCGTCAACTATAAGTGCAAAATAATTACAACTTTGTAGTTCAAAGCTAATTTTTTCCAAAATTATTTGATTGAAAATACTGATCATTTCATTTTGGATTTGAGGACTGGTATATTTGGCATTTTGGGGAACATCTTGGCCTACAACTTCACACTGTTCATCTATTAAATGAAGAAGTTCCAAAAAATTACTACGGTTTAAGCTTTTTACGCTTTCGTCAACACCACGTTGTGCTATACACTGTGTTCCGGTATATAATAAAACGCTAGCAATGCGTTTAATGTATTTTCTATTTTCTTTTATAAGTTTCAAATGACCCTCATTAATTTGAACAGAAACAGATGGAATACTTTTGGTTTTCATGTTTTTATAAGACATCCACATTACATAACAATTTTTATGGTCTTGACTTTCTTCATGTTTTTTTAAACCACTATCACTGAAAGTCGCCTTTTTCCAATTTTTAAATCCTAAACTGATAAATGTTGTTTGATTGTCAAAGTGCTTTGAAAACATTCTACATGGAAAACAATAGACAGCGTCTTATAAAATACTATATTCGAGCCAAGCAAATGATTTGAACCATTGTTTTGAAAAATGACGCCAACGATCACCATACTTAGTTTTCGGATAAAATGTTAAATTTGGTTGTGTAGGTTCATTGTTCAAATTTTGAGAAATATCTGAAGGTCCCGGACATTTTTTTAAAACACTAGCAACACTAATTTTGGTATTCGGCTCCGGTTCTTTAATTAAATCGCCGATATTTGATTCTGAATCGCTATTGTTATAACTATCCGTACTACTAGTAGTGTCGTAATTATTACCTGGATTGTTGGTTATATCATCTTGTCCTTGAATAATAATGTCTGAAGAATCCACACTTTTGTTCTCGTTGTTAAGTTTCTTAGTAGAAAAATAATTTTGCATTGTTATTTGTCTTTTCATGGCAAAAAATTTAAAATTACGTACAATTTAAAATAAATAACTATGAGTAGATATAAGTGCATTATATTAGTTATAAATACTATTATTAGTTATTAAATTAATACACTGTACATGGATCACAATTCGCGACAATCACAACTACAAGTCTTCAAACGTCAACTGAATAATAGCTGTATTGCTAGGTAATGAAGAAAATAGTACAGAATTATAAAGACACAATATTATTGTTACTTTTCAACATTACATGTTTAATTTAAAAGTGAATAATAATATTATGCGGGTCACATACTCATTCGCTGATAGCTGTTGTAATAAAATACTATATATCACATATACTATATTATTATTTGTTATAGTTAATTAGACCTCGGCGATTAAATTTATATTTATAGATTATAAGGTACCCACTAACAAGTCATGCCGCGATTGGAAATGCCGATTTACTGGAATAGGAATACATGCGAGTTCTTGCGACTTTATAATAATAATTAATATAGATGCATTATTGTCGTCGTTAATACGACGAATACGACGGGTATGAATGAACGACTTCTATTCTGAATTCTGATATCCTGGTAATCTGACCACTATGGTCACACTATGTTCGGAAAGACAATTATGTAAAAATAACAAATATGATAATAGAAATTTTAAAATATATTTAATTTTTCAACCCAATTATTTGAGCCTTGGGTATTTGAATAATATTTCAATGTAATGGGGTGGCCATAAGGGTGGCCTGTAAATATTTTGGGTGGCCGGGCCACCTCAGGCCACCCCTTAGCTACGTGCCTGTTTTAAATTTATTTTTACATTTATTCATTATACATATTATTATATTGCATATTGAAGAAATCTTTACGGGATTCAAATTTAGATTGAATGTGTTAGATTGAATGTGCAATGTGTCAACAAATGTTTACCCATTGCAAAGGTATATTTAGTAAATTGACGGGATTAAAATCAAGATTAGGTAGGTTAGATAGTATCACCTGAAGTACTGCATTTCCTGGAATAAAAAAAAAAAAAAGAAAATAGTTTAAATAGTAATAAACTACGATTGTATTTTATCGCCGTATAGGTTATTTATGTGAGTGTATATCGATTCCGCCGAAAAGGTCTTTTTACCTGTAAGAAATCTATCGATTGCCCTGAATATTTTTATTAATCGATTCCGCCGAAAACATACATGTAACATCACTATATAATATATAGTATATAGTGTGGTTCACTCAAATGGTAACACGTAATATTTCAGTTCAGTGACCTCGGATTGAATTGGGTTTTTTTTGAGGAGCTAGGGAATACTAAAATACACATTTTGTGATCATTTTCGAATTTTTAATTCTTTTATTGTGCGCATGCGCAACAAAACTTACATTTTTTAAATGGCAACATCTATTTTCAACACCAGATTTCGATAGAACTCTTTTTATTTAATCAACTTTGATAAATAACCTTTTTTCTATCTCAAAAATTGACTGAATTACAACAATTATGGATAACACTATATAGTTTACTTCTACCTATCTTCATTTATCTTATTAAATGTGTATCTATTACCTACCTAATTTTGATTATTAAGTTATTTCACTGAAATTTATCAATATTATTACATTACATTATATATACTATGTATAATATATATATATATATATATATCATATCTAGTACGGCGGTGTAGTGGCACGTAGTAAGAAAAAAAACATAGGTATACATTGTATAGAATAAATAAATAATAATAATAATATATATAATAATCAGCAACAGTTGTAGTTGAATTGAAATATGAATTTTAAGCTGATCATGTTTTTATAATATATCTAAATGCGGTAGCGTATGTATTTGTGCTTTTTCTGGCAATAAGAAATAGGATAATGAAACATAATGTCCATTTTTAAAAATATAAACCGTAAACAGTTGATAGAAATATTTTGGGCAACTATAAAATGTACCATCTACAAATATTTTGTCTCTAGAGCAGAGCAATTTTAAATTAGAATTTGTAGAGTAGAATAAAATATTATTTATTGTGTCAGTATTTAGTAGAAAATCTGCTGGAAACAATATTATGTATTTACAAAATCCGAAAATGTTTTAATATTATAATATATGGTATATTCTAATATACATATATAAATCTTTGGCGGAATCAATATGTACAGATATTCGATGGAATCGATAGCCGGCAGAATCGATATCAAAATGGCGAAATCAATAAACTCCCATTTATGTATACTATATGTAATTAATTTTTATAAAATAGCGTTTAAATAAATTCGGATTATAGAAATTCAGTCAAAAAAAATTCGAATTGTAGAATATCTTTCACTGGTCAGAAATTTTAAATTAACGAAGGGACCAAAATACAAGTTTTTTTTTTTATCAATTGCAATAATAATACGTTCTTACCTATTTGCATTACTGTTGATACTCCTTGCGATTTTTTTTGCTTCAATAAATACGCTAAGTATGTGTATATGAACTCGTATTGATCCTAAAAATGATATTTGCATCGATTAATATTTTGAATAATGACGATAATTCCTATGACATGGGCAATTTGAATCGAAAAATATTAATGCAATATATTATTTTGAAAATGTTTATATGATTTATCTATTTCTTATGAAAAAAAAATCTTTTTAATTTCTGTAAACAAGTTAAAAATATAATATTTCCTTAATGTTAAAATAGTTATTTTTGTAATAATTGATAAAAGAAATATTTAAATTTTAAAAAGTAAAATTTATAATAAACAATTTATTAGGACGATAAGGAAAAAAATTGTAATTTCTAAAAGTTCCACACACTTAAATTGTTTGTCTATCGAATAAGAAATTTCACAAACAATTTCAAGGAAAAATTTAAATTTTTACTGATTGCGCAATTTATTTGAAAATGTAAAACATTTTATAAAGCAAATTAATATAAAAAAAAAAAAGTATTATAATTAATAATAATATAAAAAGTTATGAATCATCATAATTATATTAAAAATAAAAAATAATCATTTCATAAAAAGTAGATTATATATTAATGATATATTTGAATTCAGATACTTTTGTCGATGTTGTTCAACTACTTTCAAAATATATAGCTTTTTTCTTTTTGATTAGTGAGTAATCCTATGTTCAGCTACATCATTAACAATTTTAGATTTTGAATTTTTTTATAACCGTTAACAAAATCTTTGTTATTCTCCTAAGAACATGGATGTAGATTTAAAAAATCTTGTGATATTCCAAGACTGTAAATAATTTGAGTTTATTTTAAGACATAAAATCGTTCAATTGTATAATTTTAACTGTAATTTTTTCAATTGTAATACGCATTATAGGAAAGTCAGCTCCTTTTTCACTAATGATTTAAAAATATTAATTTTTATCTCAGAAGACATTTTGTTGTCAAAAAAAGCTAATCCAATTGGAATAAATACCTTGAGAAGATTTTGGTAGCGGCATCGCCTGTAACTTTATTGGATTTTTAATAATGAATAAGTTCCTTTTAATGTTTAAGATCATTTTAAGGAGATAGTTCTCCAATAGAAGAAGTATACCAGTACTTAATAAAAACTTGTGTAATAAAAACGTTGAATGCATGAAGTGCAGATAATTCTCGAGCAATTAGTTTGAAAAAAAGAGAAAATGATAAAACTTCATTGTAATCATCTTTAGGCTGAAATATAGCTAATCGATAAACTTGACAAGAACATATTTTTTGTGGTTTTAATTTATTAGCGACTATATCATTTATTATTCCGGTTTCGTTTTTTTTTTAATATCAAATTTATTCCACTTTTATGAAAATCTTTGAAGTACCTGGAAATCGGGATCACTTGAAGCTCCCATTAATGCATTAAATACTTTGAAATATAAGTTTTAAAACGTGGTGTTGACATGCAAAGCTGAGGAGGTACCTTTTAATTTTTATTTCAAAGAATTCCACATGCACTGGTCTTTACTCCATTATTACTTGCTGTTGTATTAAAATACATACAATTAATGTGTTCAATTAAATGATATTCTTCTAGTAACTCGAATATAATGGTATACTCATAACAAAATAATAAACAATACGACAGCAATGCTAGCAATGACAGCAATGCTGTGAACTGTTAAACTAATAATGATATGTAATCGGCGGATATATGTCGATAATATGAGCTCAAGTGTGGTAACTGTGTTATCAAGAATTTCGTAAATATAAATATGCTGCATGAACTCTTAATATCAACTGAATGAGATTTAATTTTCATAAAATATATTTTATACCATAAGGAAAATTTTTGGTGGGTGAGACGAAAAAAAAATATTTAACTTTAGTTTTTGACATATTTTTGATTATCGCCCTAAAATGTATACCACTATTTAATTATTATTAAATAAATAATATTCCATAGTAATGATAAATTATAACGGATATCCATTAACAAACGCTCATAGAAAAGTTAAACTTATGTTCAGGAAATATTAATTAATACTAGTGATGAGCATATCCAGATTTCATGGGTTATCTGAATTATTCAATTAAATTTTGCCGTTTAATCATCTATTACTGTAAGTCATATAGGTATAAAATAAACTCAACAGTTTAATAACTTTTTTTAATAACTAATAATAAATTATAAAACTGTTGAAGTCATGATAAGTATACTGTACTTAATATAAAATAAAAATTTGTTGTTAAATTTTAATTACAATAAAATATTTTACTAGAAATTAAAAATAATTATAGTTATTAGTTACATGAAAAGCAAATTCATAAATCTGGATAATCTATATACTTCAGCAAATCCAGAAAATTAGATTTATATTAAAATCCAGGTATTCGGAAAATTAATATCTTCAGATTTCAAGCTTATCTCTAATTGATATATTTTATAAACGAGTAGTTAATTCTAATATAGGAGACTTTACCTGTGTTTGGACCATATTTTTTCGTTGTCCACGCAATTTTTGAACCGTTCTATACACACTTAATGGTTTGATATTTTTCTGGATTAATTGCATAAATATGTCACAGGTGATATATGTGCCGGTTCTGCCTACTCCAGCACTTAAAAAAAGAATCAATGTTTTTTCATCAGATTTTTATTTAATGGTTATTTCAAATTAATAATTCCATTGATTAAACTGGTATAATTGCAGAAAATGGAGCTTACCTGCAGTGTACAACGATTAAACCCTCTGGACTTTTGCTTTGTACTACCTCACAAAATTTCATCAATGTTGAAGGATCTTTGGGTATTCCAAAATCTGGCCAGCCATGATATTGAAAATGCCTTATTGATTTTTTTAAATTGCCCTTAAACAAGGTACTTGCATATTAATTTATTGGTATAAGAACTTTTTGTTCAAATATATTTAATGAATAGAATATAAATTATAATATTTGGTTTTTTATATTCATCGTTCAAAAACGTGTTTATACTTGAAAACTATTTCGAGTTATCACTCACTAGTTATTATCCTAATCAAAATATATGAAAGTCATACATGCGATTGGGTACCTATTATATAGAAATTCCAAAGTAGAGATCTTTATATCCTCTCAAACCTTTTCCTACCCAAATTTCAAAAGCAGTATTGGATTATGTACTTCAAATATATATTCTTCCTTGTAATAAATTGCGATAAAAGATATCAGTTTAAGATTCATTTTAAAATTTTAAAATAGGAGAACCAGAGATATATTTACAATTTTTGTACATTAGGGCACTATTTCTTAAACCAAGAAAATAGTTAAAGGACTGTAGGAAGAAGTTATTATATTAAAATAGGTATTAATAAACAATAAGATTTTTAACGAAAAAATTTATATTTAGATAAAATTGTTGTTGAATGTTTCATTTCTTGGATAATGAAATGCGATATGATTAAATAAACAAAATTTATTTTGACCTAACCCGTTTATTCTGTATTTATTTAAGGTTATTAAATGCATATTACTCGTAATCTTCACTTACTTTATGGACCGTCAAATTTTTCATTGTGAATGAATTCATTTTATAATCATTCATGATGATTTCTGCAACTTTTATATCCCCAAATTGAATGGAGATTTCTTCATCATTTGGAAAATACTTTTCACATTTTGCCTATAAAATAAAATTGAATTTTTATTAGTATTTTGTAAAATAAGAAATCGTGAATAACTATTTTAGTATATAATAAAATATTTAAAATAGAATAAAGCTAATTATATTTCTTAAACCAATTATGCTACATTCCTAACTTTCATGCCAAGCACCATTTCTGGCTTAACAATCAACACCCGAAGTTGTTCTCTTCAGCATCTCATCTCAATCAAATTTACCAAAGTACTTGCAGCGTGCGTCCTAACCTATTGGCCTTCACACCAAGGCCGCAACCCTGATTTTCTCGATTTCTTCATCTCCAACCTACCTAATTATCTTCAAACAAAACTAACAAACCAAAATGATCCAGCACCCAATCACACTCTAGTTATATTACATATAAATACTTCCTTCTCTTTGCATAATAATAATGACCGTTCTCGAGTAATTTGTCCAAGGTTTCGAAACATCATATCTCGCAACTCGCATATCAACTTCAAGCTAAAATCTTCCGCAAACATCGACACCGCTATAAGAAATTTTACAGAAACTATTCACAATTCAAAAATCAATGCTTCTTTCCTAGCTCACAAATTTAAATCTGACTATCTTATTACATCTAAAATCAGAAAACTTTTTACACAAAAAAGATGAGCCCATTAGCCCATTAGCTGTAAAGAATACTTTAATTGTATCGTATTTCAAATACTACTCAAATACTTTAAAAAAGTCTTTGGAATACTTTTCAAATACTTTTGTAAAAATTAAAGTAATTAGGCTAAGGTAAACTAACATTTTGCTGAGAAATAGTCGAAAGAGATGCATTATGTGGTTCTGAATTACATTCATCACCAGTATTATGGCTAGAATTATTCATATTAAAACTTGAAGTAATTGTAGTTTCCAGTAGGTAATAAACACATTAATAAATAAAAACGGCTTGCAGCTATATAGTGATTTGTGGGAAAATCTATATTATTCTTGTAATCCCTTATAAACACAGATATCGTATTTGATATTAACAGTTACTTAACTAAAAATACAAAAGGAAATTTTGTTATTGAATATCTATTTTTAAAAATCTAGTTTTCACAAACCTTTGGGCTTTAATTATAGTTAGTAATATTTTTCGAACCAAATATTTTGAATAAAAATAAAATGTTCGAAAAAAAAACTAAGTATTCAATACAAATAAGTATTCAATAGAAAAAAAAGTATTTAAAATACCATTGAAAATACTTCGTTCTGAAAGTATTTAAAAAATTATTCAATATTTAAAAAAATATTTGAATACTTTTATTCAAATACTTTATAGCACTGACTATATCCTCACTACCCAGATAACAGGCGAAAATGCAATTCACTATCTAAAAATCTATTCTTAAGACAAATTTAGGAGGATTTTAATTTTTGTCGTGTTTTTATAAAAAATTAGAGTAAGATTAATTCTTGAATACTTGTCTTAATAGTGTCTTATAATTGAAAATATAGAATTTTTTATCATCTTAAAGTGTTTATATGTGCATAAAAAAATCAAAACAAAATAAAATTAATTAAAAAAATCCAAGATGACAATGATATGATTTTTTTAAAAATGTTCCATAAAATTAACAGTAGTATCACATATTAAATTAAACTAAATTTAATTAAATTTATTTTGTGGTAGTATTAACCACAACTTGAACTACAAATTGGGTATTTATATTATTATTATATGCAAATTATAATAATAATTTTATTTTGTTTATTAATGAAATTTAAGTTCAATGTTTATAATATAATTTTATTTTCTTATAACAACTTGTTAATCCAATCCGATTATGAAATTATTATCTATTTATACGAATATGAAAATATTGACTATTTTTCGGTGTACTCACTGATTGTATTTACTAATTTTTTTCCAACGTAATTTTAGAGTATTAAACAATTATCACGTGGTTTTTATTACAATTAGGAAATAATTTTTTTGGTTACATAATATATAACAAATAAGTCACAATTATATTCAAAAAGTTATTTAATAAAATCAAAGTTAAATGTAATTGCTCAAAGCACGAAGCTACTTGTTGAATTTAAAAAAAATTAGTCATTAAATGCTTTTTTAACTTAACCAATTTCTTCAACATGCCTTAATTATATTTTTTACGTTACCTTATTTGTTTCTGAAGTCTCACATAACATAACAATTGAAACAACATCCTGCTCCAATACCATCTGCCACATATCAGTGCAAGTATTTTTCATGGGAGCTTGGCAAGCTATGTACTCTCGAATATTCTTGTCATACTAGAATTTGGCTATAGTTTAATTTCAGTTTTCCTTATTCTATTCTTAATTTTGTCATACATAAATTTTATTTTGCTTTAATTAGTTAATTAACATTTATTTTTTATCACATGTACATTTTGGTTTAAAAATGTATTTTAATTTTTGATAAAATAATTGATCAAGACATTTTTATTTACAAATCAATAACTATAGAGTATACTAAAAGTAATTTATAAAGTATAAACTTTAAAACGTTTATATTGATTCGAACTTACTTTAATAAATGAAGCATTTATGTAGTTGTTGCTTCTTTGTTTTAATATAACTCGGTTATAGTCGTCTATAATAAAATAAACATTGTAGTAGGTATAAGAAGTATTATAATATATATTTTTGGCCTTACATGGTATTATATCAGCATATCGGTTTTTCGATTTATTTTCTAATAACATTGCTATATCACAGTTAGTTTTTGTTGAAATATTTGTTTTCCAATTGGAATTCAAAGCATTATATTCAGTCGCTATTTCTCGGGACGATTTAGTTTGTAGCTGTTTGAAATTCAAATCGCTTGATTTCCATGATGTTCGAAATAATTTTAACTCTTCCCTATTTTATAAAATTAAATAAAAAGCATATATTTTGTTAGAGTGTACTCGACGGTTTTATAATTTTGCTTTACGTACCATGACATTCTTTTATTTAATGCACCTTGAATTATTCCAGCTATAGTCAAAATCAGTATCATGAATAATATACTACAGACCACCAAATACCAATTTCTAGTAAAGTTGGGCTCTACAGCTATAAAACCATAATAAGTATTAATAAAATAGGCTTAAGTAGTTTCTTTTTCGGTTGGTAGTGCAGGTTTATTACTATAGTAACGCTAACAAACACTAATTCGTTTTATTTTCAACCGTAGTTTACTTTTTACATTATATATCAGAGGTCTCCAAACTACGGTCTGCAAACAAGTTTTAACCGGCCCGTGGCCCGCATATGAAGCATAGGTAAATATAGATATATAAATATCAGTAAATATAAGACATCTAAGTAAAAGCATTTAGGCAAAAACTTATTTTATTTGAAACACAAATTTCAAAAAATTGTTTTAATAATTTTTTTTTTGCAATAAACATAATATAGAATGTAAATTACAATTTCCAATCAACTTCGCTAAAAAAATAATTTCTGAACTTAAAATTCAATTTAAACAACGTTTTTATGACCTTGACGTAAAATCTGAAGACAAATATTTTTCAAAATCCATTTGGTTATATTTTATATTAATATACAGACAATGAAACCTCCCTTAACGGACACCTCTAAATAGCGGACACCTCCGAATAGCGGACATTTTTATGGGAACAGGAACATTTTCACTACTTTCATTTAGGAAAACCTCTAAATACCGGAAACTCTAAATAACGGACACTTATGGAAATTTAATTTTGATTTTGACAATTTTTATCGTAAATATAGAATAATCGTTGAATGTCAATTTCATCTATTCTTACTATTATGTATTATAAATTATTGTACAATTATAGTTTATCTTATCTGTCCATTGATTCATCGCGTCGATGAAACATTTTTCTAGAATATCTTCTGTAAAGTTGTATGTATGTATGTATGTATGTATGGCTATAAAAATTGCCATTACATTACTTGCAACTACATGTTCAGTAGAAAGATCTTTCAGATAATATTTTCTATATTATATTTCTAATTTTAATTCGATATATTATTCTTATAAAATAAATTGTCATTATATTTTTAATACATTACGTCGTTTAAAGACATGGCTGAGAAACAGAATGGGAAATGAAAGGTTAAGTAGTTTAGGTCTGATTAATATTCATCGACAAAGATACGAAATTAAAGAATTTTTTAACAGCAATTAGAAGGTACTATTGAAAAGTTTAGATTGAGTTCTAGGCGATTGGCATTACTTTTCAATGTATTAATGTAAACAATAATTTACATTTTTATTAGAAATAATAAATAAAATAAGTTATGTTTTAAATATATTTTGTTATACCCATCATTGATGATAAATAATATATGTAATTTAATTAGTGTTAAGGGGTGTGAGGGGCAAAGCCCCCCCCCACAGCTTATATTAACATTAAAAATATTTTGCATCTAGTGAGCTACATCTCTGCGGGCGTACTTGTCCCTCCTCTCTCTAAATAACAGACAAAATTATGGAGTTCAAGAGTGTCCGGTATTGAGAGGTTTCACAGCATAATATTTTATAAAAAATTTTAAAGTAAACATATTTATTTACTTACCTATATTTTCATAAAATTAAAAATTATGTGTTGATAAATTTTTGGCCTATTACGAGCATTTGATTTTTTTTCGTGGCCCTTGAATAAAAAAGTTTGGAGACCCCTGTTATATATTATTATGATAATGAAATTTACACATTAAAGCTTTACACTTTTAACTGTACTACGCTGTAATACTACTCACCGGTATAAAGTGACACAGGCTACGCATCTTGAAATTCTTTGGCAGTAAAAACCCAGAGTTTTAAATTGTATATAGTAGCTAACTTCAAAGACCCATTGCGATATTGACATTTATTTGCTGTGAAATAATTTTTGTCCTCGTCGATAGTGAAAGTGACCTCTTTTTCTCCGTCTAAATATAAATATAAAGTAATATTAAACGGATGAAATATGTAGGTATTGGCTATAGAAATATAAACATCATAAATGTAAATTAGTAAAACTTTCCAAAATATAGGGATCTTTGAAACAATCAAAATGGTTAATTTGTAAACAGGTAGCTTACATTTTTGAAAACTAACTTTTGAAAGGAATCCATTTGTGGGGTGATATCTGATAATAATTTATGAGGCGAGATGATATCATATCTGTCAAGTTAAATATTTCGGAAGGCCATTTATCGTTAACGTCTTTAATTCCGCGTTCCGGCTCGTCAGGAATTCGGCTGACGTCTTCATAAAGTATTATTGAACAATATAGGATCATTCCATTGTAATTTGTGTACAATTCGTTGGATAAAGTCAAGCCAACGATCTTAAGATTATTTTCAATCAAGATTACTCATAAATGCTTCAATGTAGACTCTTTGGATGACAAATCTGGGACTATAAAAATAACTCAGTATTGGAAATGTAATTTAAATCGGATTTTACTATTCATAAGCTAAAGGACATAAAATTTAAAATATAAATATAAATAATAAATAGGAATTTTGAGAAATTCTTAATCGTAGTCATAGGCGTACGCACAATGCCAGATTAAACATTTGTGAGCTCCTAGGCAATTAAAATTTTGAGCCCTGAACAATTATTTTTTTACATACATATTTAACATTACTATCCAATAATTAAAATAAATAGCTTTAATAATAACCAACTATTATTAATAAATAAAATCATGTTTAATAAATTTATTTTTTATTTGCAAGAAAAATGAATGAATTATTATATTAATTCTATTTTTTTTTTAGATTCTGAACGAAGTGATGGAATCTATTAGTTTTACAATGATGTGTATTTTATTTTTTATTTTTATTTTTTTATTTTTTTTTTGTGTCTGTCATCACGTTAAGAATGCGGTCGAAAAATTAACTATTTTAATACAATCCTCAGCATGGAATGCCTTCACTCCCTTCCCTCCTAAACCACAATCAATTAACTTACCTTCTTATATGCGAGACTTAATAGTCCAAAAAAGAAGAGCTAGAGCCGTCTGGCAAAATAATCGACTACCCTTTTATAAACAAATATACTACAATTTCAATGCCAAACTCAAATGCACTTTATCAAAAATAAAATCTGATTCTTTTTCCTCATGGACAACATTTCTCGTAACAAAAAATGGATCATTATGGAGGGCTACTCGCAACTGCCTCAAATAAAAAGTAATGTCGTATCCTCTAAAAAATAACGGTAACATCTGGTGTAACACAGAGATAGGAAAAGCTAAAATATTTCTTACTCACTTGACTTCCGTCTTCCAACCACATCAAGATATTAACAATCCTAAATTTACAGAAGAAATTCAAAACTCTTTAACAAATCCACTTCTTGTATACTTATCTTCCAAAGCTTTCTCTCCAAATGAAATTTTAAATTGTAAACTATCATTTTTCCTTCGAAGATCCCCAGGTTTTGATCTAATCACCGCCGAAATAGCACGTCAACTCCCCAAAAAAGCAATTATACTTCTTACATTCATAATAAATTCAATACTCAGATTCCCTTACTTCCCCTTACAATGGAAAGTATCTATTATCCTCTTATTCTCTAAATCAGACAAACCAACCGAATATCCTTCTTCATACCGTCCTATCAGTCTTTTACCGTTTTTTTCAAAACTCTGTGAAAAACTTAAACGCATTATGCCTATTATTAATGAAAAGCAGATACTACTTGATACCCAATTTGGTTTTCGTAACTCCCATCCAATCATCCACCAAATAACCGTTTAATTGACACCATTTATCTAACACTAGAAAAAAAAATGTATTGCTCCACGTATTCTTAGATGTCGCACAAGCGTTCGACTGCGAATGGCATCCTGGCCTCCTGTTTAAATTAAAAAATATATTACCTCCTCCTTACTTTCTATTCCTTAAATCATACCTTGAAAACCGCCACTTTGCCACGCGAGTGGGTACCGAAATTTCAGAATTATCTCCAATTCTTGCCGGAGTCCCTCAATGAGCAATACTATCTCCAGTTCTGTTCAACATTTTTTCTGCCGACCAATTAACTACTCCAAACATTTATGTAGCAAAATACGCCGATGATAAAGCTATTTTCACCACCCATTATGACCCTATTCGTGCCTCAAATTATCTTCAAATCACCTAAACCTACTATCTACATGGTATACTAAATAGAGAGTCAAAATTAATACTTCCAAATCATTACATGTAACATTCATTCTTCGTAAAAGCATTTCTCCTCCTATAACATTAAACAACTCCATCATTCCCATTGCCTCAAACGCTCACTACTTAGGCATGCATCTATACAAAAGAACTTACCTGGGCTCACCATATTAGAAAAAAAAGATTATTACTCAGTTTACGTTCATTGTCCAATAAAAGGAAAGCATTCATTAAAAAAAAATGCTTTTATGTTCATGTTTATTAAAAAAAATAAAAAATAAATAAACAAATAAATTGTTTATTATATGTTCAGTGTGGTCAGAGAATCCCTAGATATCAAATATTATTTTTACGCGCTTTATCTTACATAACTGTGTTATAGAGGGGAAACTAATAAAAAAAAAAATTATATTCATTATTTTTTGGTATCATTAATAATAATATACTACTATGATTTTTTTTTTTTTTTTTTTTTTTTTTTTATATAAAATTAATGAAAAATAGTTTTTGCGTTAATTTCATAAATAAACACATAATTTCCAAACACTGATATTAGTGAAGTTAAAATAGCATGTAAAATGATTTTTTACTTTGGAAATTATTAGTTTTATTTTCCTAGGAGGCTGATTTATTACTCCCAACTCTATTTTTCTCAATAATTTATGATTTTAATATAATTTTCCCGATAATTCATAATAATTCAGTTTCTAAACATTTGAACATACGAGTATAATCATGTTTCTATAATATAGAAGGTATTATATTATAATAACCTACATTATAAAAGTAAATAATGCTATATAAATATGATTATATATAGACATTTTATAGGTACTAGAAATAATTGTTGAGATATAAATTTATTTTAAGTTTGATTTCAGCTCATGTTTTCCACATAACATAACATATCTATTAGATGTATATTAGACATCATAAATACCCATTTAATATCTAGTAATTTGTTGACACTATATAGTTATTTATTTTATATACACAGAAAGTAATTGGTAGATGAGCTAGAATAGACATTATGGATATACATTAGACATTGATATTTCGTAACTAATGGACTTCGTATTATTGATGTTAATGTACATATATTAGATACCTCATCACAATTAGATACATGTATCATCTACATATATTTTTATTTTTAACTATGGGAACTATTGTAACTAGGAGTCTCGTTTTTGTACGTAAATATGAATGTACGTGTCCACGTATACCGTGATCACGTGAATGAAACAAAATAAATCACGTATGGTTAATACACGTGAATTAACTAAAGCTTAATCACGTGAACACGTATCGTAATCATATTCACGAGAAAACGTGAATTAGTATATTCACGTGAACAGGCATTTATCGAAAACTTGATTGTAAAAGAAAATAGTCATTTTTAGAACAAAAAGATTTTGTTAACTTTGTTAATAATGCCTACACGGTGGTCATATATTGCATTACAAAAACCGATTTTATGTACTGTTTATTTAGTTATATTTTATTTGAAAATGTGTTTACAATTTTACTGATTAACTTCGCGCTTATTTATCTTTATTGAACTTATTGAACTCGTAGTGCCCGTTGCGTGTGTCTTATCTGGTAGTTGGATAGGAGGTAGTGACTATATCGATATCTTGATGATAATATGATATTAAACACTTTAGTGTACGACGCTTTTAGTTTGCGTGCAAGTGATCGTATTCATTAAAAAATTTAAGTTTTCTCGCAAAATGGTGAAAAGAAAAAGTTGGGTATGGGATTATGCCAAACGTGAAGGTGATCGCGCCTTTTGTGATTTATGTGACAGTGAAAATAATAATGAATATTCATGTGTAGGCGGCACGACATGTTCTTTAATAAGACATTTACAAAATTGTCATGGTATTAAAGCACCAGAAGAATCTATATGAAAGAGGTAATTAATAAATTATACTTTTAATTAGTTATTCAAATAAAATAGGCAATTGTTAATTTTCTTAAATACTCGATGTCCTAAATATTAATCTCGATGTATACAAATATAAAATAATCAAATTCTGTCGAGACATTGTATATACAATATAATAATATTATTTAGGCCTGATAAAATCACACCAAATCGCACTATTGCCGTATAACAATTTATTAATAAACGATTTTCACATTCAACGACCACAGCGCGCGCACACATACACACACACACACACACACACACTATGCTATGTATACAGGGTGATTCTTTTATCATAAAACACTCATTATTTCAAAAAGTATTCATAATTTTGAAAATATTTTTTCTCGCGTGAACATAATAATTCACAAATTCACGTGAATAAAATAATTCACGAATTCACGTGAATAAAATTATAAATACACGTGAAATTTTAAGCAACGGGTTATAAAAATTGAACCTTTATTTCACGTGAACACGTGAAAACGTATGCACGTGAAATAAGGAGCTCTAATTGTAATAGATCACCACAATTATACCATCTTACCATTTTGCTTCATAAAATCATAATCACTTTAATATTTAAATTGTATTTGTACCATTATACCACGAATTACGATCTAAAATTCATGATAGCAATAAAAACAATAATAATGATATATAAAATAAAAAGTATGCTCACTCGTTCTAGAATATTTTTTTTTGAAAATACATTGATTTGATTAAGAAAATGTTGTTATATATTTGTATTAATATTTTTTACTGTTAATATTATATATTCACAAGTATTAAGTATTATATTTAGTCGATGTACAATTTATTATTTTATTCATTTTTTTTTACTATAGGAAATATTATTATTATTTTTTTTAATTGTTAAGAATATGAAATAAGTTTGATTACATACCTGTGTTTATATATTTTAGATTGCATATTTGTTGCTATAATTGTATTGATTATTAAATAAAGATTTGGTTTAATATACATAACTTTTTAATTTGTGTTCTAATAATAATAATATAATAATCTAATAAGTATATTAATTTCAATGAATATCTTATGGATATTTATTACATATTAAAATTATTGGACGAATGCTGGTGAACTATATTTAATATATCTAATAAATATTACAATTCAACCGTCTTTGATATCTAATGGATATCCTAGTAAATATCCTTAACAAATAAAAAAGCAACTAATTAGATATCTAGAAAATATATAATAGATATACAGCCATATCTAATATATGTCATAGATACCTATAAATCATATATATTATACATTTATTAGTTGTACCTGTGTTATGTCTGAATCATTTGAACAGAATAACTTGTGAAAGCCCTACTTTTAGCAAACCAAAAAAAACCAAATTGGTTTCCCAAATTTTTATAATACAAGTATTCATTTACATATGAAAAGCTCTTCTATTTTAATTTATGATTTCGTTCATAATTAAAAAATGATTTTTATCATTATAAAAACTAAACTTGATATACGAATTTGATGAACCATACCAAAAAATTCTAGAATAATGTTGGAAATCAAAACATGAAAAACAAATAAATTTTATTTTATTTTCAATTTTATAATGTAATACAACAAACCTTTGACAAATTTTTTGTGTTTGTATTCAATATTAATTTATTTGCAGTTATTAACTACTTGTATTTCGTACCCACTTTGAAATAATGGTGTACTACTAAAATAAATATTGCCAGTTTATCGGCATAATTTTTATCTCTAATATCTTAATTTATTATACCCTGTGTATTACGTTTAATTGTAGTTCTATTCCATTTTTAAATACGTTCCTCCTTAGTGTATTACCTTTACAATGATCTATATTATTATAATTTTTAAATGTTAAATTTGAACTTAAAATACTGCAATAAAAAAAAAAAAAAAATTGGGATAGTAAAATTTGGAAAAATTAAAAAATAAAATGCTGGTAAGCTGTCCTACAGTCGCTTTATTTATTTTTAATTTATGTGTGAATTTACTAACTAAAAGATGCGAATTTTCTTCTGAATATGGAATATAAAAATGTATTTCTTCATGTTTACAGCTGAATAAATGTTTTAAAAAATACAAATCATTACTTCATACTCTCTGAACCTAAGCTCGTAACCTAATCGTACATCCACATATTTGTTACGTGACCATTCGACGATGCATTAATTGATCCCTCTCATAATACTCCATAAGAAACATCATAGAGTGTTAGAGGGATTAATAAATGTGTAGAAATTATATAATTTCAGTATCTCAATAACAATAAAATAACCCTGGCTCGTTTTTCTTAATTTCTTCGTAACAAAGAAATAACCTGATAAGTAGAAATATTGAGAATAGGAGAATTGTATAATCGTTCCAAAGTTTGCGTTAACGTGCAGTTGTATATAAAATGTGCAGTAGGTACTAAATTAAATTGTGCAGTTCATAAAAAATACTATGATTCGAATTTTTAATTCTATATGTCTATGAGCTTATAACATATATGGTAGATAACATTTGACATTTTTTTCTCCCGAAATGATTAGAAATTATGATTAAAAAATTAATAAGAATTCAATTTTTATCTATGAATACAAGAGATTAAATCTACTGTCTTTACGATAAACCTTGGTCATAACTGTAACGTTATGCCGCCAAGTGAATGCATTTTATTATTGTATTTGTTATTATACTGCTGTTTTAATGAATGATTAACAATCCTTTATAGTTAGATCATATTCTAAATTATACCTAAATCTACAGTAACGGTTTTTTAAATTTTTTCTGTGGAAGGTCCGTTTAGGTTATCTTCCAGATTAGTCAGACCCCTTGGACCTCCCTAAAGCTGCCACTGTTAAAATGAAGTTTAGTTCAACTTTAAAATAAAAAATATAATACAGATCGAAGAAATTATGTTATTATATTTGTATTTTTCGTGTGTAATTTAAACCATAAATGTATAATTGTTCTAATTACAACAAATTAAAATGCACAACAATTTGTTTGCAATTTTCGAAAAAAATTATATTAAGACAAATCTTTTAAAATAATTAGCGTGTTTGATTATTTTGTTATATATACTGTTATAACAGTAATATTAGAATACATACATGCTTATTAAACAAATTATTTCTCTATAATACATTGGTATACTACATAACATGATTTAAAACTTATTTTTTAATTCATAATATAACATTTAGTGGGTTACAGTAATGTGTGACATTATAATTTGTTTAATATTATTGTACTCGTGTAAGTGCATTATTAGATAGTAAATTGAAATCCGAGCATTATAATATTTTTATAGTTTTATTAATAATATTATGATTTTTCCGTTATCATTCAATAATAAAATGTGGAATTACCTTTGATTTCGCCTTGTTTTGATTTCGTCGGTTAAAATAAAATCGTATAACAAAAAAATATATAATCTCAAAGAAACTTACTATGCTGCAGCCAAGAAATAACCCAAATAAGCCTCCTATATTACCTATGATATAATTTCAAATATTTATAAAATAATATAATCTTGTATATTTTTAAAAACTACCTAAGAGATCATTGAATGGCATCAATGGAGTTTTTTGAATGTCAACGACAGTTTTCTTATTAAAGTACATGGTTACCACAGCTGTATTTTCAGTAAGTTTCCTGTATAAAATCAAAGTTATGAAAAAATATATTTATAATATAATATTATTATTAGATTTTTTACAATCATTTTTACTATTACGGTTTTTTAACTGTAGAGTTGGTAGTCCAATTTCTTGAAAATTCCACAGTATTATGTTGATATCGGATGTCCATACAAGGTGGCAAACATTTACAGCTCTCCATATTATTTGACGTCTTCACTTCTTTGTCAAATATTGAGTAATCTGAAATATGTTTATAATTATAGGTACACGTAGTAAATCATAATTTGATCAAATTTAAAGTTCACTTATGGTTGACGATTCTCTGATGCAATCAAATTTGCTTGTGCCACATACCGGAACCTCTGGATCTCCTGCGTAATTATTTTATATAACAAATATACAATGTACACACTATAACACTAAGATGTTAATTTTTTTTGAAGCAGCTGCTTCATTACCAAAATGGGTGGCTGGGTAATTGGTATCATGTGACAAAAGTTATTTACAATATTTCAAATGGACATAATTTAATTTATACTTTATCTATATTATATTTAAATTACAATGCATATTTTGGGTTGGGTCGGGGTTAGGGTTTGTTATTCAATACTTGTAATTAATTGGAAAAATAAACTTTGCGTCACCATTGGATACACATTTTTACTACTCATGTACATGACTTTTAACATAATTTACTGTTAATTATTAATTAGGTATTCATCTAAAACTACAGCAGTTTCATAAGGATATATATTTTATCTATGCTAGTTGTACAAATAGTATCAATAATCATAATTATGTAATACACATTTACAATTCATTATACATTATGAATTAATATTGTAAAATGTAATTCTTACTAGGCTGATAGTAAGCGTTACAGCCACATTGATTGTAGGTAATGTTGGCTCTACACTCAATTTCACAATGTTGAAGTGTATATATTTTAAAAAATTTCAATTTTTTCTCGTGTTGAAAATAACAATGCCGAAGATTTGGTTCCCATGTATTGATTTTTGGTGATGTACGGAATAGAGTTACGGACAACGAAATGGACAACATGGTATTTCCTTTAACGTATGCTGTAGGTTGAATACCAATTGGCACTTCTGCTGGGTTGTGTAGAATTAACTGTAATAATATTACGATTCAGGTCAGGGTATGTTTATACAGTTTACTATTTATTAACAATTTCAAATACTTTATTTATTTGTTGGGTCATTTTTTTTTCTTCTTAAACATACGTATTACGCTGGCAATTATTATAACTTAAATAAGATACTATTTACCTTGAAATATTTCTATAAAACACTAGTTATCAAATAAATAATTTTGTTACCGTCAGCCCAGAATCTGATTTCGGACAGTTGTCTTCAGAATTCTTATTGTTTAACGTAAAAAGTACTCGAACGGCATTTTCGACGGTGTCGCCCGTAACTCTCCACGGTATGTCGAACGAAGTAGAATTTTGACTATAACCCATTTCGGGAGTCCATTTAGTTTCATTGTTCTTATCTATGATATCCGTTTGAGTGAGATTAAAACTAGACATGCTGTTATGTGGAATTTTATAAACGTGTTAATCGAATTGTTTAATTAATACTACAATTGATTCTGTATTACGTTTGTAGATACTTGTCGTTGAATAAGTGACGGAGAGGTACCATATTTATTGAATAACAAAGACCAAACGATGTTATTATCGGTTGAATAAAATTACAGGGTGATTGTATTTCATCGTGTATCCAATACAACGTCGAAACGATTTCCGTACACATTACTTTGTGGTACTTGGTGTTCGAATACAACATATTATAAATAAATTAAACATCTTTAGAAATTGTTTTTTTTTTTTTTTTCCAAGCCCCGATAATATTGATTAAAATAAAATAAGAGTACTTAAATAAAATCAAAACTAATTCACGAAATAAAATTTAATTGTACTTATTATACATGTGTAGGAATCATTTTATAAAGATAATTTTAAAAAACTTAGTAAAACCTATAATAGGATGATTGATTAATTTAATATTATATTAATATATGTATATTGAGTTACGTATGATTTATTGATGAAAAAATCTAATGTTTGATAGTTGAATCTCGAATACTATTAGAATAGGTAGTTCATTTTTTGCTATTAAATAGAGCTCTTAATACACGTGAATTCACGGAATTCACGTGTCACGTGTCACGTGTAAAATTCAAAATAAAAACGTATATCCTTAACTTAATACTGTACTATTAATATTTTATTAAAACTTCAAGTGTATAACATAAAATTACTAATTTTACCATTGTAAAAATGGATATATATATTGGATAAACATGTATTTCACGTGTACACGTGAATTCCGTGACACGTGTTTTAAGAGCTCTACTATTAAATCAAAGGTTATTACCATGTGATAAACTTTTTATGTTTTGCATCAATATTTTTTAAATTCAAATTCATTTTTATTTATTTGTTTATAATATTTATAATATTAATCAATCTACTTTTAACTAATTTAACATTTTTAACAATTGTCTGAGATGAATAGTTCATTGATTTTTTCATAACTTGAAAAAAATAACGGATTTTTAATTCATATTTTATTTAAATATAAACTAAAATAATGATAATCAACAGTGAAAAGTTAGTTTTTTTCGTATAAATAATTTAGATAACACATCTTATCAGAACCCAGGAATACTTTACCTTACCTGAATTAAATACTGCCAAATTTTTGGATCGATATACTTTAAAGTCACATCCCTATCAAAATCGAATTCGTGACATAATATATTTATTGCATCCTCGAGTTCTCTAAAATTATGCAATTATAATACTTTCAATTTTTCAAAGTATTGTGAATTATTAATGACAATTATTACTTGTTGAATACATCATCTTTAAGTGATTTGTTGCTAATATTCCGAAGCTGAATATCACTACAAAATGTTATAGCCGGAAATGGTAGATTCCATATGTTATATTTATTATTGTCCAATGCCAATATCGTTCTACTACTCAACCAGTTATTAAAAAGTTGATATATTTGTAAACCACATAGAGTTATTACCAAAGACATAACACCGCACCAGAAAATCCTAGGAAATTGACAAAATATATAAATTTATATTATGCTACAACCATAGGCGTGTACAGGAATTTTGTATGAGGTGTACCATGAGGAATATTTGGTCACTTTCTTTTATACGAGAATTACCAAATCTCACCTAACCCTCCCTCATAAAAAAAGGACAAATTTGGGTTAACCCATAGGTTAGAATTTTGATATTTTTAATGGATATCCTAATTTTTTTTAATCTAATTTTAATATTTGTAGCTTAAAATTCAAACAAAGTCCTCGAACGAATAAGTCGTAAAAAAAACACGGGTTACAGGGTGCGCCACGGCATATGTGGCATACCATGTGCGCACGCTTATGATTACAACTAGGTTTAGGCACAAAAGTAAAAACGTAAAAAAATGTAAATTTGTATCTGTATTTAATATTTAGAATTCCAAAAATAGCGATTAGGTGAAAATTTATACTACTCGTTAGACCATTAATTAAATCGTTCGAACTTTGCTATTAATCAGAAAATTCAACAATTTTAAGCTCCCAAAACTTTATTTGTCATAAGTAGCTATAAAACACGTCGAACCACATAATTTGATCTTATCATTAGCAAAACGTCATTGATTTTTCCAACTAATTATCATCTATATTAATATATAATAATATGTATTATTTTCTAAACAAATAGATTTGAAAACGGTTTACGATTTGAAATACCTATATAGATTAACTTATAGGTTAATAAAATAATTAATAATTATTTATGTTTTGTAAAATTATTTTCCTTCCTGATTCTTCTTAAGTTTAAAATCGATTTTTTATTTTAATTGGTTTGTAAAATGTGAAAATAAAAAAATTATTAATCTCAAAATCTTATCAGTTGCAGATTATATAGAAAACTGGTTTTAAGAGTTATATAATTGTATGATCTAAATACTTAATATTATAAAAATAATCCTAGTTAATTCAAATCTGTTACATAAAATGACAATATTGGTATAAGTACACTCACCTTTCTAATAGAGGTCTTTTAGGTTCACCCAAGTACATGATACCGTGTAAGCTTGTAATTGACGAAAACTCACGTAAGTAGCTACCCGTAGGAATCCATGTAGATTTATACTTGGGACTCTTTGGTCCAAACGTAGGTCGATGTCTTTGAATTATAATTTTTTCACGAGTATTAAACATTTTCCTTATATAATTTTAAATGTGTTCGTTCAATAAGTATAATATAGTTCAACAATTACACTTCTTGATGTTAAAAAGTAAAATACGTTAAATAATTATTACTCTACATAAAATTAAATATCGAAAAAAAAACTTGTTCAAGTACTTGAATGTTATGCCTGAATGGCAAATCATTATATTGAGCATGTGTCGACATTTCTTTTAAGTCTGTGACATTATTATTCTACAACCAAGTGTGTTTACCAAAGTTTTGAATTTAATTTTCAATCTATTAAATGTCAATAAAACTTCTTTTAGCCATCACTTTGATTACAATTTGTTATATATAATTAATATAGGCTTATTGAATTTTAAAATCCAGTATAACTCAAGTAAATTAATTAATTACAAACTTGATTACTCATTTAATAATTATTTTTTATTTTATCTAACAATAATTTTCTTTTTTTGATCAATTAAATTAATATTTGAGATAAAATATCATCCGATTATGCTACACGAGAGTTTCTACATACGGTATATTGCTATATACTAAACAAATATATATCATTTAAAGTACAATGTCTCATAACGCCTATATGTATAAATAATTATTTGTAGCTGATAAACCAACAAGGAACGTATGAATATAGCATAAAGCAAAAACTAAAATGCGATCATTTCAAAACTGTTAGTTATAGCTATAGGTACTTATATTATATATTATAAATTATATACCTATCTTAAAAATGATCACAAGTTCCATATTGTCAATAATTTTATTATTAGTGATTGTGGCTATCACTTGTTCCGTAGATGTAGTGGGTACCAAAAAGGTTTCTTTAAAACCTTCATACGATTTTCCACTTGTTGAAAATCAAAATGCTGTTCCCGTAAGTTAAACAAATATTTATAATTTCAGTCAAATATTAAATTAATTTTGTTTATTTTTAGAAAATAACAGTGTCAATTTATTACAGTAGCTTATGCACAGATTGCATCAGTCTGTTTAAAAATCAAATAGGACCAAATTTAGTGAAATTTCATAAATATGTAAACTTTTATTTTATACCTTTTGGAAATACTGAAGTAAGTATAGCAAATTAAATAGACGTATTATAAAATTATAAACATAATATAATGAACGATGTATTAAATATTTTACTCGATTTTAAAAATAAATGTGAACTTAATGTGACAAAACTTAATGTGATTGAATTTAAATATATTTAAATATTTAATTAGTTATTATACATTTCGTGAAATTTAAGAATTAGTCTCAAAAATATGAAATAATAGAGTTAATCTAATAAAATATAATATAAATTTCAGAAAAAATTATTTGATGGAAGATGGTTTTTTAAATGTCAAAACGGACTTAATGAATGTATGAAAAATAAATGGCAAGTATGCAGTATACAAGTGTTACTATCCAAACGACCGTTACTAGCTAGTTATTTGGTGTGTTATATGAATTCTACAAATGAAATTCATTCGGGATATCAAGTAAGGACTAAGAGAATTCATTTTTTTCTTTTCTAATAACTTAATATGATGCTTGGATAATTTAATAAAGTAATAATTAATAAGACTTAGTTGATCACTAACTTCATTAGTGTTGTCATCAATGTTGTTCCGAAAATAATGAAACAAATTAAAAAAAAAAATTTAATGTACGGATGAACCCATTTACATATTCTATAAAAGTATGGATTTTCCAATTTTTATATTTTATATTAATTTATAAGGTATATTCATAAAATACATAATAATTTATTTTTGTTTACCAATTAATCCAATCAAGATTTCTTACACTTACATTTAGTAAATCCTTTATAAGTTCGAGTGATTCTGATGAAAATTAAAAGCTCTATGAAATATTCAATTTAAATTTGAATCATTCATTATGATATAATTATTTTGTAAAATATAAAACATCATGATGACCAGAATACGCATAGGATATACAAGACTCACATATACACTCCAAATATATAAGGAACCCATATGTAAATTGTGTCTTTGTGTACTGTTTATGAAACATATATTTTTAAAATGTCCCACCTACTAACTTCTTCGTATGTGTCATCATATTTCTGCAAATGTTTTGGTTGCCACCGTCACTGACCATCAATAATCGTGATCCTGTATCCTTTCTTCCAACCTCAAGATTGTCGGTCTCACATTTAAATCAAACATTCAGATTACACTCCATAGATAACTCAAAAATCGACTATATAATATAAAAGTCCTTAGATGTAATCATTTTTGCGAAAACTTAAACTATTGTAGGCTAATGAACTTTATGTTTGAAATTTTAAGTTAATAAATAAATAACACTTCATTATGTTCAATTATAATTGCTGATTTATTAGAACTTATGAAAAATTATTTATTCATTTATTGTAAGCGAAAATACATCAACAAAGAACAAACTATAGAATCATAGTAATTCAAATATTATTTTACCTATTTAATCTTATTACAGCATGGAGTTTTAAATGTATAACTATGTTCATATTAATACCGTAAGAGAGATGTATAAATAGTCTCCTTAATATCCATATTGTCACACGAATGTAGTGTGTAAAATGATGGTTTATTAAGATATAATAGTAATAAAACTGTTCAGTTTTAAAAATTATTATACGTATAAAGTGTATTACTGCAATTCGTATACATATAGAAATGTTGTCGGGCTTAATTCCATTGTAAAAAAAAAAATTAATATTTTTTTATCAAATTTCAAAAAGTTTTAATTTTCGTCACTTCTGCAACAAACTGTATAAATTAATAATAATACCAATGATATTCGTTATTAACTCGGTGGTAACCACATGAAGTATAACAAAATAATTTCACAAGTTGTTTATTAAAAAAATAATATACTATAATACTCTATTATTCGTCAATAATTTAATATAAATATCATAATATAATCCATAAATAACGTAGGTTGCAGTTTTTTCAGAACAGTTGAACTCAATAAATATTTAGAGCAAGATAACTTATATTGTTAGGTATTAATATTATGACTCAATAATAGGTAAAAGTGCCATTCGTTGAAAATGTAAAAGCCATTAAATCGTGAGTTATTAAATAATTTATAACACTTATTACAGTTATTTTACAAATTACAATTTACAATAATAATATGGCATATGTTACATTTTTAATTTTAGTGTACCAGAAAGTTGGGCTTATATAACTATTACAGTAAAATAAAAAAATGTTTTATGAATAGAGAATTCAGTGATTCTTTAATGATTCGTTATAGTTATCTAACACAGAGAGTTATACCAAAATTAACTCCGATACCTTCTATTACATTTAATGGAGTAAGTATAAAAGATTTTTTTTTATTAATTAAAATTTTATATATATGTAAAATTAAATCCAAATATCAATAATAATTTTATTTATCATATTCATTATTTTTGTCTTAGATATACAATGAAACTGAACAATACGATGCTAAAAATAATTTAGGAATTGTTATATGCAAACATTTACATCCTAAACCCGTTGAAATGTGCTAAATTGTTTATTTTTTAACTCAAAACAATAATATCCGTCCAATATGAGAAAAAAAAATAATAATTAAGTAATTATACGATTTATAATTTTTTTTTTTTTTTTACTGTATTTGATATTATAATATTCGTTACTAATAAAATTCTTATAAGCACATTGTACTTTGCGAAAAAATTTACACTAATAAGCGTGTTTATAATTTGGTGTATCATCATTTCAAAATAACGCTTTAGCATCACAATATTATGAATGTATTTTTAATATTAAAATAATTATAATTAATGACCTTGTCTTATCTTGAAAATAATTTTTGAATTCTGTAACTTTTATATTGTTGTTATACGATAAATTTAATTAATGATATATTATTTATTTGTGATGTTAATTTTTTCTTGTATTCCTTATATTAATAAACAATTAAGTTATTTCAAAATAAAACATTCACGTTGTACAGATAAATTATATTTTTGTTCATCAAATTTACTTACTTAGTCTAACACAGCTATAGTTATAAACTACGTACTATAGTAATAACTAAATAATAACCAGTGACGAATATTAAGAGGGGAGAAGTGATAGGGGTGATCCCCTCTCAATTTCTTTTATAAGTAGGTATTTACTAAAATAAAATTACAAAGAAACTTAGAATTTATAATTTAGTAAAATTACTTATTATTGATTATTATTTTAAATAAATATTGTTTTCTAGTACCTAATGTATGTTGTACAGTTATTTTATGTTTATGAGATTTTAACATTTGTAAGAAGCTTTTAAAAATGATATGTGTTATTTAAGTTTAAAAAATAAATAAGTACATTATTATATTAGGTGTAATAAATGTTGTTTCAACTTCCAGGGCACCACATCTAGGATTTTTTTGAAATGGGGTTAAAAATATATATCGCCCGTCTTTCTCGAGTAGACTTTTATTCGTCCCCCCCCCTAAAGTTATGACAGATAAACTATTGCAATATACTATAAGTACTAAATAATATGATAAAAATTAAATCACTACTCTTAATATGATAAAAAATAAATCACTACTCAAACTGTACTCAAAACAGTTTTTCTTCTCAACCAAGACAAAATGGAAAATTCAAATGTTTTTATTTCTTCAATCTTTAAAAAAATGTTTAATATTATCCAAAATAACATGATTTAGGAAATCTATATTAAATGAATATTGATCTGTAACAATTTAAACAATTTTTATATCGCTTAGTAAGAAAAAGATACAGAGTGAAATAAAGTGGCATACGATTCAAAACAAAAAAACACTAATTTTTGATATAAAATACTCTGTCAAACTATCTTAAATGATTATAAGATTATACCATAACTATTGAAATACTAATATAAACTAAATATATAAAAAAAACTAATGTTAAAACAAAATAAAAATATAAATATTAATCAATGATTATGTCCTTAACATAATGCAATTAAGTTAAATTGTTTTGGGTGCCTAATGTCGAATATAATGTCAATTATAGTGATTTAAAATACAATTAAACCAATATAAAACACACAAAACAAAACATACAATATAAAATCTTTATACCAATGAATTCGATTTCGATTAAAAATACTGAATAATATCCATTGTAAATTTGAATAAAAATGTAGTACAAATATTACTTATCTTTTTTATGTCTATTAAGTGTGATGACATAACCACTTAATAGTCTTGTCATCCCGTCTTCAGTATAGTATTATTTAAGGATGTATATCTCCGTTATTATCTTTTGTTTAAAATCATGCAACCACTTTTATGTAATTCATTGGTCAACTTTTAGGAGCCTAAAAAAAAGTTTATATGATTGATTGCGCGGAATAAAATAAATATAATGCATCTACGATTCCTTTAAAACGTTGACTGTGTGTAGTCGCGATTCAGTGTATATTATATATGTTAAGATTAGAAAGTCGTTTAAAGTAACAGTTAAACACTCGGAATACAAAACAAAATCGAACTCACGACACGCGTAAGCATCGTGTCGTAATTACATTGACGCGATGTTTAACATATTATATTATAATAATCGTATAACAAACATATTGTGATTCGTCCGTCCTATAAAAAAACTAACGTAGAAAAAAAAACGCATTTTCTAGTGTATATATATTACAGAAATCAGTATCTCATTGAGTACAATAGTCAATAAACAAAACCTTGAACTCAAACCGTGGTAGGTTACAAAAAAAAACCTCCGAACACGTCGGCATATTATTCTGCGGCAAAACGCTGAACCTCGGTTCAGATATAGACACTCGTGGGCAATAAAAAAAAAAAAAAAATTTGAAGAAAGGAACGAAAGACGGAAAGAGAGAAAAAAATATACACCTAATTGATTCTTGAACGAGTGAACAATGTACAGGTGTCTAATGGTTAGTATTATATTTATAATTATAACTTATGAATTATACAATATATTATACCTATTTGTATAATTATTTATTTCGCTATCTCATAAACTTTATAAATTGTATTAAAATTAAAATTTGATGATTTAAACTTCTTTAAATTTGTTTGTTTCTGAGGACGAGTTTTTACTACTGAAAATAATGAAAAATTAAAAATGCAATCACCGTATAATAATTGAAATTATATAAAATTTTTAATTTTCCCTATAAATATTCACACTAAATATCCACTATTTAATTTCAAGAAATTTGATTTTATTAGAGTTTTAAATTTTCTATCTACTATTTTGATATCAATCTAGAAAATAATTTATCCTTGAGAGATATAGTTTCTAAGTTTTATGAAATCTTAAACTATTCTTTTGGCATATTTGTACCAAAAACAAAAATTTGTATTTAATATTCACCTAATAAGGAAACCAGAAATTTATAATCATAAACAATATAAATTTAGTGGTTCTTATGATGACTATCTGGAGTTTTTGAACCTTTGTAAGAAACTTACATACCTACTTAATTGCGGTCTGTCGCTTTCGATATTATCTAATTTTGAAATTAGTATTTTTACTATTGATTTAATCAATGTTCTTACAATCTTAAAATCCTTTTAAAAGTATGAAATTCCTTAAAAAAATCTTTAGTAGTATTCCAGACTGTCTTAGGTATAATTACCAGATGTCTACAACCAACTTAGCATCCGCAAACCCATCTGCGAATAACTCTTTTAGTATTTATGTCTCTGACACGGTATTATCAGATGGTCAAAAACTAGTGTAACATGCATTTTTTCGTATTTTTATTATTTTCGTGGAGTTATTTTGAGATTATTATAAAAACTATTGGGGAATTCGTAAAATGACTTCTTTTAGAAAACTTACTAGACGTCATTACATTTTTTTTTTTTTAATTTCTATTATTGTAGTAATTCTTCTGCCAAAAATTGTATACAGTATCCAAAAAAAAAAAAATAATTAGCGTGTGACAAAATAGTATGCAATAAGTAGTAATGAAAGTTCAAATATTGGTTAAAATTTTAAGTTCTTTTCACTTTTTCCCCTGTTTTTCTTAATTATTTGGAAAACTGTTGATAAATTCAAAATGTGATATCTTAAAGTACCTCAAGTAGAACCAGTGGCGTAATTAGGAATTTGGTTTAGGGGGGGATTATAGGTCTTAGCAAAATCTGTACACCTCATACAGTAACCCCCCCACCCCACCAGAAAATTTTTTTTAATAATTTAAATTTTAATAATAATAATAATAATAATAATAATAATAATAGTTATCGTAATAATAATAATAATAGTTATCGTAATAATAATAATAATAATGATAATAATCATATTATCACAATATAATAAATAAATAAAAATTACATAAAAAAAGTTTTGGGGGGGATCCATACCCTTAATCACCCCTAATTACGCCCCTGAGTAGAACTCATTTTCCTTGTCTTTAATATTTTTTGCTGGTTATTAGTGCACCCCTTCTGGTCAAAATCGTGAACACAAGCACAAAAAAAAAAAAACACACACATCATGATAAGACATTTACATTTCTCATTTCACTCATAACCTAAAAATAGTTATGTATATTTTCATTTCTTGGTTGACTACTAATAAAATAGTGTTAGTCCTTAATAATTAAATATGAATTAATAACAACTAGTCAAGTGTATTATTTACTACATTTATTTTTGTCGGATCCTAAACAGTTTCCGTCTAAAAAGGTTTTACGAACAGGTTATAGACCTAGGAATAGGAATAGAATAGGAACAGACCCATAAAAAGGGGGTCTATTTTTGAAATCATTCGAATCGGGTCCGTATACGAACAATCCACACGATTAGTTTCCGTGTACGGACGTAAAATTGTATTCCTGAAATAAAACTGTCCGTATACAGGAAAAACTCCACATAACCGGAAATATTTTCATATGATTTTTATCTTTCGTATATAAGATTGGTAATACTAAAAAAAAATGTACAATACTATTGTATATTTCATTGAAATAAAGAAAACAGCTGTTTTTTTTGTTATTGTAATATTTATTGTGAACATTTTTCTAATTTCAATTTTGAATTTTGAGTTATAACACTTACTCTGATTTTGAACTTATCACATACGACATTTTAAAATTATATTCTATAATTTTATCACTTAGGTAATACTTAGATAAATACTAATAAATAAAAGTACTAATTTAAGTATTATATACTTTAAATAAATTGATTGATTGAATACATTGATACATTGATAGAAAAATACGATAACAATCACAAAATGACCAAGAGTCATAAATATAAATCATGGTTCATGATAAAACGTTCGTTTAAATTACTCATGTACAATACAAAAATTGAATTTATAGGCTTATAAAGTTATAACTAACCTATAATCGATTTTAACTAAAGCTTGTATTTATTATCATTAAATAGCAATGTATTACAAAGCATTTATTTATTATTATAGTTATTAGTATATATTTCAATTTCAGACTAGATAGTAATATGAGGATAAAATGGTACATACTTAATTAAAATGACATTTTATTAGTAAAATCACTTCAATCAAATATCAAATTTTCAACAAATATTTTGTGATTTGCCTTCCTAAATTTTAATTTGCTATACATTATTAATAAACAAAAATAATCAATTCTAGCTCAATCACATTATTGAATTAAGTATATAGATATAGTGAAAAATGGAAAATTATAGTTATTTGAAACGTAATAAAAACATTATGATAACTACCACATAAATACTTCATAATTAAAATTAAATGATTAAATAAATAGATAAATAAATAAATATATTATATTATGTTTATTTGTATACAGAAATACGTTTCCGAATGCCCTACTCCCATTCGGATGTATCGTGCAGAACTTTTCCACATAACCGAAAGTATTCGTATAAGGAAATATTTCAAAAATACAAATTAGTCGGATCATGTGAAAATTCGTGTCGAAACCGCGATTTCCGTATACGGATCCAATTCGAATGATTTCAAGAATAGACCCACGGGTAAATTCCAAACGGATTTCATTGAAAAAATATGTACAAACAAGTATAATTGTATAATTGTAAACACTACAATAATTATTGGACATATGCATGCCTGTCTTCCAGAACAACCTACATAATAACTACAAGATGTTATTACGCTCCTCGTAATGCTGTTGTTATATAGTATATACTGTTCCTATGTATCATATTTTTAAATTTAAAATTTATAAAACGGAATACCGAAAATATTGGATATATTGATAATATCGACAAAACCAAAACCTTAAGCTATAGCTAATTGGAAATATTAACAATATAATGTTGATAATTTGTCGATAAGAATTTTGCTTACACAATTTAATCGGATAGGTATGCGATATGGCACACAATCATATTAGCTTGTACAGTTTGTTCAGATTTTAATATATTTATGATATTCACCATTGTTGTATGCGTCAATTTATTTTTATTATTTTTCTAACATATCTAATGAAATCCGTGAAAAAAAATTGGTAGAAAATGTTTGGTTTTCTTTTCATAAAAAACTCTGGTGATATAAAGAGCTAGAAATGTACAACGCGTGATTGAATCTTATTTTAAGTTTTTTTGATGGAAAAAGGTAAGCCGGACGCAATCGAGTGACACCGAGTAAAACAGTATTGGCGAAATTTATGATGAACATCTGGAACACAACCACTCACATCTAGATGACAATGTTATAAGAAGGAGGGAGATAAGTAATAGATTAAAACGTAAAAGCTCAAGAAAATGCGCACTAAAAGTTAGCGAAACTTCTCCGAAGTCAACTTGAACTAAACGATTTAAATATGTTGACGGCACAAGATATCAACACTATTTGTAAATCTGTAGGTATATGTGTTCGTTCAACTACCTAAATTATCAGTAGAAGCTCAAGATAGTTTAGACAAAATTTTTATTAAAACTTTGGCGGGTGAGAATTTTTTATTTCCTAATGATTAAGCGTCAAATATTGTCATTATTACATGTAACAACAACTAGAATATTATTAAGGAAAACCGCTGTATTTATGTTGATGACACTTTCAAGTACTGTCCATAATTATTTTATCTGATGTTTACCATTCATGTTTTACATTACGGACATTATCTTCCCCTTACTTACTATTTTTTATCAGATAAAACCTTAGTAATCTACGGAAAAGCTTTTTCAGCGTTGTGTGATCACTTACATCCAGAAGTTGTTTTCGTAGATTTTGAAAAATCTATTCACTCTGCATTACGAAAAACGTGGCCATCGATAAACATAAAGGGATGTAGATTCCATTTGGGTCAAAGTTGGTGGTGGATGATTCAGTCAGTGGAACTTACTTCAGAATTCAGAGACTAAGATTCTGGAATCGGAAGAGCACTAAAACATTTGATCTTCCTTACCTACCACCATCAGAAGTCTTAGATTGTTTCACAAATGATTTAATGGCTATCAAACCAAAATATAAAGTTTTTAGCTATATATTTGAAAATTATATACTGTTAGATAGTCATTTCCCTCCTGTAATATGGGTTGAGTGTTCATCTTCTCTTTCTTTGACCACAAATGGATGTGAAGCGTTCCAGAGTATATTCAACAAAGAATTCAATATTACTCATCCAAAAATATTTAAGGTTATTGACCTTACTAACCATTACACAATGTGAAAGGCAAATTAAAGCTCAAAGTCATTTTACTACACCAAGATCGAAAAAAAAAACAAAAGTTCGTCGAAAAAATCATTTACGAGTTTTCATCAAATAAAATAGCACACGTGGACTATATAAACATTGTGCCTAACAAATTTACCCGGTATATGTTTTTTTAATATTTTTTTTATATAAAAATTTTTTACATTTTTTTCATATTTTTTAACGTTAAAAATTTTAAATTTTAAATTATACTATAATATTTTTTTATATAATTTTAATAATTTACTTAGTGTACACCTAATAAACCACACCTCTTTTGAGACAGTCCTAAGTCTGTATAAAATGGGAAGGATTTTATGTTGTAAAATACCGAAACCATTTAAGAATTAACCTGTTCGTTAGACCTTTTTTGATGGGAGCCGTTTGGAAATTGACCTTTTTGTAAAATGGTAGCCGTTTAGAGAAACGGAAGCCGAATTGGCTACCACTTTTATTATACCATTAGCACATTTTTTTTCACTAAAATATAAATGTAAATGAACTGCGTATGTACATTGTACAACAATATACCATGTGTATGATAAGTATATTTATTTAGAACTGAAAACTAATAGAAAAATTATTTGATATTTTAAGTATGTCAATAAATGAATAAAAATTACACATTTTATGCATAATGTAGTATACAATGTCGTTATTTATAATTCATAAACATCTTCAATAACTTCCTTATTTATACTTATATTAAGACGAATGTAAAAAAAATTATATACATTTTTGTAGACATGCAACGTATACATTTTACTAATATTTAGATTTTAAATACATACGCATTGTTACTGTTTTTAATTATCATTTTCTTTTCCAAATCCAATCCACTCTTTGTTAATTATACTACTCATTATATTATTTCTCATTATACTATATTTTAATTTTCAATTAATATAAAAATAATTGTTTGAAATAAATTTAGACCGATTAAAAACACTTAATTTATATTCATAAATGTAATATTTTACATAAAATAAATAGAATATAAATAAGTAGATAATTACAATAAACGAATGCAACTGGATTACGATGTTCCAAAGACGAAAAAAGGATAGTTTACCATTATTGTTTTTTTTTTTTGTGTGCTAATAATTGTTATAGAATAAATACATTAGTCAAAGTTTGTTTATAGAGTTAGTACAAAAAAATATTAAAATGGAACTATTTGCAAGTTATTTTGTTATTTGTAAGCAATTTGGAAATTTGAGATCATTCAAGCATTAAAAATAGTTAATATCTTTATTTTCAATCTATATAAATTTTGAGGTGAATAATACAATAAATGTGAGTATTTAAAATTAGGTACAATGAATATTCAAAAATAGTATAGTAATAAAACTATTTACGCACCGAAGGATATGAGGATAAGTACTTGAAAAAGATTAGTTTGTTGTAGCTAGTTTGACAAAGAGCCAGAAAACCCAACACGTTTGAAATATTTAATTTTATAAAGATGGCTATATTACTTTCCTTCCGGAATTCACATAGAAAGCCATAATAGAACTTCATTGTTACCGTAAACGTAGCATATTACACTTTTATAATTTTACGCTGGCCCTATTAAACAAGCACGTGCCTAAAATTATTAATATCTATACTTTCAGTTTACTCGTATTATTATTTAAACTAACTTTAATCCTGATTGTTTTATTTTACCTCATTAGATATATTTTTTATACTTAATTCTATTGTATTTTTCTTTATTATTTCATTTATCGACGTATTATATATACATGAATAATAATTATCTAGTAACTACATCCACCCACAACTTATAAAAGCCATAATATTATTATATTTCCATATAGTACGTTGTATAGTTTATAGGTACCTATATAATTATGCACAGTGGCGTGGTGATGTAGGTTATCGTGAGGCGACCGGCTCACAGTTTTTAGGGGGGGGGGGGTGGATATCGACAAAATATACTTGCCTCTGAAAATTTTTGAGTTCGCCACGCCACTGCATATGCAGGTACCTACATTGATATATTTTCCTCTGGATGTTTTATTTTTTTTACATGTATAATAGTTTTTAATTATCTTAACTATAAACAGTACACATATAAACAAGCAGCTTTTACATAGATTTAGTAATAAATAAATAATTTCATAGTATCGAACAATTAATAAATAAGTAAAGCTGATAAACACAATTTACTATTAATATGATTATTAGTATAATATTACATGTAGCCATGCATGATAGTATTTTTTTTCGAAAAAGCTTAAATTTAACAAAAAATAAAATATATTTATGATTGTGTATACTGTATAATTTTACTACTTTTTTTGCGTATTGCTTATATAACTGCGTAGAAACTAGACCAAATATGATTTTTTTATTATTAAAAATTTTTTTATTAAAATTAGATTTTTAAACTCAGGCATAAGTATAAAATACAAATGTATTTATTTTTAATTTCTATGTTATGCATTCATGAATTCTGACTGTTCCCAATGTTCGTTAGATAATATTACAATTGAAATAATTTTTCTTTCATCAATTTTATATTAAATACTAATTATTTTCGATAAGGAAAATTACATTAAAGAATATAAACTAAATTATAATGAGAAATGAACCCAGTTTTACTCATAATTGTTTTTTGAACGTGATATTATAGATATGATGGTTTTCAGATTCATTATACAGTGCATTAATTAGACGAGATCTGATCAAATGTAAAAATCTAATCAATATATTTCTATTTAACGCAATCAAGTTTATTATTTAAAACACTTTTCTTCTTCCTTCTGCCATGAAAGTAATTTAAGTTTATTCCAAGTTTTATATGCATTTATATTTGATCATATACTTATCTGTAATGTTATGTTGCAACGTTTTATTTCATTATTCACTAACTTAAAATTGATAAAATATTTTACAGATATATTAATTAACATATACTAGTGAGTGAGAACATTAAAATATATTAAATTGGATAGTATTACAACCCGTAACGGAAAGTGCATTTATAAAATCTAATATTTTAGGATCATTCATTCACTTTCAAAATTTTTTTTACTACTTTTGGGTAATATTATCATATAAAAATATGTAGCATTAAAAAATGATATCAGCGATCAAACAATTGTTGTTAGTTAATTTGAAAATATTATTGATAATATTTTAATTTTTATTCGACAATGTTATGCAATCATATATGTGTTTCTAATTTCAATCATGAATATATATTTGGTCCTGAACAATTTAGTCATTAGGTGTAATTTTTTAAGTTTATAATACCAATACGTAGATAGCTAGTAAGCATAGAAATAATATTTTATTTTGTGTCACCGTGAAATATCCGTTTATACTACTGTCTAAGATACATTTAAATTTAAATAACATTAATATTAAGAAAAAATCTTTTTATGAAATAAATCAGACTATCAAAAGTGTATGTTTATGATTTAAAAAAAAAATGTTACTTATAACAAATTCTTTTTACCTTATAAAGCTAAAAAATAGTAAAAATATTTAAAATATTTTAACTAAGTAAGCAGAATGCATTCATTCAAAGTGTATATTTTACCAAATGTAATTAATACCTATAACCAAACATGATACTCATGTAAATATAGTTTTAAGTAATCACTTATTCTTCATGCATTCAAAAGTAAACGATGATTTCTCGTAAGCTTCAACTACACTTTCCTATCTTATTCCCAAATTTTGTCCCATTATGCTTTGATTAACCGTTGACATTTTAGAAAAATCATGAAATAAAAAAAAATATATTGTAGATAATAGTAAAATTAAAGTAATTGTTTTAATGTTATACTATTGTCTTATGCACTTATAGTTAATATTATCATGACCATGATGCACATACGGTGTATTGTAAAGTATATACATAATTCAAAACAATTATTGTAGTTCACTCATACTGATACAGTACCTATATACACATAAATTATATATTAGTCCAACTTCATCGTCAAAATTATCCATTGTTTTTTAATCTATAGTAGTTTTGGAAATAAAAGAAGAAGATGAGGGATAATTGTTATTTTTTAAATTCTAAATGAAGCTGTAAAGTTTTTTTGTTAACACATTTTTGGGTAACAAAACATTTGTAGTAATTCATGAGTATAAAACTTTAACAATGCGCAAATCAGGTTACAATATTTTCATGTTTATATTTACTATAAAAAATACAACACAAAAAAAAAACAAGGGGTGTATTTACTATTTACTATTCACGTGTAGGCACAGCAAACAACAGTGATGATACGGAAACAAATTTCAAGTCGCAGTAAAATTTCGATAATACAATTCAGTTGTTGTGTGCCATTCTTTGAACTCGAATGATAAAATATTGTAATAAATAATTACACGATATGAGAAAATATCGAATGCATTGTGAACACCAACTGCAAAGGCTAAAATAATGAGTACACCATTCCTATTTCATTTTAAAATCAATAATCATATTAAAAACTAAAAACGAATAAATATATTCGTTACTGTAATATTATGATGAAATTATTATGTGTTCTATTATTAAAAATATACATATATTTTACATATTTCATTGAACACGCGTATTATTCTAATCATATATAAATATGTTATTTAATATTAGGATTGGCAGTGGTGGGTCTATGTGAGGTATATGGTTTCAAATAATAGAAATTTGTGATGTACCTAACAAACTACAATGCACCTTGTTAATCAAATTATTACACTACAGTATTTTTTAATCATCGATTATACACACGTTTAAAACTTTCGTCGACAACGAACGAAATATTATTAGTGCTATACGTGCAAGTATTGTTTAAGGTGCACATGGTATAGATTCACCGCGCGTATGCACCACTGGTTTCGATTTTACTAATAATTAATACATCCGCCATCATATTATCATCTCGCACAGAGTTCACTGACGCGATTTACAGCGCCGGAAGTAAATTTCATTCCAAACGATAAACGCTACCATAATGGGCCATTATACATAAAATATGTATACAGGGTGATTATTTATTTTAACGTAAAACGCTAGACGAATCAATCATCAATTAGGTATTCATCAGTGTTTTATACTTTAGTTTGGTTGAATGCAGCAGTTATTCAGTGCTCCGACGTTTTCCGGAAGTGCCCTACCCTGTCATTCCACTACACTCGTCTAAACTAAAAAACATGCACTTATAAATAATTATAAAACTAATGGTTCCAAATTTCACAATTTTCACTCAACTGCGTTTTGAAACAATTGCTATTATTAACTTTTTTAAGTTTTATGTATGTATGAATAAGTACATGTATAAGTCAAAAAACTAAAGATTGACCGTGAAAATCACTCTGTACATGTTACAGCACAGAAAAGAGATAAATAGGTGCGTATGTGTTTGTGTGTTTGTGTGTGTGTGTGTGTGTGTGTGTGTGTGTGTGTGTGTGCATCTGCTGAAGCACGGACAAGGAAGGTGCATCTCACTAACTTCAGCTATTTCCAGTGAACGCACATGTGTTCAACATTTGTTCTCGGCCGACGACACGCGAGTTTTTAACCCCAGCTGATCGAGTCGAGTATTTTTCGTAGTGACGTGTATTGCTGTGTTAAAACACGAGAGCAGTCAGCCTCCACTGTCGGGCAGACGAAACTTCGAAAACGCCGTTGAACTATGGACGCCTTTCCGATAATTCTATCGCTGTTGTTATTCACTGCGAGTAAGTACGATATTATTATTTTGAATTTTTAAAAAACACGATATTTTTTCGCTGGTGAGTATTTATTTAAAATATTTTAGTTCTTCAATTGTATTATAATATTACTGTTTATAATCACCGTAACCGATTTTTACCAGGTGGTGGGGGGGGGTCGATAATATGAGTATCTCCTTGTTATACCTCGGCAATTATTGATGGAAATCTATTGATTTCTAAAACTTACTTTTTTTTTTTTAATGAGCGCTATATACGTAAATATTTTGTACGTAAATTTACGAATTAAATTATACATAAACATATGAACAAAATACTCCAAAATCGTATCACTATGTATGTGTTATTTATAATTTGTATTGTGTGTTGAAAATATTACGATTATGACCACAGATAAAAAATGTTCAGTTTTGGTAATATTTGACAAGTGATGAAATCAATTGATTTTTCAGAAATACTTATTATGGCGGAATCAATATATCTTGCAAACTTATAAAAAAATAAAAATAAATTTAAGAAGTGTGATGGAATCTATAAAATCACAAATTATTACCGTAGTAGTTGCCTATTATAGTGACGAAATAGATGTATTTAGAAGTTACTATATATAACTAATATATTTATTACCCATACAGTAAATATAGTTGCAACGAAGACGTTCGTGATTCAAAATGCTTGATAATAATCGTTATTTGTTTTCTAAAGTTTCGGTTTCAGTCGTCGTGCCAATGTATAATTGTTCGTTATTATTATTGTCACATGGACTCGACTAATAATAATAGGTTTGAAGTACGTATACGGTATATACACTAGTAGCTTGTGAGTATATAGGTCCGAGAGCCGAGACTTATAATAATGCAAAATACCTTAAGAATATGGTCAATTAATTCATAAAAATAATAAAGCTCGTGAGACCGCATCAGACAGACCTTTTTTTTATATATGGCGTTTGTATATCGATGAAATACAAACTTTATTAAACATTAAATTAACAAAATATAAATAATTTATAAAAACTTAGGTATAGATAGTCTCATATACAATTTACAATATACTAATAGGTTTATAAGTTTAACAATAACAAAAATAATAACAGTGCGTAATATATTTAAAGGCGAACGAGAGTCTTTGACAGCCAATCGATTGCTTCGTCGTCGCCTTTTTGAAGTCCCTCAAGACAGACCGTTGATAGGTTAATGCAGTGGTTCTCAACCGATGTGCCGCGACACACTACTGTGCTGCGAGATCAACGAGGTGTACCACGAAAAATGTCTCATATAAAAATATTGAAAACAGAATGTTTCTTTACATTTATTTATCTGTACAGATAAATCATACGTTTGTAGATTAAAATTATTTAATTTTAGAACTGTATAGTTGGATGAATATAAATTGAAAATACCGATTGATAAAACTGGATATTTTAGCGCATAGCCAAATTGTTTGGTGTCAAGTGCATGAGTGTCATAGACGTAGGGTGATCAAATATATTGGGGGGGCTGCAAAAAGAACAATAATAATAATAAAAAAAAAAAAAAAACACTAAACTAAATGAAAATAAGACTACTCGACGAAATGAGCAAAAATAATACAAATAATTCTGGAGGGCTAATATTCGCACTGGTGGGAGGGCTAAGCCCCCCCTAGATACGCCTATGATGAGTATACCGCGAAAACTTGTGATGTATAATAGTGTTCCGTAAACAAAAAAAGGTTGAGAACCACTGGGTTAATACAATACGATGATCGTAATATTATTGATCATAGAATATACTAGAATAGTTCATAAAATATTACACTGGAATTCTTCAACCATGCACTTAAAACTAAAAAAAAAAAATTTTAAATATTGTACAATAATCGTTTGAAACTATCCACATTTAAGCACTTGATGAATTAATCACTTATATTTAATTGCTTTTTTAGGTTACATACAAATTAACATACTCTAATGTAGGTATACTTTACTATTCGTGTTTCTTGGCCCATTGAATTTATTTATAAACGACAAGTTTTAATTTCTAACCAATAATTATTTAAAAAATCATTATGCATATAAAAATCATGAACATGAGCCGCGCATCAATATAGAGACTGCTCTTAAGACATACAAGGCTCTAGGGAAAATATTATTGTGAGGCTCTCTAGTGCTCATATTCAATCTAAATATTTAAATATTAATAAAACGTTTTTTTATGATTAATAGTTATATTTTTTTAATTTTTCAATAATATACAATTTCAAAATTATTTTGATTATACATTGATTTAAATCATTAATATATTATTAATCATTTAATTTTTGTAGACTTTTTAAGAAAACTTTTTTAAAAAATTCAAATCGAAGTACTTCAAATACATAGAAACAAGTTAATGTACTTAATTATTACTCTATTGTTTGTACATAATTGTCTATCAAGCAGTTAACAAAACAGATATGGTGTTATTCATATATTATAGTTCTTAAGTTCTGAATCCTCCAGCGGATTACATATAAATTTAACGCAATATTATGATACATCGGTCGCACCAATTCCATAATGTGTTTGTGAAAAAATAAAATTAATTTAACATCTTCAATATTGTTACGGGTACTAGCCGGTACACCCCGACCGATATGCTACAACAATATAGTTTTGAATACACGAATCATTATTGATATATATGACAAGGACAATATTATTCATTCCACACTCGTTTCTACTCTTGTTTACCCGCTTCATAGTAAAGGTGTTTGTGCATTCGGCGACATTGACCGGTTCGATATATTGGTACGCGTCATTAGGTGTGGAGGATAAATCTCCACCACCAACTGTCCAACAATATGATTTATAGTAAAACTTGATCATTTATTTTCTTTTCGCTTTATAACACTGCTTTCATTGCACGTGCATTCATTATTTACATTAAATTACGACAATATTATGTATTTAAGGCACATTGTTGCTGCAGCAAAGTGCATAATGTATACACGTAAATCTACTTATCGTTCGTTGTTTATTTCTGTAGTGCATGTACTATTATGTTGAAGGATGTGATTGATTAATAATTTCACAACATATATGTGTAAATGTATTTGTACGCCGGTAAAATTACTTGAGTTTTTTTTTCTTAGCACGTTTTCTCTTGTCATAACATACGTCACATAGGTATTGTATATACGAGTACTTCAAACATCAAAGATTTGTATACATAGATTTTGAAATACTTTGTATGGAACAAAGGACTTTTATTCGAATCATTTAATAATTACCTATCTGCTTACCTATGTAAGCGCGTGCATTACACATAATATGTATGACTATGGTATTTCTATATTGTGTTAATTAAATAATAGGCATCGTATAAATTCAATAAAAACTATTTTTTCGTTGTAATTAATAGTTGTGTTCTACTTTTAAGTAATATTAAAAAAATATTAAAGAAAATACGTTACCGTCTGTAACGTACCTCTATAGGAACCAATTAATATTCATCGCATTAACCGTTTATAAAATCGTGTTAAAAATGAAATGATTGTTATTTACATATTTAAAACATACTTAATCACATTACTGCAGTTGTACTCCTTTACAATTTACATTGATGTATGTACAGCCAATTTAAATAAATTGATAATTAGAAAATTAATTAGAAATCAGAATATTAATCAAACAGTCGGTATTTTGCGTATACACATCAATTAATTAAAATCACTTATTTTCATTTTATTTTTACCGCACGAACTTATCAAGTTGCCGGAAATTTTTTAAATTAAGTAGAACAATGATGACACAAATTTAAAAATAAATTATAATGAACTGAACAATGGCACTGGAATTATTAATGAAGTTATTAAAAACCAAATAGTTAGTGTGGGAACTCTTTGTAAAACCTCTTTGTAAAAATATTTTGTAAAATCGTCAAAAACTTGGTTTTAATGACGAGGAACACTTTCGACTATCACTATTCATAGAGCAATTACTATCCCTTTCGGCGCTCCAGTAATATGGCATTATTATAATAATGTGAGCAATACGTATTGTCCATCGAAAATGTTTAAGTGTAGCATCCAATTTGATCTCAAAATATTATTTAATTATAGCAGGATAACGAGTTGTAAAAAATGAATGTCAGATGCAAGAACTCTTTTTTATAGTTAAGAAACCCTGAACGTAAATGGCACGTGTAAGCATTTTAGGTTAGATTATAAGGCATAAGAATGTTATGTATGCATATATATATACGTATATATTAACTGCATAGCTATATTTTTTCTTTGTTCGTGAACATTACAGTTGTGTAGGGCTGGTCATACATAAACCACCTCAATTACCGTACTGCAAACAAACTAAGAAAACTGATAGTAGGGAGTGTACTATATACTCGAGTCCTGAAATATTTTTCCAAATGCATACGATTGTTAAATTAGAAGAGAGGTGAATATAAATAAAACAAGATGTCATATTTGAAATTTCCATAACTTAAATATGGGATTTGTAACTGAATATATTTTGATTGTTGGATTAAATCCATATAGCCCCTGCAGATAATCATAAATTCACTTATTTATTAAAAAGTATATACATAATATTAATAAATTAATAATGTAATAGTACTTTAAAATGGTAGTACAGGTATATAATCGGTTTTTCTTCTGTATTTCTGCAGTTGTGCCCATGTTCGAAGGCTGCGATCAAACCAGACAAGGTTGCAGAATACAAGAAGGAAAATGTTTGTGCGGTATAGGTTGTTACTCGGAGTACAGATACAGCAACTACGACGAATGCCATAAAGCGTTGAAAGGTAAAAAAATGACATCATGGTGCAGTACCGAACGGATATGTTACTCGTGAACTTAAACACGACTTATCTATGTCTGAAACATCTTGAGCCATGCCTTGAACATTTATCTCTACGCTTCTGTTCTCGAATACTTTAGAGCTCAAATTCTATATAATGCTTCCAAGGTCCCTAATTACGTTCACGGTTTCATTGTGAAGGCGATTACTGGAATCATGTGATTCTAATAATAGTGATGGTCGATATAACAATATGATGTTCCCAGGTCGCCGATACGATTTTTGTGCACAAGGTCCGTGTAACCATAACGGCGTGTGCGTACAGACATCCCAGGAACCCGGATACAAATGCAGATGCTCCGGCACAGGATATTATGGCGCTAGATGCGAGATCAGTAAGAAATACATTAAATATGAAATTATATACATGTACACATATCCGGTTGCGGCGAAATGTGTGTTTTTTTTTAAGCAGAGCTTTTCATGACCAAGATGAGTGGGTGGGTGGTATAATGGGACAAAAGTTGTACACGACATTTAAATTATACATTCGTTATTTATTAATATATTATAGCCAATTTAAATTAAATCAAGGAGACTGTATTATTTTGATTTTATTTTATATTTATAAACGAATAAATACCCTATGAAACAATATGAGGAAAAGTACTAATTATAACAAATAATAAAATTTGTATAGCGACAAACTTACTTACGTATAAAATAATACATATAAATAATTATTATAATATAATTAACGAGAGCTTAAAACCATTCCTAATAAAGTTGGTAATCCGATTCGGTAGGAGCCGAAAATTTTTTAAAACCGGTAACCGGTTATCGTTTAATTTTGATATTATGGTAATCGGTAACCGTTTCTTTAAGGTTATTACATAAACTATAATAACCGTTAATTGTTTAAAAGCCGTTTAAGAGTTTAAGCAGTTTAAGCCGTTTAAGCAGGTTTTTTGATGATCAGTTATTGGTTAAAACCGGTTTTTAAAAATCATATTTTTCAATTTCTTAACCATATTTTTAAAACCGTTTATTTAGGCGATTCGTGGGTTGATAATATAACTTTTATTATTACAAAATCAAAAACTTAATATGCTTTAATTTGGTCAATTTCACTAAATTTCAATATTTATTTTTTCAAACTGCTTTAAAGTTTAAAACATATTATGATCAAAATAATGATAATCAAAAAACTAAATTGCATAAAAAATTGTTATTGTTATAATTTTCTTATTTATGACGGTAAAAAACCGAAATTAAATATAATAATTTTCTAAAATGACACTAAGGTTGATACAATGCCACAGAACTTTTTGATTATCTTATATATGATACAGTATCCCAAAAAATGCAGATATTAAAACGACAGTATTAAAATATCATAAATACTAAATGGACTAAGCTCTATTCCACAAACTATTTCGTAATAGGAATCAGCACACCATGACGACGATGACATTTATGACGGTATTTATAATGTATAGTTATACATATATATATATATATATATATATGATATTCACAACAGATAAGCAATACTCGACGGCCATTAATTGCTATTTGGGACTAATTAACTATAAAAAATATTTAAAAATAGCTGGAGAATTAAATTCTATAAACTATAATAGTATAATGTAATCATGATATAATTCAAGTATTAATACCGCTAAAAAACCGTTAATTATTTTGGTCGGGAATAGGTTTTGGTTATAAAACCGGGATTGAAAAGACAAGGTAATCGCTTTGATGTTAATATTTAGATATTTACCTTGATTACCGATAGCCAATAACCGCTTCCAGCATTCCAAAACTAAAAGCGGTTATCGATTTTCGGTTCTCAAATTTACGGTTTTTTACCGGCTTTCGTTACAAACCGGTTACCGGTTATAAGCCCCATAATTAACTATTAATATCAAGACGTAAAAAATATATCATGGCATGGGGAAAGTGGCGTGCCCATCGCCCAACACATCAAAAATGTACTGCAATGGCCCCACACTAACTTTAACTAATTGGTATGGACTGGCCTTCCAGGTTGGGGGTTGAGCTTAGGGTTGACAACCCTACCTCTTAAAAAAACAACATCTTAAGCCTCGGATCAAAGATTTAACGGATATAAACATTGAAACTTGGAACGTGCAATCTCTGTATAAGGCTGGAACTTTGACAACATCCATATCGTGTCTTGAGCGATATAGAATGGACATTACTGTGATTCAAGAAGTGAGATGGACAAGCTCAGGCAGCTTGAAAACTCATGAAAAGACATCATTATACAGTAGTGCAGACAAACATGAATGTGAGGTAGGCTTTGTAATAAGGGACAATATTATACCAAATATAGTGAGGTTCAAACCAATAAGTAATCGGTTATGCTATAAAGAACTCAAATGCAAATGGTACAACATATTCCTAATTAACTGCTATACACCAACAGATGAAAATAGCGATGACATAAAAAAAAAAATTCTAAGAAGATCTGGACCTGTTATGCCTGTTGACCTCTACCGGGTGACAAACCAAAAATAATACTAGGAGAGTTCAATGCTAATATTGGAAAGGAAAATCTCTATAAACCAACAATTGGTTCCGAAAGCCTATACGAAACTACGAATGACAATGGAAACAAACATCACTTTCGCCACAGCTAGAAACATGATAATAAGTAACACGTACTTTCTTCACAAGAATATACACAAACAAACATGGATCTCCCCTTGTGGGTTAATAAGAAACCAAATAAATCACATGTTAGTGGACAATCAGATAAAATCGTGCATCAATGTCATAAAAAGTATGCAAGGAAGTAGTGCATTGTCTAACCTTGTAAAATCAAAATATCAACAAAATGGAGGAAGAAGAATAAGTACAAAGAAAAAATCAACAAGGATGTACTAAAGACTACAACAGCTAAGGTATATAAAGAAAAAATAATGTTGGAATTAAGAAACATACAAGAAAAGGTCGATTTGAATGAAACGTGGGATAAAATAGAGCAATTAATCAAAAGAACAGCAAAATAAGTGCTTGGATATATACCAAAAAAGGCAAAGATAACATGATTCAACGAGGAGTGTAAGGTTGCTCAAGAGGAAAAAAATTAAGCACGAACAAAAGTTTTGCAGAACCCTAATGAAGATAATAAAAGACTACTAGCACAAAAGCAAAGGTTTCCAAAAAAGGTAATCAGAAGGAATAAAAGATTATAGGAAAAAGAACGGATACACACTATAGAAAATAACAGGAGTAGCAACTCTAAAATATTTTCGCAAAAGTACATGAAGTGAAACATGGATTTAAAACTAGACCATCTGTAATGAAGAAAAAGGACGGTTCCTTATTAACAGAGAGGAAAGAAATTACTTGTGAATTTAAAGACATGTTCGAAAAATTGTTGAACCAACCAAATGTAAAAATTACCACACTTGAATACGTTACTATATATCAGCTGCTTGAAAAACCATTAGAAGAAGTGGAGATAGGACTAGATATGTTAAAAAATGGAAAAGCACCGAGAGATGATGAAATAGTATCTGAATATGTCTAAAAAAGGGAGGCTAAGGCTTGCTAAACCGTTTCCATAAACTTATGAACACAATCTGGGAACATGAAGAGATACCAAAAGCATGGCGTATTTCCATTATATGCCCTATACACAAAAAAGGAGACATTATGAAGACTGAAAACTATAGAGGAATCTCATTACTTAATACATAATATAAACTATTGTCTCACATACTACTTACCAGTATCAACCCGTATATTCAAGAAATAATTGGAAAATATTAAGCTGGATTTATGAAAGGAAAATCAACAATAAACAAAATACAAAATAAGACACAAATACACATAGTTAAACAGGTTGTTGAGAAAAGTCACGAATTCAATAAAGATATACATCTACTATTTATAAACTTCAAAGTGACATACGACTCAATCAATTGAAAAAAACTATGGGAAGTCATGGGCCAGCTAGAAATACCAGCTAAGTTAACTAGACTAATGAAAGCGTGTTCGTATAATTCAAAAAGTAGAATCAGTTTTGGAGGAGTTCTATCGGAAGACTTTTCGGTAACGACTGGTCTAAGACAAGGGGATGCTTTATCACCTGCGTTGTTCAACATCGCCCTAGAATCAGTTATGAGGATAATTATGTTCCAAGCCAAGGGCATAAAAATAAAAGACAATCATCATCTAACAGCAGTTGCTTATGCGGATGATATAATCTTATTAGCCGAAACAGAGAATAACCTAAAAAACACAGCAGATATACTGATGAAGGGGGAGAAAGATTGGCTTGAAAATGAATGAGACAAAGACAAAGTACATGATAGTGTCTAGATAAAATTACAGAAAAGACTCCTTAAAGGTAAAATGACCACACTTTTGAAAGGGTAAGAAATTTTAAATACTTAGATGCAGATATTAATGAAGATGCGAATAGCCACGAGGAAGTTAAAAGACGACTTATCGCAGCACACAGGTATTATTATGGACTGCTACCATTATCCAAGTCATAACTATTATCAAGAAAATCCAAAATAACGTTACATAAAGTCCTAGTTAAACCAATAGCTTTATATGCAACCAGTACCTGGGCGACAACAAAAGCTGATGAAAAAAAGTTAGAAGTATTTGAAAGAAAGATATTGAGGAAGATTTTCGACCCAGAGAAAAACAATGAAGATTATGAAGTATGAAGCATAAGCAAAGTATAACGAACCTAGAATTGTTGGGACCCTGAAAAGCGAGCGAATAGAATGGGCCGCACATGTATGACGATAAAAAGGTCTTATTGGACAAATAACTACCTGGAAACCAAACACAAAGCGATCCAAACAAAGATGGATAGATAGAATAAAAGAAGACTTGAAGATACTAGGAGTATAAAATGGGGAAAAAACAGCAAAAGATAGAGAGAAATGAAGGCAAGTAGTTGTTGTGGCAATGGACCTGAAAGGCCTGTAGAAAGCCAAAGAAGAAGAAGAGTTAATATCAAGACTTGAGGCTATATATCAGTGGCGTGCGGTAATATTTTATCTTGGGTAAGCGCTAAAATAAAATTTCAAATTAAAACAAAAAAAAAGGTATTTTATTAATAAAAAATAAAAATTACAATCTAAAATTTATTTATAGATGAAATCCATTCGCCTTTCATGTTTTAAAAATTCGTTAATAACTTTATCATAAAATTCTGGATGATTTTTTTCTTTGTGCAGGAGTTCCTTTTCGATTGAAATTAATGATAATGAACTAAGTCTTTCTTGCCCTTGTGTAGATCTTTGATACGATTTGATTCGTTTTAATACCGAAAAAGAACGTTCAACTGAACCTGTTGTACTAGGAATAGTTAAAATTAATTGACTGAGTTTAAATACTTCTTGGAACGTCGATATTAAATAATTTATCTTAATTTTTTTGACTAAATCATATGGATTAATATTTAAAAATTCTTCAGATGTGTATAATACAATTAATTCGTTTCGTAATCTAATAAAATCAAATATTTCTCCGAAAATTGACTCTCGCAAGTTTTCTAGAGCAGAGTTTTGAAATTCGTTACATTACTTGAGTCAACTAATGACAAAAATTCAAATTTATTTAAAGAACCAAATCGCGCTTGCAAATTTGTCAATATGATATCAATTATTTCATTAAAAAGTACTTTGTAAAATGTTTTCTGGTCACGAATTTTACGCTGTAGCTCAAAATCGCCTTTAATAAAACTGTTTCCCATAATTTTTCAAATAGATTTAACCAATAATTTTGTAGTTGACATTTAGTTTCTTCAATTTTTTTCTCACGATATAAAATATCTAAACGTTTAGTTTGTAACACTTCATATAAAATATCAGTCAAACTAAATATTATACTAAATACTATTAGCAAAAAATATGTTTGTCGACTATCCAAAAAATTGATGAACCCTTGAGATAATACTATCGCTTCATTACCCCAATCATTGGAATTATCTAATACGTGTTGAAATATGAATTGTATTCATGAACCGTATTTACTAAGCTAGAAGAAAAATTCCATCTAGTCGGCGCATTTTTTGGCATTTTTTTTCTTGTAAAATTAAATAAAACATGTGTACGTTTAGAAGATTTAGTAAAAAATGATGCCATACCAGTTAGTGTTTGAAAAAAAATCTTACAGTCTTTTATATTTGATGCTGATTGTGAAAATACAAGATTTAATGAATGACTAAAACAATGGACAAATAATGCTTTTGGGTAGAGCTCCTTTACTTTAACTTGTAGTCCTCCAACATGACCACTCATAACGGCCGCTCCGTCTTAAGTTTGAGCTACTAATTTATGTTTTAATTCATACCTATTAACTATATCAACTACGTGTTTTAATAAACCGTCTGCTGCTCTATCAGCATTAACGTCGACAAATGAGGTAAAACGTTCACGTGCTTCCCCAGTTTCATGCTGGACATACCTTAAAGTTGTTGATACTTGAGACAGATTTGTTATGTCTGAAGTTTCATCTAATAATATTGCAACAAAATTAGAATTTTTTATTTCTGATTCAATGGACGTTGATATGATGTTGCTAATTGAGCAAATAAGATCATTTTGAATTCTATTGGATGTACCACGGAATATTTTTGATGTTTCTAAATGCACGTTTAAAATAGAATCATAAAATGATAATAAATTTAAACAACCGAGGAAATTTCCTTGATTGAAAGAATCAACTCTTTCATTGTGACCATTAAATGGTAATTCATGGATCACCAAAAAACAAACACAATCAATAAAACGTTTTAAAACGTCTCTATTTTTTTTTACCAATTCATTATAGCGTATTACATCTAAACGTTTTTGTTCATCAAGCTGCAAATTAATTCTAGATTTTCCAAACTTTTTTCATTTTAAAACTGAAGAAATATGTGTTTGAGATCTTTCATGTTTTTGAATACCATTTATTAAATTATTGAAATTAACAAAACCACTATGAGACCAAACATTTTTTTCCCTGGTGAATAAAACACAAGGCCAATAGAAAATTTTATTTAATTTTGCACTACCAGCCAACCATAAAGTATTAAAATAATTAGAAATATTAAAATAACAAATGTAAACTTTGTTTTTTTCTTTAAGATAAGATGTCAATTTTGGAATTTTTGGACATGGTCGACCATTTTTTACAATTGTTAATTTTTCATCAACATTTTTTAAATTAAATTCATTTTCCAAAAGATGCTTGATTAAGCAATTGTTTGAATAAGTATTCATTATCTATAAAAACTAATATAAACAACGAATATAATTTGATTCCTCTTAATTATAATAATTTTATTTATTTAAATATTAATTATCTATACTAATTCCATAAAATTATGCAATAGGAATTTAATATACTTACATTAAAAATTTTTGTTCAACAAAATTTAACTATGAAGACTTGTGGACACGTTGACGGTTGACGGTTGACGACAAAATAATTTATTTATCATAAGTATAGTATAGTATAATATAAGTAGTATAGTTATAACTTATAATATGTATATTGAAAACAAAAATAATCCGATATGCATTGTAAGAATATTGGAATTTCGTTTTTAAAAATATCGATAAGCGCTCGGCATAGCGCTTTCATTCATCACGTAAAAACGTGTATATCCCCTTCTACCACAACTGGTCATTCCTATAAATAACTATATAAGAAAGGCAATCTAAAATACTAACGCTTCTGTAGAGAAATTGCCTATAAAAAAAAAAAATCATTTAATTTTTTTCAAAATCTGATACATTTTTTTAAATTGAACACAAAAATAAGAATTAATAAATATTTGTAATTTTAATGTTTTAATGTAAATAAATTTAACATTTAACATTTAACATCAGAAATATTAATCTTTTTATTTTTTCCTTTTTGGCTGGGCATGCGCCGCTTACCTAGCTTGTCCTGACCGCACGCCACTGCTATATATAAGTCAAAATCAACATAATTAACAATTGTGTTTTGCTAATGAAAGAACTCTGGGAAAAAATCTAGTGGAACTATAGTTATTAAAATAAAAAGGAACATGAAACAAATTATTTGATCTTGTAGAGTGATTAGTAAAACTAAATCCGACTATTGCAAGCAGTTCGAAAGAATCTATATTACCGTTTAATAAGTCTTACAAGAATTATCATCAGAAATATTACTTAACGGCATTTCCTTCCAGGGGGCAAGTGCATTGTCAAAACATTTAAAAAAAGAGGTGAAAAGGTCATATTCCTAACAAGTTTGGAAATCACTGGGTTAAGTAGAACGCTTAACGTTGAAAAATGTATATCATATTCCCACGGTTTACATGAAACATATAAAAAACAGATTTATGTGGCCTATGATATATATATATTCTCTGTATAGCGTGAGCGCCTATATTATAATATATGTTAATTTACTTTACTGTTCTATTTCAGAATGCCATGGACAGAATACGACAACAAAGCAAGAACTTCCATTTGAATGTATCGTTATTTAAGGATACGGATATTATTATTATTATTTTTTTAATTTTATAAACATTTTTCTTTTTACCATAATATATCGTCTAACAGTTTAAGTACATTTAATTTAACATTTTGAATAAAAATAAATAAACATATAAATATATAATACTGCCATAATAATTTAATATAGCTAACGAAAAGAAAGAAAAAACATTATTAATGTATTATCTATGCATACGTATGTTTCATATTTTCTACCTGTATCTAACATATATTCGACCTTAGATTTAAAGTTTAGAGTTATACGGATTATTCTGTAAAATGAAAAAGTTAAAGGTAAGCAATTTAAATGGTAACAATCAAGACATTTTTTTTTTAAAAGATTAAAATTCCACACTCATAAATTTTAAATTCATGAAAGTCCATAAGATTTATAATATTTACAGAAAAATAACAATTAATACTTCCAATAAAAAATAAAAATTTTATTCTTTGTGATACTTAAAAAATGGTAATGACTTGGTACTTGAGGAAACCAACAAAAACCAGCTACAAGTACTTAGAATTTAAAGCACTTTTTCTTTTTTTTCTTACTTACAGAAAAATTCTTGTTTGTTAAAACATTATTTGCCTATTCAATTTTGAACATATTACCATTGGTTATAAATACTATTTATAATCAATGATATGACTTATACCATATATTTTTCAAGGAAAGCAAGTTTTTTTTATTTCATAGTTTTCTATTACCATTGATTATACAATAAGTTTATTCTATAAAAATTATTTTATGGATCTACTAATATTAGTATCCCAACAGTTTCTCATAATAGATTTGATTCATTTTTATTGTAATAGTGCTAAGTTTATAGTTAAATACAACTAACAATATGGAATATTAAATACTGGCAATTAATTTATATTCATATTTTTACACTCAAACCCATAATTTAAGACTTTGATAACATTAACTCCAGCAACATGATTAAAGCTATATTTTTAGTATTTGTATTATATAATTGACAAATTTTAATTTTTAATATTAAAAATCTTTTATTTATTAATATCACTTTTTTATAAAGAACTGCACATTTTGGTATTTTTAAAATTGAAATGAATTCATGTAAAGCAGAACACTTATTAGTCATACGTATGAAACATTATTGCATCTAAAAAAGATTTAAATTGTTCTACACTAATTTAGTAATTCATAACCAACAAACACGAATTTCCAGTTATACTCTCAGATTATGTCAACTAAATATTGAGGGGATTTTTGGATCTAAATGTATTGTATTACAGAAAAACAGCAGAAAAGAACAAGATATAAGTATTGCCTCTATAGGAAACACATACAATTGATGATAATAATAATTTGTGCATATGAAATGTTGAAATTAATCCAATTTTTATGTATTTGCATGGAATAATTTTCAACAAATGTTGATCAGTTTTTGGATTAAAGCATGTTATAAACACTTTTTAATTTAAATTTAATTTAATTTCAATAATTTTCGATGGATGTTAAGCCTGTATTAATATTATTTAATGGTTGGACTAGACTTAGACTTAACTCCATGAATAGAATTCGATAAATAGCAAAAATGCCTTTAAAAGTGATTCATACTATTTTTTTAGTAATAACTAATACATTATTTTATTCAGTATCTAATTTAGAATTAAAAAAAAAATTTTAAAAAAAATTGTTGCTCTTGAATTATCTGTTAAATCATTATCATTTTCTTTATAGTCTGGTATTATCACTATGGTGATACCTAGTGTATTTTATTTTCTATACAGAGGAACGTCATAGTACGTTCAGAGAAGTTAATGGTGTAAATGTTTTGGATGTAACAGCACGCCGTCAATATCAGGTCACCGTCTGTTATCGTTTCGCTATCGGACTCACGGTGAAGCCATTGTTCATCCACCAAGATGTGGCACACAGACTTGACGGCCGCTGTTGAGAGACCATCGGTCGTCATCTGTGAGAAACCTTCAGACGGACCTACCGGTGCTTCGAAAAGTTGAGCTCCATCCTCATTACACACGATATCGGTCAGCGGTGAACAAGCTTCTACGAAACGCCCGTCGTCCTCGTTACAACCGGCCACCCGTCAGAAGGACTTACCACCGTTTCGACGAGTCGACCGCTATATTCGTTTCATCGTTGTCCTCATGCTCGTCACCCGCACACGAGTCGGCTTCAGTTTGACACGGTCCCGCTGTGGTGCAGGCACAATAAGTACACCACTATCGCGGAGCCACGCCCACTCTCTACCCAGCCTCAACCCGGGCAACGACAACACTGTTTCCGATATTACCCACCAACCTCGGAAAACCGGGCAAAGGTGGGAAAAGTTATCGGAACCGGTGGCAACGTACTGACCAGTCGCCTCAAGTCACTAACCTTTTGCTCGTGACCGTCGTCGAAGCACATCGTCCTCGTACGTTTTTTTTTGTCTTTTTTCATTACCGTCACCAAAAGACTACCAACGCCATCCACCATATTACTTATATAAGTCATTAAACAAATACAATTAGATCATCGTATCTTTTTTGGTTTCTTTTTTTTTTTGTTTGTTTAATCCACTAACTCAACTGTGACCAGCCACCTCACCGAGGGAAAATCTACCGACGACTTGAGGCCGTGTCAAGTTGTCGCACCGTCGCAGTGCACTGCAGTGCCGCGGTTGTCTACCGACCTTTTTCGGCTGCAACACTTCTTGTGCGTACGGTCGTCGTTCTTCTGTCACCGCCGTCAGTTTTTCGTCGTCGTCGGAAGATGATTCGGAATCGCTGGAATATCCGTCGACGGAGATCAAAGTCTTCGGCACATCCGTTACTTCCGGAGTGCTATTACGGTCTTCCGAACCGGTACTGATGACTATCTCAGTCATTCGGTCGGATAATTGTCTTGACAACTATAATTCATTCAGATCCTTTATCGAATCGAATATTTTTCTGTGTTCTTCGTCTATCAATTTCATCCTCAACGCTTGTTCCGTCAAAATAATTAAACCTTTAAAATGAAGGAATAATACATCATTCAGGTGTGGAGTACGATATAAATTATTCTTCATACAAATTTCCTTCAGCAAATCTACAGTTATTCTGCTCTTTTATGATTTAACAAAAATATAATGTTTATAAAACGGCAATATAATATTATATATATATATATATATATATATTATATATTTGACTAAAATCTATTTTTTTATCTATTTAACGTGCATTCATTCCGTTCGTGTAGTCACGATTATTATTGGTTTCATTTTATATAAAAATCTATTTCGTAAACGTGGCGTCATTTGGGAGGGGGGGGGCAAGGTGGCCATTTTCCCCTGACTGATTAAAAAGCATCCCAAAGGGCCGGTCAATGTCGTTTAGCCATAAGCCGTTATTTGTGAAAAATCAAGCGTATTTTTATAATTTGAAAAATACTGCGTACTAGATAATTATTTATTGCCACAATATTTGGTAATTGCCAATTGGTATAAACTATAAATAGACGCATGAAAATTTTACAAGAATATTAGATTTTTGAATGAACTTAACCATCGTTCCAGCAATTCTAGCAATGAAATCATTTTTACTTGTAATATTTTCTTATCCCCCAGTCCTGATAATTTTAATTTCAAAAATCCCTATTTATCGTCTTTCCTTAATCATTATAGTCATTTTAAAATTGATAATTTAATACTCCAAACTGAATTCTTATCTGTAAAAAACTTAAATTAATTAACTTCATTTATTCTAATATAGAACGAGACGATGGAATTCATCTTTTTTTTATTTCTAAAATTTTAAATGAACTTCCTTTTTACTAAAAATCTTAAAATTTAAATATTCTTTTAATTTTGCATGTAACAATTGCTTCCAATGAACGTTTTTTCCCCCCTTAAATTTATTAAAACCTATCTACGCTTAACAATAGAAAATGATCGGCTGAGTGATTTGTTGGTTATAGCTGTTGAAAGTGATATTGCTGCAAAAATCAGTTTAGAAGATACAGTAGATGTATTTTCAAAAATAAAAATAGAAGATATCCACTTACAGCTTAGATTAATTTAGGATTAAGTAAACCTTGTTTAGGTAATGTTTATAAAATAAAAAATTATATTTTGCAAAAATTTAAGTTGTATAATAATATAATGAATAAAATATGTACCTTAAGTATAAGTAAAAACGTGAGAGCGAAACTATATTTCTTCCGGTAGTATGGACCGGTCAAAAATGTTGCTCCCCCCAATCAAAAACTGAAATGACGCCATTGTTTGTAAACCGTTTAACACTGTAATTCACGGCTAATTGTTTCAAGAAAATACAGTTATTTTGTAGTAAAGACACTAATACAATTGGTCACATCAGAAATCATAATGTTAAGCAGCGCCTACACTAGTAAACATTTATGTTGCGCGTCGTATTCTTCGCAAATGTGTTCGTGCGGCGAATAATATGTGAGTGTGTGGATGTGGATGTGTTCGCCACATAAGCGCACACATAGATTTTCAGCGCATTCTACGCACACGACCTGCGGACCACAGGTTTTTTGCGCCGCAACATAAATTTCTACTAGTGTGGACGTGGCTTTGTACACACCGAGATAATAATCAGAGATACGGTAACGACGTGTACTAAATATTATGCTACAGAATATACTGTAACAGCTGCTACATGCGTCGTTACCTACGGTTTCCAATATGATCTATTGTACATGCGGCTAACACCAGACCACACCGAAACATCGTTTATTTTTCTATACTTCTTGAACCGTACCTGCCCAACAGCAAATTGTTCATGAAATAATAAATCGCTTTTCCAAATCAGCATTTGTCCGAACGGGCCGCGATCGTCGATTATGAGAATGGGCGTGTCAACGACGGGCCCGCATACTTGCGCTAAATACTTGAAAACATCTAACAGCGCATTCTATCGAAAATTGTACGCGTTTCACTTTTACTACGACGGCCTCTTAAAATGTTCAATTATAATGAAACATTAATTTATAAATATTTTATAAATTATTAATTTATAAATATTTTTTCACATGGTTTTCATATTATCTCTCTATATTTTGGATAAATTAGAATGCATACAAAATGATTTTTGGAAAAGAAATAAAATACATATACTTATGTACAGAAATTTACCAGGAGCATTTAGTAACAATTCAGTATTATTTCAAATAAAAACACAGTAATAATTTGTTTCAAATTGTTTTGTTATTTTTTCAGCCTTACAGTTTCAGCGAGTTAATTATTTTTCCCTAGTATTTCAGAAAAGTCTTAACAATTTTTGTCAATAATTGTCTTATTTGGTAATACGTTATTTTAGTTCACAAGCAACCCGGAAAAACATGTAATGCTATCTACCATTTTTGCATTTACATTAATATAATTATACAATAATAATAATAATTATTATAATATTATCTTCATAATCTACTTCAATTATTAGTAGGTTATGTTATAGGACTACATATATAAATATTATAATGCTCACAATAACTCATGCTACTTACACTACATATTTTCTTCTTAAATACAAATAAATTATTTACGGCCATGTACATAACCTTAATATTCCTGATCCCTCAAGTTAATAAATATCATATAGTTAATAATCTGTTATATAAAAAAAAAAAAAAAAATTGTGCATTAGCTTCCTAAAATTGTTCAGCAGAAATTATTGTATAAATTGTAAATAAATACAATAAAATATGTCGTCTATTGTATAAATGTTATACTGAATAAAGCAAATATTAAGTTTAAAGTAGGTATTAAGATAAATGATTAATATATCATAATGATTAATAATTCTTAACAAGATTAATCAATATAGTACATTATTTTATGACAAAATTAATTTTGATACATCAATAATAAACCAAACTTTACATTATTTATTATATTTAAGAGAAAAAATTGCTGAATAATTTTAGAATGTTTGGGAACTGTTCAGTTAATAATTGCAAACATTCTTTTAAACTAAATTTACATTCAATTATAGGCATTTAGTGCATTTAATAATTTAGCAATCATTATTTGTAATAATTATTACAATATTTCTTAATATTACATAATTATTATTCATTATAATATATATTTACAATACAATATAAAAAATCATGTTTACAATAATGTAAAAGTTTTTTTTTCTTGCAAAATGGACTGTGGTTTAATGTTTCAATGATATTAGAAAATACATATTTGCAAGATAAAAACCGATACAAAATTACATGGTTTTTTTTTTTAAATAAAAAACAACAATTAAAATACATTACAATAGTACATACTCATAATTTATCACAGTTTAGTTACGTCTTATACTAGTTAATGTTTGGCATAATTTGTATGTATGTCATCATACCTGTATAACTAAATTTCTTTTAAGCAAATGCTTATACAATCTAAAAGCTCGAAAGATTAACTGTGAGTAGTCATGTGATGAAAAACAATGTGGAATGAAAAACACTACTTGAACAATTATAATAATAAATAGACGACTTATTAGATTTGTACTAAAAAAAAAAAAAATAAATGATAAATATATTTATAATGATAAAAAAACCAGCTTAAATACTATGACTTAGAGTTATACATCTGTATTAGAACCCTAATTTTTTTATTTATTTATTTTTATTTTATTTATTTATAATTACATATTGCAAAAAGTGAACTACTTATAAAATTATCTTACAATTATTAAGTTAATATTATTTTATAAACAGATTTTATAGTAAAAAGGTTAACATATCTATGGAAAATTGAAGTTTTGCTCACGATTATAGGATTATTACCCTTAAGATTTAAAGTAATAAATTAAAAGCTAATTTAATTAAGTTATTGTGAGCATATTCAATAATTGGATGCATTTAAAGGTTTAAAGATTATAATTAATTAACTTGACCAAACATTTATTTTTAAAATATATTAACAGAAAAAAAGGAAAACCTCAGTCAAATATGAAATTTTCAGTTTGTAAATATTTAAAAAAAAAATCATAAAAAATATATAATTTTATTTTACATTAATTTTTTTAAATTATAATTAAAGTTCAATAATTTATTGTGACATGTAGCTAGTAAATTTTTAAGGCACAATTTAGGTTTTAACAAATTTAATAATATTTATATAATCTATTTATAATAAATAAATGGAATAATACGTTTTGTTTTAAATGCATCCAATTAAATTTTAAATTTAAACGCGGGAGAAAGATTATTAATGTATATGGTGCTGATGATAGGGAGATCTATGTTAGGAACAGAATGTGATTTTAAAATTTAAATAAGGATATACTGAATTGAGTCTTTTTCACTACTACTACACAAAGTTATGTTGTTATTTAAATATATAATTGATAACAATGTCTCTTTTTACAATTTTTTTAAGATAATTATTTGTTAATCTATATTTTCAATGTGAGAAATTAAAACAATCTATACTATAATAAATAATATAAAAAAAAAAAAAAAACAGGCAGTCATTCTAATTATGAATATGGAATAGAGCAGTGAAAAAGTATATTTTTTGATGTAACAGACTGATAATTAATCAGAATACATCAAAATTGAAAATAATAAAGTTAACTAAATTGAATATTGTATTATTTTTGGTGAAAAGAAATATAAATAAAAAAAATTTTCTAGTAATTTAAGTTTATAAGATGTATGTGCCTGTACTAACATTAATTAAATGTTTTGCTAAAAATGTTTATCTAATAACCTGTCATCTTATTGCTACATTTTTCATTAACATAAAATATTTAATAAATTAGAAAATAAAATCATAATAAGACTTAAAATTTTGAATATATTAAATGCTATATGTTTGGTTACAATTAAGTTGACAACCTATTTTCCAAGACTAGTAATTTTTTTTAATCAATAAGTTGGAAGCTCATTATTTATTACAAAAAGATAAAACAAATAGTAATATAATAATAATGATAAAATTCTGAGTTGGGAAATAAGTCAAAAGGTAGTAGTCAATTGTTCAAAATATAAAATTTTATTATACTTCATTAAGTTGTCCTGGAATATGTTGTTTGCGTGCATTTGGATCAAAACCATTTGTTCCATCTGGACCCAATGGTTGACGAATTACTATTAATTTTGGAGAACCATCATCTTTTACAGAAATGGTGCGTATGCGATTAATCAAATGTTCTGGTCGTTGAGACGGTTGTTTAGGTGGAGAATTCTCAGCAGAACTAATAATAAAAAATTGAAAATTAAGAAGATTCTTAAATCAAAATTTACATTTATACTTTTATGGTAACTGTAACTATTAATAAAAATATAAATTGTGAAAGATTTTAATACTAACCTTATTTTAGTAACATTACAACCAGAAGATTTGCCTGACCTTTGATTAACAACTAATACAAACTCCACTAAATCGCCTTGGTGCAACTTAATTCCATCAGTTACTTCAGAAATATGGAAAAAAAGTTTCTTACCACCTTCAACTTCATACGTTAAAAACCCAAAATATCCTAAAAATATTTAAAATTATACATAAACATGAATAAATATTTTAATATAAGCACACCTTTAATTGTATCAACATGAGCTCTTTGTTTTTTTCTTATTGCAATTATATTTACAGCTCGATTTTTAGAATCTACTTGAAATTGAACTGGATCACCAACTTGTAATAATTCTTTTTTATTTATTAAACCTTTTATTCCGAATTCATATTGTAAAATATTTTCTTCTTCGGCTACAAATATAATAAATACATAAACATATTTCTCATTCCAAAGTATAAAAAAAGAAACTTACTTGTTGGTACTTCTTGTATTATGCCAGCATATTCAGTTTGATCAGGATTTACAGATCGTAATGGACGAGATACAACACCATCCAAAATAACATTTGGTTGAAGTAATTCACAATTATCATTAATAGTGCCAGGAGGCAATACTCTGACATTTTCAGCTGATGCACAGCTTCCACCTCCATTTCCTGTATTTCTTGTACTAACGGTATATTCTACTTCCATACCAAGTTCAAGAGATGAGCTTGGTTCATTCAAATTTCTAAATTGTAAATTATGATTAAACTACAGTATAAAATAAAAATAACTGTTTCTACATACGCATATCTAAAAAAAACTTCAGAATCAAGAGCAATAGTTTCAATAAATCCAAACCCATCTTTAAGTGCTGCAATATAACCATATTTAAGATCATCAGATGTATGAGTATTGTTTACCGGATGAATATTCATTGCAATTAATTCTTTATTTCGTTTAATTTGATAAAGATTAAATTTTACCTAAAATACAATATCAAAATAACAAAATAACTGTTAAACAACTAATTTTAGTATATATTATTACTTTATCTCCTTGTTTTGGTATATATTTTCCATTGCAGTCCTTTATATTATACAATATTGTTCTCTTAACACTACTTGAATGCAAAGTGATAACCCCGGGTTCAAAGGTGACATCATCAAACTGTTTAAAAAATAAAAAAAAAATATAAGGAATATTTTCAAAGTACATTATTTGAGTAAACTCTTCTTTAAAAATATAAATACTATAGAGTGTTTTAATAAGAACGCAAGATTTAAATCTGCTATAAATTTTATTTATCAGGTGCGCAACTAAGTTCCCGCTGTTTTTCAGATGAAAATGTAACTTTAATGTGAAAAAATGGTTACAAATGAATCATCCAAAGTATTGCACATCGTTAGCTACAACTTTTCCCCATCTTTCTGGGAAAGCTCGAATACCATCACGATAAAAGGGTTCATCTTTCGAGGCTATCCACAAATCAAGCCATTTTTCGATGTCTTCATATGAGTGGAATTGCTGATGAACCAGAAAATGTGCCATCGACTGAAATAAGTGATAATCAAACGTCGCAATATCTGGGGAATATGGCGGGTGGGGTAGGACTTCCTATTTCAGCGTTTCCAGGTAGGTTTTAATGGGTTTGGCAACATGAGGACAAGCGTTGTCATGTTTTAGAATCACTTTATCGTGCCTCTGCTCGTATTGTGACCGTTTTTCGCGCAATGCTCGGCTCAATCGCATCAATTGAAGTCCATACCGTGCCCCATTGATGGTTTCACTCGGTTTCAACAACTCATAATAAATAACACCGAACTGATCCCACCAAATACACAGCATAACCTTCGCAGCATGAATATTCAGCCGAGGCAACGTAGAATAAATGACCGGGCAGTTCCCATGACTTCCTTTTATTCGGGTTGCTATAATGGATCCATTTTTCATCACCCGTTACGATGCGATGAAGAAAACCTTCCTTTTTTGCCGCTGAAGCAGTTGTTCACAAGCAAAAAAAACGACACTCAATGTCCCTTGGCTTCAATTCATAAGGAATCCAAGTTCCTTGTTTTTGAATCATTCCCAACGCATGCAAACACTTGGAAATGACTTGGCGGGTAACTCCTAATGCTGAAGAAAGCTCCACCTGCGTTTGGCACGGATCCTCATCGAGCAATGCCTCCAAATCAGCCTCCTTGAAGGTTTTTGGCCTTCCCTCACGCGGACGGTCATCAACAGTGAAATCACCATCAAACCAATCACAGCATATTGTTTCACTCAAAGCAGTATCCCCATAAACTTTTAGGAGCTCTCGATGCGCTTCAGCCACTGTTTTCTTCGAATGAAATAAGAAGGTCAACACTTCCCGCAAATGACGCCAAAACAAAATCACTGATGTGTCAAAGCAGCTTGTTTACAATATGTATAAGCTTGATTCATGACGTTTTGGTAATGTCAAAATCGACCAGCACTTAGTGCTGGCGCTTTCTATTGACAAACAGCGAGAACTTAGTTGCACACCTAATATTTCTTTTAAAAAAACATATCATTCTCTTCAGAAGTTAACGTTTAACAGTGAAAAACAATATCGGGCCCATGACCCTCCCTACTAGCGCTATAGGCAATTATTCTTTCCATAAAATTTACTTTCACTTAATAACACATTCCCTCATGACGTGACAAGTTGAAACCAAACATTTTTGGTATTAATTTAGTCCAAATACGGCCAAAGAAAATTACTGAGCTCAGAAGGTATTCATCTATGGTTACAACAAGACTGCACAACGTATTACACTTCAAGAGAAACAATCACTTTGCTGCGTGAGAAGTTCCTGGACAGACTAATCTCGTTTCGTGATCAAAGATACCCCAACTCGATTTTGTGACTTGACACCGTGTGATTTTTTTCTTATAGGGATATACTAAGTCAGTGTTTCCCAACTGGTATTATGCGGAACCTAAGGGTTCCGTGAGCTTGAGCGAGAAATTTGGGAAAATATAAATTAATTAGCAATATTTTGATTTGAACATAGAACTCAATATAGAACTGGAATTGACACATTTCCCGATGTGTAGTGCATAGTTTGTAGCTTTTCGGCGTATACAAAGACTAAGAATAAGTTTCAAAATCAACTAAACGCGGCTCCGGACTTACGAATCCAACTTTCAGGAATAACTCTAAATTTAAAAACAGTTATGAAAAGATTCCAATCTTCTCATTGAATCTATCTTAGAGATAATGAAAGATAAATATTAAATTTTAAGCTTTGATATGTACGAGTACATTTATAATATTGTAATAGTAATAAACAAAATAAAATGTTAAAGCAGTCTTGTTTTTTTTATATTAATGACACTCTTGTGCCGGAAGTGTCCGGTAACCCACTCATTTATGTATACAAAACATATGTCTGTATTAATATTATAGAAGAAATATTGGGGTTCCACAAAACGTTCAATCTCTTGCTAAGGTTCCGCGGGTAAAAAAAAGTTGGGAAACACTGTACTAAGTTACAAATTTACCAGAACAAAGTTGTCTTGGAACTTAAACAAGAAATTAGTCGTGTCCTCAATGAACTTGATGGAGCAATGTGTTATCCAGTGATGGTCAATTTTATGAAAAGAATAATCGCCTGTAGGGCTAGTAGGAAGGGTCATAGGCCCGATATTGTTTTTCATTACATTCTTATATTGGAGGATCCAATTTTACTTTGTTTAAATGAGGAGAACATTATCTGTAATGCTATATTTTTATGTTAACCTCAACATAAATAAATTTTATTTTATTTTTATGTTAACATTTATATAATTTTAAGCTTATGGTTTAGTTAAAAAAAATATAGAGATGTTATTGAAAAATTAAAACTATGGATTTTGTTTTTTTTTTTTTAAAAAAAAAAAAAAGTAAAAAAAGCACTAAAATTAAATTACACCAAATGCTTATGTCCCGTACAATATAATTTAATAAAAAAAATCAGATAAATGATTAATTTATTTATGGATCTATAGACACAATCACACAATAACATTTATGAAGCTATGCTGAAAACTAAATCATCATTGACCTACAGAGCTATACTCAGGGAACACTTTTGAGTATCACATTCTTTAAATTTGTAATATTAATCAAGGTTATTATATATGAATTTTAAAAATAATGTTAATATCTTCAGCTCTGTACAATGGTTTCTATACAGCAAACAGCTATTCATGTTAATAATTTTATACATAAAGATATTTAACTGTATAATTTATACAATTTATACTATTTATAAGAATATGATACAATAACTTAACATTTTGAATAACATGAAATCAAAAATAGCAACAACAAAATATGCAAACAACTTTTTTGGCTTAAATTTTTTTTTGAACATATTAATCTGTCTTAAACTGAATCAAATAAAAACCATCAGAGAACCCATTTGGTTAACATTATTTAATAAATAATAAAGAATTTATAAAATACTAATTATAACTTACATGATTACTGTTTTTTGAAGGACTTGATGGTTCAGATAACTCAGTAGCCACAACTGTTACCACACCAACTAATCCTTCTTCAATTAGTAATTCAAATTGAACTGAACCTCGTGGTAAGTGTTTAATTCGTATGGCACTCTGTCTAGAATTTCCAAATGAAGATGAAGGATCCTAGACAAATAAAAATCCATACAATATTATCTGATTAAAATTTAATTATTAACATTAAAATAATTAAATAATAAAAAAATTAATTTAAAGTTAATACTTGTAAATTAATAAATAAATAAATAAACAAATAATTTATACATAAAAATAAATAAAAACTTAGTCTAGGGACCTACTTTTGAAATTTTTCAAATTTAACAAAAATAGAACTCAATCAATTCGTGTTTATTGGTATTCTCAAAATAAGACTTGACATTACTCGCATGAAAAATGTTCAATATTTTGTTTATTGCCTATTTCAACTTCGATATAATTAATTCAAATGATTTTTTTATTTGCTTATTGGCTAGCGTCATAGATTCAAAATATTTATAAACATTAAACTACAGAATAGTCATTAGTAATTTCACTTTGTAATTTTTCATTTACATTACATTTATATTTCGACATCTAGTTACTAGTTAGTTTTTAAAAAAAGTTGAATTATAAAATAACTATACAAATGGCAAATGATTATGAACAAGGTGTGATATTTTTTATGTTAATCTTCGAGAGATCTGAGGAGCCCTGCAAAATGTTAGACAACCGTTAAAGGTTAAAGGAAATCCTTTTTTGGCATTTTCGGATACAGGATTTGTCAAAACTTACAGATTGAGTAAAAAATTGACAAATTATTTAATTGAGTTAGTCACTCCATTTATAGAAGTATTAGAATGGCATTGGAGAATAGCCTTTAGTAGTCAACTACGATAAAATCGATAAAGTTTACTCATATGCGACTTCTTGTTGTTCGATTTCGAAAAGGCCCCTGGAGTATTATTAATTTTGTTAAGTATAACTAGTTTTTAATTAATAATTAATCATCAGGTATATACAAAGTATATAAAATTTGGACTAAATATGAAAAATTTAAAATCGCAACTGAAATAAATAAAACTGTTAACTTTAAAACTGAAAAAGTTGCAATTAATTGTTTCATATTCAGTTTTAAATTTATCAACATTGTATATACCTATTGATGGACTTTGAATTAAAAACCGGTCATACTTTACAAATATAATAGGACTCCAGGCTAAGCTTTTATTTATTTCTATACATAAACTATTTTTGTCTTTTTATGAATTAAAAACTAAATTAACCACACTAAACAAACAATATTTTATGTTACTAAAATGTATTTACAACCAAATAATAATACCTGAGCTACAGTAAATTCCACTTCATCATTGCATTCCAATTTTCTTTGAACTTCCAAGACTTCATTAAATGTAAAATAAATTTTGGGTTCTCTTTCAACAGATCGTAAAAATCCAAATCCTTGTTTCAAAACTGCAATAATACCTTGTTCTCTTCTTTCACCAGACACTACAAAAGATTCTGGTAACAATGAAATATTAGTAGCCCGTTTTAACTGATCCCGTCGATCAGTTGCTATTCGAAATTCAACCCAATCACCATGTCTGAATAATAAAAAAAAATAAAAAATATATTATAATATATAAAAATAACGGAAAAAGGAATACAAAATAATCATTTTTTTATAATAAAAATTATATTTAACATACCTTAATGTAAAATCACCTTGTTGATCTTTTTCGCCAAATGAAACTTCAACTTCCGAATAATCTGGTGCTCTATAACGTATGCGTCCTGGCAACGGTTCAGAAGGTAAATGATTTTGAGGGTTCTTGTCTAAAGGTTTTAAAACTTGACCTTTCATAACAGTGTCATCAATATCTTCAAATATAACTGAACCAGGAGGCAAGCGTTCAATATTACATGCAACTTCTTTCCCCTGATTAATATAAATATTTAAAAATAAATACAAATTTAAATATATAATTTGTTAATTAAATGAATAATGAAATAATAAATAAATGAATTCTAATGCATGCTTAATTTCACTATTATCTCATTAAAAAATAATTTATGTATATTATCATTTATTTTAAAAAAAATATAAATATATTTCTTTTACTAAATAAAGAATAAGACTAAACTTCATTTAGTCAAGTTTAAAAAAAAAAAAACCACAATAAGTCTAAGTTCAAAAATGTACTAAATATTTTTTTTATACATAAAATATATTAAAAAACACAGAGTTTATAATAATTATAATAATTCTACAAATTTATTATTTTTTTTTTTTTTATAAACTAAGATATCAAAAATTATTTTGATACTAAAAATATTTACAAGTCAGTAGTGACATTCTTTATTAAAATGTAATTATGATAAAAATTTTAAATTCATACACGCACGTACACTCAAACACTCAAACACACACACACACACACACACACACACACACACACACACACACACA
>NW_020272000.1:1010125-1079904 GCF_003268045.1 Sipha flava
ACACACACACACACACACACACACACACACACACACACACACACACAAATTTATTGAATTTATCAATAGAAAAATGTATGATGACTATTTAAATTTATAACTATTAACTTGAAACTTAAATTATCTATAAAAATTTGGTAACAAAAAAAATATAAATTGTCTTCAAAAATTATTATACAGATTTAAATTGTATACCAATATCAAAAATGTACTTACATTACGTGTTTGTATTATGAATTCTACATCATCACCCAATTGTAAAGGTTTGGAGGAATCTTTAAATTCAGTAAATGGAAATGAAATTTCTTTTACGATATCAGCTCTTTCAATATAGCCAAAAACATCTTTCATTGAGCAAACAACTCCCTGATATTTAACTGGATGCACTGGATTTTCTAAGCGTACATGAGTAGCTCCCAAATTACCCCTTTGATTTGTTGCAATTTGAAAGCTCACTTGATCACCAGTTCTAAGTGTGACATTTCCTTCAACATCGTCTTTATTATAAGGAAGAAAGAAACACTCTCCTCGGTTTTCATAACTGATTCGACCTTGTGTGTCACCACCTGATCCTTCAGTTCTCAGTTCAGTTGTAACTACACCAGTTACTCTTTCTTCACTTAACACCTAATAAATAATTTTTGATTAATTTAAATATTATATATAAAGTATATTGAGAAATACACTTAAGGAAAATAATGCAATTGAAATTAAATTAAATTCAAGCTTGATTTAACATAATTTTCACTTACATGTTAGGAGAGATTAAGCATGCATTTAATGGTTTCACAATAAAATCCTTAATAACTACCACTAACCCACAAATATATACTAACTTTTTTTTATGAATAAGATAAGATCAATCATATTTATGAAAAATGTAAGGATAAGATTTGTTTATTGTTATACCTATTATTTAAATATATGTATTTTTTCAATTTGGTAAAAATAATACTAAATTTAAAAAAGTTTTTTAAAGATATTGTTATTGCCTTAACCATATTTATAAATATTATAAACTGTTTACCACTTCTGGAGCAATTTTGGTAACAGTGCTAGCAATTGGTTTGCCAGTTCTTCTATCATAAGTCATTTCAAATTCAACAGGATCTCCAATTTTAAGGTGTTCAATATTGCCACTAAACTGACTAAAATGAAAGAATAATCTTGCTTGACGTTCGCAACATTGAATAAATCCATAAGAATGCTAAAAATAAAAATAATAATAATTTATTTTTTTTTTCATTCATAAGTTATTTGATAAATAGAAAATTACTAACTAAAAGCTTCTCTATAATTCCAGTTTCCCGAACTCCTTGATTGTTTCCAAACGATTCATTTGAAAAATTAGAATTGTTGGAACTGTTTGCAGTAGCAGTATCATTTCCAAAAATATCATTACCAGCCGGAGGATAACGACTTACGGGTGCAGTATTATCAGATGAAAATACATCAAAAGTAGATGATTGTAGCCCATTGTTAAACATATTATTCATTGAAGATTCCTTTTGTTGAAATTGCGAAGACTGATATTGTGATGGCATGGGAAAATTTTGACTTGACTGTGAATTATAGTTTGGTGGTGAATGGTTTGAAGATCTCGATGATGGAAAATTATTTAAATTTGTTAATGCCGAAAGTGTTTTAAAGTTTAACATAGAAGAATCACTACCATTTAACATAGTCGATTGAAATAAATTCCACTGAGAATTGTTAGACATAGTAGTTTTAACTTAAAAAGTAAAATTATATTATATTTTATGACCACTAAAAATTTAATAAGTTATCAGTTTTTTTTACGAGAAGATTTATGTTATTTTGAAATATATATGTGTGTGTGTGTATGTGTGTGTGTGTATGTTACAATCTATTATCCTAACATTAATTTATATATAATACATTATTACCATTAAAATCAATATCACAGTAATATTTTTAAGAACTAAAAAAGGCACTCGACTAAGTCAAGCGACTTTCCTATTGGTTTTATGCTTGAACACAAATTATTATTATGGATGTTACATAAAACTCTTTCTTCTTAACTTAGACAAAAACTTAAAGAATAATAAAAAGAATACTAACCTACTTTAAAAATCTAATAATAATTGTTATAAAATAGACAGTTCTAAAGTATTCGGTTGGTTCATTACAATACACAGCACACGTTTCAATTAAATATTATTTAAACAATAAAAGAAGATTTCTCAGTTGATAGTTGTCACAATGCTTGCTGGTAATGTTGCAGTATGTTGTTTTCTTGGTTGACTAATAAATGAAGGAACGTACAGCGAAGAAAATAAAGATGATGCAAGTTTTTTTTTTTTTTTTAATCGTTATTACTTTTTTTTTATTATAATTTATTAATTGCGTTTAAGACTAAAACTAATTTAGCCTAGTTTTGAAAGCTGAAAAAAAAAAAATACAATTATGAATTATTTTGAATAATTAAAATTAAGTTTACTAAAACATATACAAGAAGGTATTAAGAGGATGAATTTGATGTTTCTAATGAAAATAGTAAAATGTATTTTGATTCTAAAGGTAATACTATAATAATTATTATCTTAGGCTATTTTAAATATATTAGAGGATATTAAATTCAAAAACTGCAATGTAATAAAATATAAGATTTTTAGAAAATTGTTTTGCCTTAATTATATAACTGGGCATAAATGCAGTTTAGCTCCCAAGCGATTTCTTGGAATTTTTTTTTTTTTCAAAATGTGTGTTTTTGCATGCTTAATTTGATGGTACTTTCAAAAAAAGCCGGTTGAACTTATTTTGGAAGTTATGACCAAAAAAACTTCAAAATGCTTAACTTTTTTATAAAACGTGTTTTTAAATTGAAAATACAAAAAATTTAAGTTTTTAGAACTTTTTTTTTTTAGAAACATTTATGTTTATATGCTCAATATTTTGGTGAAATCAGAATTTTCCTATCGTACTTACTTTTTATGTTAATGTCAATAAACCACATAGAGCTGAATTATAAAGTTATTTCAAACATTTGCATATTTGTGAAACTCAAAATTATTTTTTTTGACTTTTTTTCATTTTCATTTCAGTTTTTTTCATTTGATGAGTAATAACATATATAAGTTTTTGGTGAAATCAGAACTAACTTATATTTTTTGGTTTAGAAGATATAGATTAAAATAATAAGCAATAAAAAATCAAAATGTACAGATAATGTATTTTATTCATAAAATATAATATTCAATATTCAATTTGATACAACATAAAATATCTGCATCTATTCGGGTCGGAATATGATTTTGCACACGTATAATATGGTTTACCTATATGTATACCTGATTTGGCAACACGCAATGACGCCTGTGTACGACAGTTACATAAGTGGTAAAATTCAGTTTTTCAGTTCCCAATAGTTTGACATTGTAATCATTCTATAAATTTACCCATGCACCCCCCCCCCTCGGGGGTGTATTTTTTTTTTTAATTACTTGTGGCCTCTTAAAAAATCAATTTTAATAAATAAACAGTATTTTCAAAAGGTAAAATGTAATATTCATCAATCTATAAGGAAACTTTATAATTCAGTTCTATGTGGTTTATTGACAATAACAAAAAAGTAAGTACGATAGGAAAATTCTGATTTCACCAAAATATTGAGCATATAAACACAAACGTTTCTAAAAAAATAAAATTCTAAAAACTTAAATTTTTTGTATTTTCAATTCAAAAACACGTTTTTTGAAAAAGTTAAGCATTTTGAAATTTTTTGGTCATAACTTTCAGAATAAGTTCGACTGGCTTTTTTTGAAAGTACCATCAAATTAATCATGCAAAAACACACATTTTGAAAAAAAAATTCCAAAAAATCGCTTGGGAGCTAAACTGCATTCATTCCTATAACTGACATTTTAATATTAAATTTTTAACTAGATTTTATAAAAATACATCATATATTTATATGTGAAATTGGAATTATATTTAAGGACAAGTCACAATTTGAACAATTGCTTATTCAGTAATTTTACCTATCCATATATCAAAAACCATTATTTTTATTAAGTATTTTTATATTGATATTTTATACAAATATATTAAATTAAATTTTTACCAGATACTTAAAAAAAATTATAATTTTTTAAGGATTTTTCTATATTATTATTAACTTTTAATGCATACTATTATTTAAATTAAGTGATATATTAATCGTATAGTTAATAAATAGTCAGAATTAGGAAGATGTAAATAGAGTATTTCTGAAATGAAATTCTATGTGAAAAAGGACTAAGAAAAATGGAAGAATCTAGTGATGGCAATGAAAACTCTTGGAAAGTATTAAGGGCCAGATGAAGTGAACAAAGATATATTTATCATAAAAGGATAAGAATTTTACTTAAGTAAATATCTGATAAAGTAGTTAAATAATTAATTAAAATTAAGCAGTACAGTTACAAAATCGATCAAAGTAGATGTGAATAAATTATTTAAAAAATGTATAGGTAATTCATAAAACAAAAATATATTTTTAACTAAAATTGAACTAACTGGAATGGTATTAAGTGTAAATGAATGTATATTAACAGGATAATCAATTGAAAAATTGAATGGGTTATTACTTTACTTCAAAGAAATTAAATTATTTTAATTTTAAAGGTATAGAATATAAAAACCAATCATGTTTTTAGAATCTTATGTTTTGTTGCACCAAATTTATTAAAAATAAAAAATATTTTGTGTACAATAATTAAGTTTAATATCTTATTAATTTTTTATTTTATATATTTAATATATTATATTAAAAGATTAATCCAGAACCAAAATATTTATAATAAATCACAAGGTAAATAACAATTCTGGAGATAATTTCATTATGAACTTATTAACTATGTAACATAAACATAAGTACTTTAAAACAATTGTATGAAATATTTGCAGAGTAGATAGTTAAGTTTAAGTTTCATAATGATATTTAAGAATTTATTAATTAAAATAACCATGATATGTTAAACAAAACAGAAATAAAAGAAATCTTTAAGCAAGACTAAAAGAAATAGAATCATAGTGAATTTTTTTTTGTCTTTTTAAAAAAAAAAGAAAAAGAGTGACTTGCATTATCGAAAAGATTAGGTATTTTGGTTCTAATAATTACGAAAAAGGTTAAAAGCATGACATAGATAAACGGGATAGACATACAGATCGAGGATTGTAATAAATCAACTAAAATAAGGTCTGGCACATATTACAGTAATGACACCCTAGCCCAGAGAGAAAAGACGATGGTCTGTTATCAGTATTCAAGGGGGTGGGGAAGAAAAACTGGACAGAATCGGTTAGGTAGTGATGATTCCTAAGAATGTTCAACAAAAACACAGAAAAATTCAACTGAGGAACACAGATCAAACGTAGGACCATCGACCGAAACAAGTCCCGGAAGAGACGGTCCTGGAAGAGCGCGGCCCGATATCTGCGCGCACCGTTGTTGACATTGTCAAGGGTACCCGGAACAGGCCATTAAGGACCACGAGGCCTATGGTCCGGGGCCCAGGGATGGAAGTGCGCGCTGACATCGAACTTGGAAAACACACGCAGAGCTCGCGCAACGGCAGTAAACATAATCGGATAGCACATAAATAAAGAAAAGTTCCAAATAAATATAAAGTTTACTTACCACGGCACAGCAGAGCATTGATGACATGTTTTCGACATATTTTCCGCAGGTAGGCCACACTCTCGGTCTGCGTACACGATATACCGACGGTGTCCACACAGTGTCGGCAACTGTGCGAGACGTATCGTGACACCACCGACCCGTCGCGACATCTATCCGTCTTATCTATCGGCCTGTGCTGATCAATGCGTAGTTACATTCAATAAGCGTGTATTCGCTGCTAAATTTGGAATAATGTATTATCATCATTATTATTATTATTATTATTATTATTATTATTATCATATATATTCTATGGTACTCGCTATAAACAGTGGTCAAGGGCAGCCTTAAAGGACCCTAGGTTCAGCCGGCGAAAGCTATGAGCGACCCTGACGATTGCCCGGGGCGCCAAACTGAAAATTGTTTTCATTTAATTTATCCTTTGATATGCATTAACGATCTACAGAAAGTAAGAATATAACAGTTGTGCTTTCTACTTCATATAGGTACTGCAACCATACAGCGTTGGTTTTGAAGTAAAAATAATGCATGGAAATATACCACCGCATTTGTCTGTATAAATAAAAAGATAGTCGTAATATTTATTTTCATAAAATATTTATTCATTTACAAATAAATTCATATAACTAGACGATTACGTAAAAAAGCGGCGGTAAAACCATTTGAACCCTTACAACGAAAATACTGCGGTGTGTGGCGTAAATCAAAAAGACAGTTGCCCGACAAACATGCACAATTTATTGTTTTCGACGAGCTCTCGCTACGTACTATCTGCTGTGTAATGTTAAATATTTAAACTAACAAGTTACAGTTAACAAGTAATATGTGGCGGATTAGGGGGCAGGCTAAAAGGCTTATAGCCTAGGATGGCTTTTTTTTTATAGAATTAAGTGTTATTGTAGACTTATTAGGTACCTATATTTATTTTAATATATTTTTTTTATATTTGTCATATAAACACAAATAAAAATAATATATTAAAATAAATATAGGTACCTAATAAGTCTACAATAACACTTAATTCTATAAAAAAAAAGCCATCCTAGGCTATGATTATATATATATATATATATAGGTATGATTCATACCTATAGGCTATAGTAAGAATATTACAAGTATTATTACAATTTGAAAATATTTCATTTGTAATAAAATAATTACAGTTAGTTACTAGTTATTATTAATAACTTATTAGTACCTATGTACTTATTGGGAACATCTGACTATCCGAGTATAGGTATTCTCATATCTGGCTATTAATATTACCGTTATGTGACTGTATAAGCATTGTTTATTTGTACTGGTAGTAATGGTATCTAAAGTAAAACAATAGACATTTTGTATTTTATAATTTTTTTTTTATAAAAAAAACTGAATAAAATTTGAAGAGAAGGGTTTAGACCAAATATTGTTGGTTCCTTAGTAGAGTGGTAGTGGAGGGAGGGATTGTGAATTGAATTATTTTCAAAATTAATGACGCTTTAGAAAGTGTACTTCTAAACGTATGAAGTGGTGCGCTTAGCACACATAAACGTTTTCTTTCAAACAGCGTTACAATATGGTAATCAGAAATTGTTTGTAGTTGACTTATATATATATTTATAAAACATAATAATGTTTTCGTACATTTATTTTACTCGAATAAAAAATATAATATAATTATTTTATTTTAACAACACAATCATTAAAAGAAGGTAAAATAAAATCAAAAATTCAGAATTGTATTATAATAATCAATTCACAAGTTTAAATACAGAAAAGGTGTTTAAATATTATTTCGATGTATTATATTTGAATTTAACAATAAATGCATTTTTTTATCTTTTAAAAAAAAAACAATTTCCGATCGAAACTCAATATAGTAACAGTGCCGGCCTTAGAGGTGGGCAAGCGGTGCAATCGCACGGGATCCCGCACTTTTATGGGGCCCCACAAATTATGTATTACGAATATCACTTTATCTATAAATAAAAATAATATAGTCCCAGTACGCAAATTGCAACCCGTGTGGTGAGTGGATTTCTCAGGAAACAGGTTGTTATCGACTAATCCAAAGAAGTACCAATTATGCATAGCTTTGAAGTAGGGGTCCCAGATTTATTTTTTAAAAGTACGGGAAATTTTAAATTATACATATTTTTGAAATTCTCATTGATGTTAAATTGAGAAGGGGATGAGGGAACTTATGTTAAAATTAACATAATACAAAATTAAATGTGTGATATTACCTATACAATTCCTTTATAAACATTTGTGAGCTAAAATTACATTTGGCTTCGATGTAACATTTCGTTTTCCTCACAGTTACTAAATATACTATAAAATAAAGTTAAATACAATATTTGATACTTCAAACAAATATAAATTATAATTAAAATTAAAAACAAATAATCAATGATGGGCATTAACTTGTTAAAAAGTTAAAGTTAAGTTAAAAAGTTAAATTTTTTAAACTTTTTAACTTAACTAATTAGTTATTTTTATTTTTAACTTTTTAACTCATTCAGTTAATTTTTTTATTGTTTTAACTTAGCTTTTTATAGTTAATTATCGTTATTGTACAGTAAAGTTAATTTTAATTTTTTTTTTTTATCACATGGAACCATCAGACAAAACTTATTCTTTCGATTTTTGGTAATTTATTTTTCTAATATAATAACATAATATCCTCAATTCATAATAATCAAATTATATTTTAATCTATAGATACTATAGTAAATAGTAATAATAAATATTCTATCTATATAATATGATTTTTGTTTAGTCTAACTCTATAGTGTAGTTCTAAAAACAGGTTTAAAAATAAATAGCATAGTCTTTAAAAAATATAAAGTTAAAATTGGATATTAATAACACAAGTACCTGCTGGTAAATACGACGATTCCAATGGACAAAACTAAAAGTCGTCCGAGATATTTATAAACTATAATTTATAATTCAATATTCTGCGTTTCGTTATAAATACAAGTATAACAGGTATGATATTAGAAAAATTAACTTTTTTTAACTGAGTTAAGTTAATTTTATTTTCTATCTTAACTTTTAACTTATCGAGCTATTTTTTTTTTTGTTAATTTTAACTTTAACTGAAGGAAATTAAATTGAATTAACTTAACTAACCACAGTTAATTATTTTCATTAACTTGCCCACCTTTGCAAATAATTAGGTGTGTTGCGTGCCATCTGTTCAATTGTTGAAGAGTGGATATAAGAGAATAGGTTTATTAAATAATTACTAGACTTTTGAATATTTACTATTTATTGACAAATTATTCCAAGTCCAAAAACCTTTATTAACTGAAATTATTTCTAAGTACAATAAATCATTAATCTATCTCGCGTGAAGGTGCTTGCTAAGCTTGGACTAAAACACATCTGAATAGTGATCTGTTTGGGACTCTCTTACATACCCCGTTTCTAATAGTTTACCCGAACCTAGTGAATGCTAGTCCACTGGTCCTATGCGATTCACCTTGGCATTTTAGATTGATGCTACTTGTATTTTGTGCGCTCAACCCTAGATTACCTATGTAATCAATTGACCTCGTGAATTCCGCATTTTACATATATCATATTGATGCATTTCTGTAATAGTTGTTTTAATATTTATTATGTGCTATGTGTCTTCTATACAATATAACTCGTAAAGACCTATATCTATGTATGTCCATAACAGGTGACTCTTAGTAAATTAGGTAAATTTTTTTTTATAATCAAATATTATTATCATTTGATTTAGATATTATAATTTATCAATAATATAAAATTTAAAAAGCTTAATGAAATTAAAAAATTTAATATCTAAAATAAGGTATATACGAAATGGATTGTACAAAATACGGGCCAAAAGTGACCGGAACACTAATCAAATACGGGACATAAAGGATCCCTGCTTTAAAGTATTGTATGCGCATGTACTTGTAAAATTGTTTATCGTTGACGACGATACAAAATATATATTTAAATATTTAAAGTAATATGATAAATTATGATAACAAACCATTTTTGTTATCAGCTGTTAGTTATCCGTTGAATAAAATTTATTTGATACAAAAAGTAACGGATAACTTATCTGTAACAATATCCATCGAATACGAAAGGATCGCAATAGCAATATGAGCTAGTTTTTCGGAGCAGTTATCATAACTAAAATTATTTATAGTTTCATTATCATCCTGTGTTTGTTATTACTAATATATAATATCAAATAGGTAAATATTATTTCTATATTACTACACCCCTGGATACGCCACTGCTCACACTAACCCTCATCCCCCTCCAAGTACCATATCTCAATGTAATCACTAAATGTACCATAACAACATACATACACTAATATTTTAATTTATAAATATTAACAAGCCTAACCTATATAATTTTATTTAGGTCATACAGTACTAAGAAATACACAAATTAAAAAAATATTATACAATATAAAACATAAAATACTCACACTAGTATTATCTTACGATGACTATTGGAATATTTTTCAAGTATTTCTGACTGTGTAATTAACTAATAGTCATAAACAATTAATCTTTTTGATAAAAGCATCAAATAAAAATAACTACATAAAATAAGAAAAACACTATTTTTATATAATTTTTCAATTGTTAATTTTTTAACTGGGGGATGCTAAATTAGAGCCTAGGGATGCTGTAGCACCCCCCCCCTAGTTGCGCATATATATATATATATACGATACTGAACTTAATATTCTGGTCTTATAACACAATAAAAAAATTGTGTTCAAAAAGAATTTTAACTATTCCAGCATCCAAACTGTGCCGCAATTAGAAGTGTGACTGGGGGTGGTCAGCACGGTCAAGGGACCTTGACTAAGCTAAGCCTACTAAGGCTAAGCCTCAGCTTAGAAAAATTGAGGACTCAAAATGCATAGAATTTATTGTACTGTATCAGTAGCGCAATCAGGAATTTTTCATGGGGGGGGTCTGACAAAATAAACTAATATACAAATAATAAAAAATTATAATATATATATCTAGAATATGATATTAATATACTATTATACGTACCAAGTTGGGGTCCAGACCCGAAGTCCACCCCCCTGGTTGCGCCACTGTACTGTATACATTTGAGAGAAAATCAAGACCAGTGGCTCATGAACTATTTTTCATTATTTTTCAAATTATAGTTTTGCTCCCCTTATATCAGAGAGGTCAATTTCCCCCGCCCACTTATCTGATGACACTGCAAAGACATAAGGTAAATTGAAAAATAACGAATATTCTAATTCACTGTAAATATTAATAAAGCTAATAACGTCAGAGTTTAAATTATGTATCATAATTATAGATTTTATATTATATTTAGTAATAACAAACACAGGATGATAATGAAACTCGTTAATTTCAGCCATGATAACTGCTCCTTAAAATTAGTTCACGTTGCTGTCGCGATCCTCTCATCATCGAATAAGGTCTATCCCGACCACGATCTTAGAATATTTTTTAAGACCTTTAAGACCGTGATCCCGACATTGAAAATCTGAAATTTATCAATTCTTTCTTATCAGATAACTCAAGTTATCTGACGAATAAATGTAATTGAAAAACCAAGCCTTAAAAGACATCATCTAAGATCGTGATAAATATACAAAAATAAAATAAATATTGAAATTGTCATGTCAGTAATTGGGACTTTTTGAGGCCACTTAATATAGTACTTATGAAATCCGAGACTTGTGTATAATGAGCATCCGGTTTTTATGGAACTCAGTTCACCGTAGAAATATGAAAACACGTTTGTAAATCCCGGGTTTTCAATCACATTTATTATCTATGATCTAATGTTATACTATAGTTTCATGTAATCTGTGGTTATACAATATTTGAATTTATAGTATTATTTATAGTATTTATAGTTAATAAATATAACCAAATTTTTACCTCCTTCAGATCCGACTATCATTTTTGGACTCCTACCTAGTAAAATCATAGAGTAATATATTACTCTATGAGTAAAATATGTCGACACCATGATTGATGATACTTGAGAAAGATGGAAAAGGTAATTAGTATACTTAGGAACAGTGGCGTATCCATGGAGGGTTTTGGGGGTCAGAACCCCCCCCCATGAACCTTAGATAGCATTATTTATGTACCTAGTATATTTTTTGCCCGGAATGGGCGTTAATAAACAGTGCTCGGAAGTTCTAGCAAATGCATATTTTTATTGGTTCGTCTTAGAACATCCAAAGTAAGATACAAGTATGTTTCACACTTCTCTGATGTCATACACGAAATTTTATTTTGCTATTTTTTGCATATTTACGGTTTTTACTGATATTTTGCTAATTTTAGGTTTTTAGTGCTATTTTTGGGTATGTTTTCACATAAATACATATTACAGGAGGTATTTTGCTAATTTTAACTAAATTACCTACCAAACAGCTGCCTACGAATATGTGAACGAAAACAAATTGTTTTATTTTAAGATGGTACGCATCCGGAATAAACGGCCTTAGACCGTTGTTATCGTCGATTAAATCGGACAATTCCGTTCATTTCCAATAATTTAGTTATTTTTAAAATTGTATCAAAATATGAACTGCAGTTATCGAATTCGTCGTATTTATGTAAGATACGGCGTTATCGCCGTACGTAACCTATGATTTTATTTTAGTTGTCTGCGTTCTGCCGTCATTTGCGTGTTGCGTGTACGTTTGATCGTGAACTATCGTATTTATCGTATTTAAAAATGCCTAAAGTTAAACAAAATTTGTCAAATCGGCTCCAAACCAGTGGCGTAGCCAAGGGGGGGCTAAGGGGGCTATAGCCCCCCCATGGGCTGTGTTTATATGTATAATGTATCTTGACTATTTAATAGAATCAATGGATGCTCGTTTTAATCAAAGGCTTATTGATGTTATGCCACTTGAAGGACTTATTCCGGCCAATTTAAATATGTATGACGATAAAAATATTATAAAAACTGCTAAAATATATGTCCAAGATCTCCATGATGATACCTCATCTACAATCAGAGCTAACCTGTTCATATGGAGGCAACAATGGAGTCAAAATACTATTCCAAAACCGAATTCTGCTCTTGATTCACTCTCTCATCACATCAATCTTTGACCTAACATTAAAATACTTTTACAATTATTCGCCACGTTACCAGTTACCTCTTTCACTCCGGAAAGAACGTTTTCAGGACTTAATCGCTTAAAAATTTTTTTATGAAGCACCATGTTGGAAAACAGACTGAATGGGTTAGCTATGGCTAATATAAATAAAAAAGAGCAATTCGATGAAAGTGCAATAATAACTGAATTTGCCAGAAATTCGCCTAAGAGGATGCAGCTGTCAGAGTGGAACAAGTGACTGTACACTGAAACCAAAATTATTATTATTATTATTATTATAAATTATATATTAATAAATATTTTTAAAACTATACTAAAATGCTTGAATTACGTTTAGAAACTTGGTGGTAGTTGGTGAGGGGGGGGGGGTTAAGGCTGAATTCTCATATCCTCTCTTACCTTACTTATCCAAAAAAGTAGTTAGCCCCCTCCCCATTTAAAAATCCTGGCTACGCCACTGCTCCAAACCTATGTTAATATGTATGGTCCTAATATTTTTTCAATTGATAAAAGTGTATTATTTTGTAAAATTTGTGAAGTCAAAGTTTATTCTGACAAAAAGTTAAACGTATCACAACATATAAAAAGTGACAAATATATCAAAGGCCTTGCCCGATATGAAAATCAAATAAATCGGAAACAACAGCAGTTATTGATAGTGACAAGTAATATTAGTAAAAAATCGTCATTTAACAAAGATTTGTGTGAGGCTTTTATTTCTGCTAACATTCCTTTGAACAAGTTAGAAAACCCAAAATTCAAAACATTTTTGGAAGTATATACAAAAAATGATTTTCCGAGTGAATCCACACTGCGAAAAGGATATGTGGATGATATTTACAATGAGACCATGAATAAAAATAGGAAAATAATTTCTGACAAAAAAATTTGGGTCAGTATCGACGAGACCACTGATGTACAGGGTCGTTAGTAGGCACTCTTGAGGAAAATAATGCAGGCAATATGTTTTTACTTAATTCGGAGGAACTAGAAAAAGCTAACCACTCCACAATCAGCAAACTTTTTGATAGATCAATGAGCGTATTATGGCCGGCTGGTATCCACCATGACAATGTACTTTTATTTTTATTCGATGCCGCACCCTACATGGTTAAATCAGGAGAAGTACTAAAAAGCCTTTACTCAAAAATAATTCATGTAACATGTGTTGTGCATGGACTGCACAGAGTCGCAGAAGAAGTTAGAAATCAATTTCACATAGTAGATAAAGTTATTTCAAGCGTAAAAAAAATCTTTAGAAAAGCCCCAAGTCGTTTACTTGTATTTAAATTGGAAGCGCCAAACTTACCCTAACCTCCGGAGCTAATTACCACACGCTGAGGAAGTTGGATTAACTCAGCAATTTATTATTGCGAGAATTTCGGGATAATCCACCGTGTTATTTTTATGCTAGACAGAAACGTTACAGTTAGTATTAAAGGTGACATCATAAAACCTGGATTGGAAAACAACTTAACGTATATTAAGTCGAACTTTGCCAAATTAACTTTGGCTATTGAACAATTACAACGGCAACATATGCCTTTATCGGATTCACTAAAAATAGTTCAAGATATTCAAAAATTATTTGAAACATTAAGTGGTCCAAATGGATAATCTGTTCAAAATAAATTTAATCAGGTACAGGAAAAAAATCGTGGTCTCTTGGCGTTGGTAAAAATATCACAAGTTCTAACGGATGAAGAGACATTCCGAAATTTAGATAGTCTTCCCGAAGACTTAAATTGTAGCGACTTAACATTTTTTAAGTACGCACCCGTGACGTCTGTCGATGTAGAGCGGTCATTCTCGGCATACATAACTCTACTATCAAATAATCGTAGATCATTCGAATTTGAAAGTATAAGAAAACATCTTATTATTCAGTACAATTCTTAAGGTAAATAAAATTAATACACTATATTATTCATTTATTAATAAATTTTTTTATATGTTTATGTTAACAGAAAATGTTCCAGAGCCGGAAAAGTGCCTACTTCTCAAATATTTACTGTTCATAATTTATAAAAAAACTTGTATAATTTAAAAAAAATTTAAATAAAAATTTTTTTTAATGAAATTTTATTTTGCATATTTTCCAATTTTTAGTGCTATTTATAAGAAAAATTGATATAGTATTGTAATTAGGTGATAACCCTAATTACCTAAAAACCCTATTTTAACCCTGAAAATCGTACATAATATATATAATGTATTTTATTAATAATGTTTAATATTTTTTATTTCTTTAAACACAATAAATTGAATGCAATAAATTAAACATTAATACAATAAATTTCATTATTTCATCATATGCTATATTTTTACAAATAGGAAGTTTAAATTTACTGACCTCTCGCCCCATAAAAAATTCCTAGATATGCGCATGCTAAGGAGTAACGTTTTTTGTAAATTCTTTGGCTTATTAAATAAATTTAAATTGCAACTGCCCCATTTAACTAGGGACGTAATTAAGGGGGATTAGGGGGATGGACCCCCCCCAAAACTTCTTTTATGTAATTTATTTTTTTTTATTTTTTATATTGTGATAATTATTATCATTCTTATTATTATTACGATTACTATTATTATTATTATTAAAATTTAAATTATTAAAAATTTTGTTCTGGTGGGGTGGGGGAGGGTTACTGTATGAGGTGTACAGATTTTTTCTAAAACCTATAATCTCCCCCCCCAAACCAAATTCTTAATTACGCCACTGCATTTAACATTTCGTAACGATTGGGCGTTCTACCGGTAATACAATTTTACATCTATTGAACCATACAGCTGATGGCAACAGTTGGTAACACTAGCTCGATTTAAAAAGAGTCCCAATTGGTTAACGGTCAACGGCTAACGGCAAACAAAGTAGTCATCGGTCATTTATAAATCTACTTTCGTTAAACTGAATTGTTGTAATTTGTGCATTTATAGTGTTGAACGTTAGTTGTGTAATTTGATAATCACCGTCGCCGCTATTGCATTTTCACATCGAGGCATATTTTGAAGTACGTGTGTTTATTGTGTATTTTGTGAATTTTTAGTGTTGAACGTAAGTTGTGTACTTGGTAAGTACGCAAATTGCTCAAATGCAAGAATTAACCGCTTGTCAAGTTTTTCATGATTTACTTCATTGTTACAATAACAGCCAACCGGCCTATAGTATACTGTTACTTACATCTATAAATGTAGGTCCTTGTGACCATCACTACATAGGAGGACCACATAAATAATAAATAATATAGGACTTGCGTAAACGATGTAAAAAGGAATTATTGGCACGATTATAGGACCAAAGAGTAACACAAACACATACGTAAATGTGAGTAACATGGCGGCACTTCAAAGTAATATTGAGACAGGAAATCCAATTAATTCTAGAATTCATTGTAAGAGTGCACAACAGAATATGAGATTTGTGCGAGAGGAAATATTAGCGAGGTCAATCATTATAGTAATAAGTCTGGAAACGTACGCATTTAGCACCTCAGAGTGTTAAATAATAATTGGAATTAACTTTATATTATAAAGCCATAGTGCCGAACAACTGATTCCCATGAGACCTGAGTATATCCTCCTGGCGCCGGAATCATTTGTTATTTTCGTAATTCTAAGTATCTAATGTCCATTAAAGCTGAGGCCACACGAGCATACAAAATGCACGTACTTTTTGACGTGCGTCGTAGAATATTATCGATTACAGGAGCCGGCACACGAGTAATGCGTGTTAAATATAACGGACGTCGAACGTATCAACGTCCAATCTAATTGAATTTGTATTTTAAATGTGAACATCAGCTACATGGTCACACGGGCACATTTCCGTGTACGCTATACGCACGTTATATCATATTTTTGATGCACAGTAAAAGTTCGTCGAATGATCTTACAGAAAAGCGAAAGTAGTTAAAATATTTTGACGAATCTTCTCGAAGTTTATAGTACAACTTCACGTAATGACCATTTGTATATCGTTCACAATTTTTTGGATGAACCTAATATTCCCTTTTAGTCTGTTTTTATTTTAGGTATAAATAGGTTTATGAACTAAAGGGAAAAAACTGTGTGGTTCCATATTTAAAAAAATTTTGTGAAAATATTATGCAATACGTCTTTATAACTTTACAACCAATTATATACTAGTTAAGACAAAATAAATTATAACAAAATTTTATCGGACATCATATCGACGATGGTGTGCACGCTTAATGGTATGTCCATCCAACACCCATACTTAGTGCGTCCTTGTGGCCCCAATTTGAAATGGACATATTTTTCTACCCCGTTAACGCCTGACCTGTTTTTAACATTTGTAATCGTATGTGCCAGATGTCCTTTCTAATGAGCTTTTTTTAGATATTATATTATTTTACTTATTTTCATTGTAATACTTATTTGTTGTTAACTTATATTAATAAATTTTTTACATCTTTTTGTTTATTAATTAAGTAATTTTACCGTCTTTATTAAAATAATTTTATATTTATATAAATATTTTAGACAAGAAAGTTAAAAAAATTTTTATTTACATAAACATTAATGTGTATTCTTGTTAAATTTGAAAATAATAAATTATGTTTAAATATTTGTTATATTGTTTCAAACAATGTCCATTAGAATGGACATCTGGCTTTTATGATTAAAATATTTTTTTTACTAATACATTTAAATATATTTACTTCTGGGAATGCCTATAGTGGTTTATTTTTATTTTAATAATAATATATGTCCATGTCTATTACAAGTTATTTTTGTACTAAGCATACTATTTATTATTTGATAAGCTGTTATTGTAATTAATTCTATTAGTGTAAATTGTTTAAACAGTTATTCAGTGAAATTGTGTATTAGGTTCATTGTAGATGTGCATACCAAAAAATTTTCAAAATTTTAAAATGTTTCATTCAAATTTATCTGTTAAAAGATTCATCAAAGTGTCGATATGAAGGATATAAAAAAAAAAAAAGATTCAATGCAGCAAATGTTCTTTGTATTTTTGCATTACCACAAGCAATAATTGATTTTTTTTATTTTCCATAAAAAGTAATTTAGTTTTTTTAATTAATAAATCATAGTCAACAAGATCATTATATATAGTTTAAGAGATTAATTATTTAAATAAAAATCTTAATAGCGTAAAATTAAAATTTCGTTGTAGTAACAATTACCTAATGTCCATTGTAATGGACACTTTTTAGTGAGTATTTTATATGTGGTACGATAAAAATAAAAATGTTTATATTATTTATTATGTTCCTTATCATATCTTCTTTGAGGTTATAACATCATATCATGTAAATTTAAAATAAAAGTGGCTTGGCACTTGAGGGGGGTAAATATAAATGTCCTTTGAAATGGACATTAGGCACTGGAGGCTAAATGGAGGTTGCTAACAGACCCAATATTCAAATATGGTTTAATCTGGTAAATGCAAGCACCTTCATGCTGCTTAACTTAATATTTTAATTTCTACTTTGAATTATTTTATGAAATTATACTATAGAATTTAGAATTTATTTAATATGGTAAATATTTAAAAGTCTTTAGTTCTTTAATTAATTGAGAAGCTGTACAATTGTCTTTATTCCTCTTCCGTTACATAAGTCTGTACACTCAGACTGGTACTTAATAATACAAAGGTTAATTTATTTTGAAATAAAATTGCAATTAAAATAATTTTTTTTATTGTAAGTTACATACCAGTTTAAAGATGCTATTCATTTTTAATGAAAAGGGAACCACTTCAATTTAGTATTGTCAATCTTAACCATTTATTTTTTATATTTTTAATCTGTGTTACTACTTATAATTATTAATAATGATGCTTAGGTGTTACATGACGACTAAATTGTGGTATAAATAGCTCTCTAGCTATTTTTAATAATTTTTTTTAAATTTACATGTTTTCGCATGTATAATAAGATGGTACTTTTCAAAAAGCCAGTCAATCTTCATTTAGAAGTTTTGGTGAAAAAAAAACTTAAAAATGCTCTAAAATGATTGAATATTTTTTTTTTCAAAACGCGAATTTTTCATTCTTGATATTTCAGTAAAATCAAAAATTTAGTGTAACTTACTTTTAATGGTATGAACCAATCTTATTACAACTGAGGTGGTTTCTTACAGAAAATCGAGGGTTGTTTTCAATTTGGTTAGACTCTTGCAGTTTTATTAATTTATGTAAAATTAACAATATTAAACTGAATTGTCCTCACATTACATAACAAGTAGATTTGGAGATTAATTATAATTGTTTATATAGTATAGTGAGTTCCGCTTAATGTGATAGCTGGTTTATAGAATCAAAATATTTATTTTTTTTTTTTGGGTTATTCGGCCACTAGGACCATCCCGTCTCACGACCAATTCTCCATTCGTCTCTATTCGCCAAATCCTAGTTTGATCCGTCTCCTGATTCATGTACATTTCTCTCAACTGTATCTTCTCACCTCAATTTTGGTCTTCCCGAGGGTTTTTTTCTAACTGGATTCTGTTTGAGCACCATTCTTAGTAGAAAGTTTTGGCTCCGCATTGCATGTCCTGCCCAACGCAGTCTTCTCTTAATCGTCCACTGTGTTGTTTTCATTAAACATTTCTTGAAACTCTTTATTTTTCCTTCTTCTCCACTCTTCTGTGATGTCATTTTTTATTGGATTTATTTTATTTATTTATTTTATGTCATATTTTATTTATCTTCTATTTTTTATTATATATATTTATATATAATTATATAACCTACAAGTTGAATACGTGTAATGTGTGTTACTCAGATTGGTAATGTTTTTTTTGATCATAACTTCTAAGGGAAGTACGACCAACTTTTTTTGAAAATAGCATTCGGTTAGACCTGATCAACTGTTAAGTTAAATTTGAATGAATTTGTTTATTAAGAAGCCTGATTTTTTTATATTTACCTTTTTATATAAATTGGTAGTTTTTTTTTTTTTTTACATAATTTTTGTTTTTGTATAGCTTATGTAAATTAAAAAAATTTATTATTGAGTATTAAATAGTTAGTACATATTCATAGGTTTTCTTTATACATATGTTTTGAGCTCTCTTTTAATGCAATTACATATATCATCAATAATAAACTCATTGCACAAAATAATACAATATTCAATTACAGTAAGACCTTGTTAATACACAGATTGTTTCCAGTCCCTAGTACCCATATATCTTTTAGCATTGAAAAAAACACTATTAATAAGCTCTCTTATAGTACGTAATCCCGCATAATGCGCTAATTTTACTGGTCTCTAATATCTTTTAATATTGGAAAAAAAACCTGATTAATATATACTTTAATAACATTTTGATTGTAAAGTTTATCTTATCGATAATAAACAACTTTTTGATATTAAAAATATTTTTTATTTATAATCGATCTTTTTTTTTTTTTTCCATTAATATGTATATATGTTACAATGTATTAAATAACATTTAACTCTTGGAACATTTTCTAATTTATTTTATCTGGCATACCATTCAAAACACTTAAAAAGTATATCAGATGGCAGCGGCAACGTAAAGGTAGTTTTGTGAGCTTTTGGACTCACAGATTTTTTTAAATATATGGTTGGATGATCATTGCCCACTGAGTAAGTTCAAATATAATTAATACAATCATGCATTTTCTCAAAATGGTTATTTTGATGTGTATGAGTAATAATTGGTGAATGGGTGGTTAAAATTTTTCATCAGTGCCTTACTTAAAAAAAAGTTAGCTCTGCTACTGTCAGATGGGATCCCGTATAAAAAACGCTTCAAAAGCGTCTGAACGATTTTTTACTGTGTTTATATTGTGTAGAGAATAATCATAGATTATTATTTATTATTTATGACTGCGAAATCTTAATTTGATCTTCTAACTGGAATTAGCTATTTGATGTTATACAAATTGTAAAAATGTAAATATTTTATTAGAAAAGTAAGAAGTAAATTCATAAACCAAATAGGTAGTACTTTTATGCAATCCTCAAAATAATGTTTTTTTTTTTTTTTTTTTTTTTTTTGGTTTTGGGGGGGGATAATAATGATATTCTGAATATATTTTAATTTTCAATGTTGTGTTTATAATAGCAAATATATTTTAATAAAAAAAAAAAAATTTCTTTTACCATTTAATACTGTAAAAATTTTAAGTTATAAAATTGCATTAAAATTATTTTTAAATCAGTTTATTGTTATTGAATTAATTTTTTTTTAATTTTAGGTTTTTATAGAAAGAATTAAGATGAATGATTCTAGAGAAAATCATTCTACTGGTTCTTATGTTGAACCAAGAGTTCCAAGTATTACTGGTTTTGGACAAAGAAAAATAAATGGCAAACCTAAAATAGTGCTGAACTATTCTTTAGAAAAGTGTAATGACAATTCTGGGACTCCAAAAATTGATGTATGTTTACGTTTAAAACCACGAACCTTTAGTATTCCAAGTAATGAGGTAAGCTTATGGCAGTAGGTATAATTCTTCTGTTTAATATATATACTGAACACAATATCAATTAATATTTTAAATATACTGTTGGTAAATTTGTATTTATTCGGCGTACATAACTGTATGTAATTTCATGCTTGGCCAGTGCTTTCAAAGGATGTATCTAAATACAAACAAAATAATTTATGTATTAAAATTGAAAAAAATCTAATGATGTTTCTTAAGGATAATGGTAAACAAATTACATTGAGTAAATGTCTTCTTAAATTCCTTAGCTGTAAAATTTCGTATAGAATCACTGACCTCTAGAAAGTTATAAAATGATAAATGATAAACTATTCTGCCTCTAAATCCTAAGTATAATAAACCATAATATTCCAACATTCAATGCAAGAAATAATTTCCTCTTTTTGATCCCAAAATGCTCAACAAATATGATCAATAATAGTCCAGAGTCCTATATGCTTGTAACAGCATACCATACTTTTTTTATTTTATTTTTTTTATTCTCATCTTATATTAAAAAATATAATATTAAGTTCTTAAATAATTGTCTATGCTATAAATATTTTGTAAACTATATTGCTCTTGTAATCCCTTTGGGATATTATAATTTTAAAAATAAAATCATAAAGAGATGGACTGTTCCTACTGATCTGTAAATTAATTCATAATAATAAAAAAAAAAAAATTAATATAAAAAATAACACGAGCACTGGCGTAGTAGGCCAAAAATCATGTGTGCAGTAAATATGTTAAATATAAATATTATCTTTTATGTAAATAAATGTATTTAATAACATAATTTTAAAATATTTCTTATGTAGGTTGATACATTAACAATATTAAGTGATAACACAGTTGCTTGTTCAAGTGGAAATGCACGTGAAGATGTAATAGAGTAAGAATTATACATATTTATTCTTAACTGGTTTTAACAATATTAACTTGGGTTTTAGGTATATGTTTTCCAGTGTATTTGGTCCTGAAGTTGATCAAAAAAAATTTTTTGACACCTGGATATATGATAAAGTATTACGATTTTTGAATGGAAATAATGAATTACTATTTGCTTATGGCACAACAAATGCTGGAAAGACTTATACTATCCATGGTAGTTTTTATTTAATAATTATTTTTATTATAATCAGTTAATAAAAAATAAAATTTTGTTTTCATAGGAAATTTAAATGACCCTGGTATTATTCCTAGAACTCTTCTCCTAGTCTTTAACACATTAAATAATAAACTAATGGCTCAGTGCAAGTATAAACCTGATAAAGTTATTGCCGCACATATATTAGATGAAAATTTAATCAAAGTTGAAGAAAGTTTTCGAAATAATATTTTAAATAATTGGTGCAATGAAAAAATACAAGTAAATTTTAAATACAACGTTTCATTATCTTTATACTTCCTATTTCATTTTTATTATTATAGGAAGGTTTAAAGTCTTCTGTATCTCAAATTGATGAGGGTCAGACAATTCATAGTATGGATCATCTGACAAATAATGACATAACAAAAATGTTTGATTTAATAAAAGATGTTGATAATGTAACATTGGATCATGGTGATGTTTTCTATACTGTTTGGGTTTCTTACTCAGAAATTTACAATGAATCCATCTATGATCTTTTGGTAACTTGCTTGCCTAAACAGAAAAGAACTCCTCTCAAACTTTCACTTGATCAAGATAAAAATGTATATGTAAGAGGTATGTCTATATATGTGTTTACTTCCAAGTGCATTGAAAAATATGCTATGAAAATATATTTCATACTTATAGTTAGCTAATGTTATTTATAATCATTTTTAGATTTAAGTCATGTATTTGTTCGGTCTGCTGAAGAAGCATATAAAGTTTTGACTTTTGGTAAAAATAATTTAAAAATTGCAAGCAATAATTTGAATAAGTGTTCTAGCCGTTCACATTGTATTTTCACTATGAAATTAATGAGGGTAGAAAATGTTGAAAATCCTAAAACAGCTGTTATTAGCAGGTTTAATAAAAATATATATATATATATATTTTTAAAATATTTGTCTTGGTTTTAAAAAAAATTTAACTTGTTTTTAGTATTTCATTTTGTGACTTGGCGGGCTCTGAACGTCTTAAAAAAACATTGAACATTGGTGATCGCCTTGTAGAATCTAAGAATATAAATACTTCATTATTAGTACTGAACAAGTGTTTTTCTGTGTTACGGTAATTTTTACCTCATCAACTAACTTAAATTAATTAAATGTGTATTATTGTTATTTATTTATTTTTGTTCTTTTAAGTGAAAACCAAAAGCGAGGTGAAAATAATTTGGTTCCATACAGAGAATCTAAATTAACCCAAATTTTTCAAACTGCCTTAACAGGCTGTAATAAAACTGGTATATCAATGGCAGTCAATGTTGATACATCTCCAAGCTTATTTGAAGAAACCAAACAAGTATTATTCATGTCTGCTATTGTACGTTCAATTACTAAAAGCAAAACTAAAACAATTTCCAAACCCAGACCAAGTTTTGTTATTTGGACGGCAAATAATTGCAAAAACATAGATCAAACTAAATCTAAACTGAGTAATAATAAATATATATTAATATTATATAAATATTTGTGTGAAAGTAAATGTATGTATTTTAGATTCAATTAATGAAGATGAAAACTTGGATGAATCAAATACAGAAGAGGAACCAATGGTCTGTAAAATGTATAAAACTATTTTTTATTTATTGAATAGCAAAAAGAATTTAATTTTTTTCAGATATCTTATAATGATTTTGAAATAAGATTAAAAGAAGAACAAACCAAACTTCGACAACACTTACTTTCAGAGTTTCGTGTTATCTTGGATCGTAATGAGAAATTTTATAAGTGAGTGCTTTGTACTTGACAATATAATTTAGTCAACAACTATTATTTATTTTTAGAGAACAGAAAGCAGCCTCAATCAAAAATAGAACAGAAATTTATGAAAATAAAATAAAAAGATTGAAAGATTTTTATTTAGAAGAAATTAAAGAAAGAGATGAAAAATTAGCGGTAATTTATTTATTTATCCCAAGTTTTTTTTTTCAAGTTTAGGTTTAATGGTTTTAAAATTGTCATTTAATCAGAATTTTCAATCAAACCCAGTTAGCTTAAATAACCATGAAAATGATAATAAAAGTACCATGGAAAACTATGAATTTAGAATTGGTGAACTTGAAGTACAAAATGAAGAGTTGCTTGCAGAACTTAATGTAATATATTAAAATGCATATTATTTAATTCATATTATAATCAAATATTTCACTTTATAGGCCTTAAAAAATACACAGGATATGAGACATGAAGAACTCAATGCTAAGAATCAAGAAATTGATGTAAGTATTTTTTTTTCATTTTGAATTTTATGGTTACTTTTTATTTCAATTTCCTTCATTTTATTTAGAATTATAAAATCATGTTAAAAGAGGCAACTACTGAGTATGAACAATTGGAAGCCGTCATAAATGAAAAGAATAATCGATTTGATGAAATATATCAATATTTAGATGAAAAAGTATGTTTAATATTTATATATTCAGTTTTAAATAATATTTATGTTTATTGTCCTGCTAAAAAAGATTGCTTTATATTAAAAAAAAAAAAAAATTAAATACTTTTAATCACACTCTTCAACTTATAATTATTAATTTGATATATCTTTAATAAGTAAAAAATGCTATGGGAAAAAAGAAGAAAACAGGAATTAGCAAAATATTTATAAATCAAAATTACTTAAATTTGTCAGTTATATTTCAAATGCAACATTTTTACTTAGCTTTTATATATGGTATTATTGTAACGGAAATAGAAGTTATTTAGCCATATTATATTGTTTAATTCTTATTTATTATTATTCTTTATTATATATATTTTTTTTGATTTCATACATGTAAAATAATAATTTAATAATAATAATAAATAATTTCATTGTTTTCATCAGGTATAATATTATAGAAGAAGGTTTATTTTACTTAAAAAAACAATTATATATTTATAAAAAATTAAATCTCCATAAATTACTAAACAAAAGTGCATTTATCTTAAAATGACATGGAACCAACTTAAAAATTTATTCTTAGCAGGACAGGACAGAATTGTTTGAATTCATAATATTTCATTTTTAATGTAAACGTTTATAGGATTTAGAAATAGAAAGGTTAACTGGTTCCTTAGAAGCCAAAGATAATATTATTACAGACATGGAACAACATCAAGAAGAAATGATAACCGAAGCTGTAAGATCATTTATTTTTATTATTTAGTATTTATTTCTCTTCTAAATCTAAACTTTATTTGGTTATATATTTTTAACATTCTTAGTATTATTCATATATTAGATATTTTTTTATGTTAATCGTACAAATTAATAATTCCAGTAGGTTTAATACATTTTTAGCTCTGTGTTCTTAATCAATGTTGATCTTTGAATTTAAACTTTTTGAATTTTTTTAGGTTGAAAAACAAATACTCAAATATATGGATGAAAAATTAAATACAATTCTTAGCTTGGAAAATAAAATTGAAAAGTTACAAATTAAGAACAACAAATATAAAGAAACAAATTCTCAAATTTTTCAACAATACTCAACTTTGAGAAAACAATATCTGATTATGGTATAATTTATATTTTTAGTGAATTTCTTTAATCATACTTATCTTATTTTTTTATTTTAGTCTAAAACACTTGATGAATATAAAAATTCTAATGAAATCAATTCAAAATTATCAGGTAATAAGATTATGTAATAATTTAACTAATAATTTGTGTTTTATTCTAGATATAAATTAACATTTGAACAATTTCTAGTTATTGTATAAAACTATTTTTTAGGATATCAGTAGTATATATTATAATTTAACCATTATGAATATTGTCAATTAATTGAAAACAATGTGCATTTAATTTAATTTTAAATACATCCCATACTTTTATTATATATCTTTAAATATTAAATAAAATGCCAATTTATTGAGCATAGTAATAATTATTAATATTGACTTAGTTTTTTCGTGCATTGAACAAATCTTTTTACATATTTTTTTTATTATATATTTTTTGATTTCTTAATTATTGTCTATTACAAAATTGTAAAATAGTTGTATTAACTCATAATTTTGTTAATTATATATAAAAAGTTTTAGTATTATTAATCAAATATTTTTCACATTATTTAATATAACATACAGAAAAGTCATTATTTATATTATATGGTTTACTTAACTTTCTTTTGACTAGTATAATCAATATTAAGACATAGAACACTAGGAAATATAAATTATAGTCATCCTTTCTTACAAAAACTTTAATCGATATTAATGTAGGTCCGAACCTGGCTATTAACTTATAAAAATGAAGTTAGATATGAAATCCTGGGATTGTAATATATAATTATATTGATTAATAATATTTCTATATCGTATACATATTATTTTTATCTAAATATTTAACTATTTTTTTTTTATAGAAAAAGATTTAGAAATAGCAAAACTCCAAAAACAAATAGAAGAATTAGAATTTAAGCTAAAGTAATAACTTTAAAATAAAAAAATTTAATCATCATTTATTCATAATTTTTCCTTTTATTACAGAGAAGTTGAGGTAACAGAAAAGAAACCTATGACCAAAAGTATTGGAATACTAACAGACTTAAGCAACATTGGTTCAGTAAGTTAATTTTTGTATAATAGCTTGTCTAAATTATAATGTTTATATTAATATTTTAGCCTATGACCAAAAGTACTGGAATACTAACAGATTTAAGCAACATTGGTTCAGTAAGTTAATTTTTGTATCATAGCTAGCCTAAGTTATAATTTTTATATTCTTATTTTAGCCTTTACGATATCAAACTGAATATGAAGAGAAGGAAAATAAAGTAAAATTTAAATATAGATGTTTTTTTTAATTATATATACATAATGAATTTTTTTTTTTTTGTATTTAGATAGTTAAATCTGAATCAAAATCTGTACGAAAATGCAGAACAGCTAAAAAGTAAGTTAAATGTCTAAATAAAATTGATTTACCCTTTTACTCATATTATATTTTTGGCTCCTTATTAATCTAAACTTTATTTATAATTTTTGTAACTCAATCACAACAAAACAAAGTTTGAAATAAGTTCAATTTTTATGATTATTTGTATTTTTTGCAGGGATAAGAAAAATTTGATGCCAAGTAATTATATAAATATATCAAATATTTATATAGTATTAATTCACATAGAGAATAAAAGATTTGTATTAAAAATGTTTTAATTAGTGTTTAAATTTTGCTTTTTGAAAGAGTTGACTAAAAAAAAAACTAATACATTTTTTCTATTGTAATGAAAATTCTAATTTGTTGGTGTGATGACTACAATTTTTTAATAATAAGTCTAACTCAATGTTAAATAAAATAAATTATAAAATTTTTAAATAATGTACATTAAAAACATTCATAATATTTATTTGCTTAGTAAATTTTTTTATATATGCAGGCTATACTCTTGATGACAAAATGTTGGATGAAGCAATCGATAATATTCCTTATAGCACACGCAAGCGTAAATTATTTGACAGTAAATCTATATTGGCTGAAAGTGCTACTGTGCCCTCTGTGAGTATTAATGATTCATGTGTAGCAGAGGTGGAAGTAAGAATTTTTTCACGTGAAAATGTTAAAATTTTAATTATTTTAAAATCACAATATCTTTCTTATAATTAGCGTACAATCATACTTATTGAGTTTTAAACACATCATTAACAAAGTTAAAAATATCAAACCAGTTATCAATAAATTTTATGCTACAAAAGTAACACCTACAATTTTCCACCTTTGGATGAATTCCTATCTTCCTCTCCCTACTTCAACCCCTAAATGTTAGTATAATATTTTAATTTTTAAATTTTTTAAAACAGGATAACATTTTGGATTCAATACCTACTCCATCTCGAGCGCTATTTCAAATTTCCAAATTGCGTGTAAAAAAATAAACCATAATTACTCATGTATATATATATATATATATATGTATTTATAAGCTTTTGAAATTATTTTTGCATTTAACATTGTCATTTAACTATGGAAAGGTTTTATACTTTTTTTTTTTTTATAATTATTCATAATGCTTTATTAAATTATAGTTAGTTTATGTTTGTACTTGTTTATAATTCTGAATTAAATATAGATAATTTTTGTAATTTAGTACATTTATAAATTGTTAGTTATTATTTATTACTAAAGAGTGGATTTTTAGGTTCTTAAAATCTTAAAATATGATGCTAATATAATCTAAAAAAAATCCTAAAATAATCTCTAAATATTTCTTAAACTTGTAAATATACGATAATATGATTTTTTTTTTTTTTCTTAAATAGTTCAATAAAAACATTAAATTACTGTTATGGGCCATTCCTTTGATAACAGGTAAATTATTTAAATATAAAAATTTAAAACAGTTCATACATAGAAATATAAATATAATACAATTATATATAAAAAACAAAATAGTTAAATAAAAACAATGAATAACTTGTATGCACCATTCCTTGGTAAAAGATAAATTATTTAAGTGGAAAAAATGGATAACAGTTCTATACATGGGAATATAAATATAACAATTAAATTTTTTTTTCCTAGAAAAATTACAACTCGAGAATTAAATAAAATATGCTTTTTTATGAACAATAATTGGATATGTCCAAAATATGCAAAATAAATGTTTTATTATGAACTCTATGATGGATAAACTGTCCACATTTTTCATCCTCATAAATCTACATAAAGCCAATAAAAATATGTATAAACCTTTAAATCCGCTCTACTTATTACCATTTTATTATTTTTTTATAGTAAAGAGAATCTTAAAATAGATTACCTACTGATTATATTCATGAAGGATAAAGTAATATAATAGTTGAGTTCAGGTTAAATACCATTATTTGCCTATATTAAATACTGTTGACTATTTGGCATCATCAGTTATAAAATTCGTAGAATTATGTTAATTATGTTGTTTTTTTTTTCATATTAATTTCTATTAAAATAAATAGTTAATTATTTATATTATTATTAATATTAATACATTTAGTTTCAGAAAAGACAAAAATTACCTAACAACCAACCATTACATAATGGTTACAAAATGGTTGATATAGTAGTAGAACCAAATTTGTTAATACGGTTGATTGAACTTTTAATGTTTGAAAACAGTTTCTAGGTCTCTTAGGAATATGACACTAGAAATGGCTCCATATAAAATTGATATAACCGGCCCTTATGTAAAAATCTAATGTATTTTTGAGTGTAGCCAAGCCGTATTTATCTATAACAATGGTTTTCAACCTGTGTGTCACGGCTCCCATGCGCGTCGTCTATTATTATCAAAGGAGCCGCGTTCGCAGTTGAAATTAAAAATATAATATAGTTTTTATTATCTTTTTTTTTAGGCCGTGTAAGTTCGCAAACTCTATATATGTGTATTCGCTTCAAAAACTATTAATTCAAGCCTTAATAAAGTCTTGCTATCTGTTATTGAAATAGTTAACTTCATCAAAACTCGACCTGTAAAGTCCAAATGTGTAAAGACATGGGAGCTGAGCATATCTTTTTTGTACTATTGTAACTCCTGTTGACTTTAATGAAGAAATGTGTTAAGAAGAATGTGTAAAGAAGAATATTTGAACTTCAAAAAGAACTTAATTGTTTTCTTCTTGAACAAAAAACTTTGAAAATTAAGTCTTTCTAATAAAACTATCATACTTATGTGATATTTTTGAAACCTTGATGTACTTAATATATACTTAATATATCTCTACAAGACTCATATTTTGCAGTTAACTAAAAAAATTACTTCTTTTAAAAGAAAATTAGTCTTGTGGAAGAACAAAATTAATGAAGATTTTTTTTAAATCCGTTTCCCCTCATTGTACATGTTCCTTCATGAAAATAATTTCAACTAGATAAAATCTGTCAAATAATTTTCTCGAGGACGATCAACAACAATATTTTATTAAAGATCCTTTAACTGCTACTCTACTATAAGAACTAACAATTTTTGAATAAGAACAGCAGTTTTTGATGTATAAGTTACTGATAGACTTAACCTCAGATTCAATTACAAAATCCAAGTTTTCATTATTATATTTACCAGAATTTTGGATAACTATAAAGAAGTAACCAATGGTAGTCAATAAAGCTATCATGTCCGATTCCATTTGCTTCTTCGTACCAGATTTATTTTTTAAAAATATGGGAAACTTTAAAACAGTAATTTTAATTCTTTTCTCGTTCATGTCACCTTTGGCTACTATAATAAAACACCGCGTCACCCTAATATCAAAGTAATAAATAATCTTAACTCTGTATTTTATAATAATTCTTAACAAAAAAAAAAAAAATACTGTACACAGAAAAATAATTAATAGATCTACAATTTATTTCAGGCCTAGTGGTTTTTACAAAGTTGAGGAAGTCAAAGGCTGATGGTGAAAAGACTGAGTCTCATATTATCTTCTAGAGTAGTAGAGCTACAACACTACATATCGTTACACCACAAATAGCCACTCGACAATATAATATCTTCATAATCCGACAAAATGCCACCCGCTAAAAACCATCGTACTACACTACCAACCTAACGTCCATATTGATACGATAATCTAATTTTACTTAAATCGACAAAAAGGCTCCAAAAAGAATTAATTACGTTTTTGGCGCCACTTTAGAATTTTAAAATGTATTGCATGAGTTCAACAGCTACCTACAGATACTTTGAAAACCCATTGAGAAAAATATTAGTCCTTAATATTTTTATTTACTATGAGTTAATTCAGGACAGATAAACAGTGTAATATTTCTAGTATGTGTTTCTTTGCTACCGTTTTGATAACTCCAATGAAACGCTCGTAGTTATTGGCGACTGGTGGAATCCATTGTAAGAGATGGTCTACTTCCTTGGTATACTGTTTCCAGTTTGCTCGCCTAAAATTCCAGCGAGGTTTGGGAATTGACCGGACCATTGGTATTTGCAAGCCGTATTTTATAATTACTGGTCTGTGTTGGCTGTGGGGGAAGTCTCTCATTACCTGCCGTGTGGCCATTGTATTGTCAATGAGTGACGCCCTTGAGACTAAGCTTAGGTCCGGAGTATATTCTTTTTGCTATCTGTCTGAAAAGAACGTTCCTTTATCCTTTGAGCTGTATACAAGATGTAGATTATTCAATGTGATCCATTCGTCTAGAGCATCTCCGTTACTGTCATTGCCGTCGTATCCCCATGCTGTGCTATGGCTATTAAAATCACCTATATATATTGCTGGGTGTTTCAATACTTTTATAGGAGGGCTACTCCAGGTTTCATTAGGGGGTTTATATATGTTTGCAATGTTGACTTCATTTATTCTGGTAACTAAGATAAAAATGTTCTCTGAGACTGATTTCTATATAGTCTCCACATCATCTAAGTCTTCCTTCACGTACGTTGCAATACCATATTGTTTGTGATTGATTGAGCCGAGTAATACATATCCTGGTATAAATCCTCGTTTCTTTAGGTCCTTGTCGTCTACTGTGTGTGTTTCTTGTAATGCGATAACATCAACTCGTTCATCGTTCATAAGTTTACTCAATACCTCGCACTTATCTCTCGATATACCTTCGATATTGAAGTGGCACACCGTAAGGTTAGCCCCAATATCACGCGTCAGTTGGTCCTTAAAAGGACCGTTTATATTTGTCATCTCAGTATCAAGATAGTGATTACTCTATGTGTTTGATGAGCTGGGTATCAGTGCCTATGTGGTGGTATTAGCTATGCTATTATGGGTGCTTCTACTTGTTAGGTTTCGGCGTGTATAATAGCATATGCAGGGAGGGCCACGAGCAGACTACCACCATCCTCCCCACATTTCAGTAAATACGTATAGACATACAATGCGAGATCATAGTTTAGGTATATTCGTACATGTGAGGGAATTTACAATAAAGATAAAAGTATGATTTAAAATAAAATTATCTTCTTCTTAGTGATGGAAAGTTTGTCTGGTATCAGTGATATTAAATAATAAATAACGTACGGATCATCACAATCGGAATCTAATCGGATATTTACCATGCACCTATAATCTGTATATTTGACAACCTTGCTTAGAAGCAAAAATAATTTAGCACACGTAATCGTACACCTAAAAAGGTACCGTTGATAAGGACCGCGCGCAATCGTATTGCAGCCTTACAATGTACCTACTAATTCTAAATGAATGATTGTTGGTAAGTACAATTTTAAGATAGGTTTTTGAATTAATAAAATATGTTACCCAAAACTGACTTCAATTATTTATAGTCTAAAAACAATAAATCTAATTAAATTTGCACTTTTATTTGCAATAATTAAAATTCCAACATTTATGGTTAATCGTTTGAAAATTTTTTAGTTAGTACAAATTAGTCAGTTAGATAAATTTCATAATTCTTTAAGTTCCTAACCAAATTAGCATTTGAGGAAAAAAAATAATTTAGATAATAGTTAATTAATTTCAGTGACTTTGTTGAAATAAATACAAAAATAATTGAGAATTATCGTGCCCAAAAATATAAGGTTTGTAGTGTAGTACAATAGTTTTTTGGCGGGTGGCATTTTGCCGGATTATGAAGATGGCAGTGCATTTTTTAACTAGTTAACTATACGACATAAATGTCGCCCAGTGATTATACTCTTTCGACAATATTTTGAATGATTGGGCGAAATAATGCGAAACAAACATGTAATAATATAGTCGTACTATGGTATTACATTGACTATTTTAAGAAAAACATTTTTTGTCGTCCAGTGAAAATTCCTTATAAAATGCACTGGAAGATGGTGTATTTTCGGGTGGCTTTTTTTTCGTGGTTCGCAACATACCTAGCGACTGCAAAATAACTGACTTACGACCCCTGTTAAATCAATAAGATAATCGATAATGCAGCGATTTCGCAAATCAAAATACTGCACGTAGTTCTAGTTCTTTTATTTAAAATACTTTTCCTTATACTTTTAATAATTAAAAATGTTATATTTTTATGAAAATTTTTTTCTTTAATAACTATTAGTTGAAATGATTTTTCAAGATATTGCATTATGAATGAAATTGCTTTAGATGTAATTATGAATTTACCTCTACTAACAGAAGTTGTCGAAGTTAAATTGTTGCTGTATTCGTGCTCTAACCGATTTTTTACAAGTAATTTAAAACAATTTTAACATACAATGTTTAATTATACTTCTTACGCTATAACCCACCGATATAATCTTAAATGTCTTTGACAAAATAACTTAAATTATCATTATCAATCATCACATATAAAATAATTTCTGATTAAAAAATCATTTAAATAATAATTATATCAAATTGGATTATGAATTTGAAAAATTGTTACTGAATTTTTTTAGGTCTTATCACTCTAGAAGAATTCACTATGGTATGTAGTAGTTCTGTGGTAATCATAGAGTAATTACTCTGTGGTGGTAGTGCTCTTTTATGGTTTTATACTATTGATAAGCAGCGGTGATTATTAATTCAAGGCCTTGAGTGATGATCATAAATCTTGTACACAATATTTTCTTATCGCTTTTGGTTATCAATTTTTAAATATTTAAGTTTTTATTTTTATTTAAAATTTTTTTATCAATTTATTGTCATTAGTTATTGCTCACAATTGCACAAATATTGTAAGGCGTAATATCATTTAAAATGTATAAATTAATATGTATTATTTTTATTAAATTTAACATTTATTATTGTAATACCTAAAATAGTGATTATATTTTGACACTAATGATTATTGTCAGTAATTAAAACTCCAAGTAGAAATGAATATATTTTATTCTAGACATTTTTACAAGAAAAATGAGCTTTTTTTCTATATGTGAGTATTTAATAATTATATGGAATCTATATAATTAATTTTATTATTTCAATTTAAATCATTGTTTTCATTGTTGTGAAATGTAATGAAATAGTTGTAAAATATTATTTTCTTAGCAATTTTAAATAAATAACTGAAAATTCATCTATTTCCATTGTATTAGGTCTTTTTTTTGTTATTGTTTTGTCTCTGTAATGTATCATCTTATTCAATTACTATCTTCTAAGAAAATAGGTACTATATGTATAAACTTGGATATTTCAAAAACTAAATAATAGTAAGTATTGGAATCTTAAACATGTAAAATAACTGATATCTTTAAGCAGTTTCATTTCAATATTAATTATTATTTTTTTATTTTAAAAAAGGTACCTACATCAAACAGTTTTTTATTATAACAGTATTAGAATATAATTTATACATGTTTAAACATATGTCATATTTTCTTTTATAATTGTATTAATATTGTAGATTGTATTATATTTATATACTTACAATATAGCTTACAAATAATAGTAAATTATTATAAAAATTTGGTTTTATATTTTATAGTATATATGTCTGTAATTTAGTACATAAAGTAAATTTTTATCCAATACTAACATTTACCATCATATATTGACAGTTTATAAAAACAATAAGACTTCTTCAAGTGCACAAAATAAAAAATCAAATAATATATTATCAAAAATGATTGACCAAGATGCAATATTACAGGTAAATTATACTTTAAAGATTAAAGCTTTATATTATAATTTAATAAATATTTTATAAATTAATTGTATAGTATATTCATTCTATGTTTATCATACACATTGTGTATATTAAATATTATTAATTAATGATACATTTTTTTTTTATTTAATAGGAAAAATTGGCAAAATTAGAGGAACAAAAAGTCTGTAACAATTATTTTGAATAACTATATATTATTATGTTTAATTAAATTTATTAATAATTATTTATAGCATTTAAGAAAACTTAATCTTCTTGAAGATGAAAAGAATATGAAAGAGTGTGAAGAAAATAAAATTCGTCATTATCAGAAGGAAAATAATAATGATAAAGTAAGTTACTTACTATCTTATACATAATTATAGTGTTGATATTTGTCTATACTGGTGTATTTATTCAATATTTTTTAAATAAATATATAATTTAAAAATATCCACAAAGTTGTAAGCCAGCATAAACGTTCATGTTGGATTTCTTATTTAAATTCTGTAGAATAATGTGAAATATATTATTTAAATTTTAAATCAATACATTTTCTAGAAATTAAAACTAAAAATAATGATTCAAAATATAAATCCAATTGTTCAAACATATTAAGATTTTCTGATTTCTGTGTATTAAACCTTGTGGCCCTATTCATTTTGCTACAATATATTCTGTATTGCTTGAATTTTAAAATAATAATGATTTAGAATTTAAATAGTATTGTTAGCTGTTAAAAATACAGATATTCATATGATTTTATGAATACTCAACAAAAAAACCAAAAAATGTATGTCAGAAAATAAAATGATTTTGATTCCTTTCTTTATAGTATTAAATTAAGCACACATAAACATTTTGACAATTTCATATTTAACATAACTGATTTTAGGGTAATTAGTAATTTAATTATTATACATTTTTTTTATTTTTATTTAGACCATTCAATTTTTGTTAACTGATGAAGAAAATACTGATCAATTAGTGTCTTCAATTCAAAAAAATAATTTACAAAAACAGGAAAAATTTTTATGTCATTTAATAGAAGGTATTATTATTATTTATAGTAATTTTGTTTAAGTCTACTTGCAGAAGGTACTAAAGGCTGCTAAATTCAGAGATAAAGCTACATGTTATGTATATTGAAATAAATGCTTTAAAAGTAGTGGAAAAGTATAAACAATTTAAATAAATGTAAAGGCATCATTTATTATATATATATTTTTTTTTTACATTTTTTTATAATTATTATTGTTGAAAATGTGCTTAACTCTTAGGTTATTATACATTATGATTAATGGAAAAAATTGGTTTTAAAATGTACTTTCATATGTTTTTACATTTCTAAAGTAAATTTTTATATATTGTTGTATACTACCTATTTGAAGCATTTTATAACTATGTTTTAAGATATGACCTCTTGTAGACAAAATGAATAAAACTTTTTACTCATACATAATTGGTACATTTGTTTTAGTTGAAAAAACATCAAAAGAGTTAATAAAAAATACACTTAACTTAAATGAATCATTTGAAATGGATTATAATGAAAAATATAGTAAATGTGATTTAATTAAAAATACTAAAAACAATGATAAGTTAAAGTTAAAAAAGTAAGTAATTATTCTTTGTTACTTTTTTAAATTCTGTGATAGTTCTTGTTGTATAATTATATGATAAAAATGTATTAATATTATTAAATATTGAGTAATAATTACTTCTTTTGTATTATATCACTATATTTTTATTAAATCAATGCATGTCGTTTATGGCTATAAAATTATTTACTGTATACTTTAAGGTAGGATAACAAATTTGTTTATATATATATATATTGATATATATATATATATATATATATATTGATATATATATATTGACATTCTCAAAGAAGAAAATGTCTGATGAAATAATTATTATATAAATTATAATAAAGTTTCTTTATTCTTTAGACATTATATTAAAGCTTTTATATATATTATACAGAGAGAACAAAGAATTTACATTAAGACTTGAACAAATAATTGAAAAAGCCAATTTGCAACGTTATGTACTTGTGAATAATGAATCAAAAAGTGATTCATCTGAAATGGAAAGATTAACCAATCTTCTTAACACAAGTAATTGTTATCGCCAAGTTTCAAAAGAACATTTAAAATCAATGTATAATCAGCTCAAATATTTGACTACTGCTGAACTGCATAAGCGAAATTGTCAGCTCAATAAACAAATAGTATGGACAATTATTTACTACGTTTTTTAAAATAAAATATAGTGACAGAGAGCTTTTCTTACAGAATGATTTATCTACTGAACGAATTACATTAACTCAATTACTTGTTGATTTTATTGATAAAAAAAAGCTTAACCAAAAGTATTTGATACAAAAATTAGAAGCCCAACAATTTGAATTTGTGAGTATTATATTAAATATGTCAGTAATGGTATCAATAAATCCCTTTTATATCCTTTTTCTATTTGATCAGATTTTATAAATATAGCTATTTACATGTTCTTTGTTCTGTTTCATTATGATAAGTTAGTAACTCAGTGATTCAAACATTGGAAAGAACTATAAAAAAAAAAAATCATATAATAAACATTCTTTGTTTCTGATTCTATTTTCATTTCTTATAATTATTAATACATATACAAGAATATAAGTGTACAATTGACTTAAATAATTAATGAATAAATAAAAAATTAATCATATGGTTTTTTAAAAATATGAACTCATTTATAATACTTAATTCATTTCTTGAATACATTATTCTTATAACCATAAATTATATTTGAATAATAATTAAACCATGTTACCTTATATTTATTTATATTTATTTTATGTAGGATACTACTATAAAATGGTTATCACAGTATTCAAAACTAGTCAATGATATGCCATCAGAGTTGACATTTTCTAAAAATTCTATAAATCCAACATTATTACACAGAGTGTGTACAATGGGTGGAAGTCATCTTCTGTTATTTATTTTGGAGAATGAACTAAAATTACCATTGACCAAAGAATATTTGATTAATGTAAATATTATTTTATTATTTATTTTTAATTACACTTGTAAAAATTGTAAAAAAAATGCATTTAATAGATGGGTATTCATAGCTGCAAAGATCAAGAAATATTAATTAATTCACTAAATTATTTTTCAACACCAACTGCTCCTCCTGAAAATATGTTTACACCATCAGCTCCATTTTTAGATGAGCTTGAATGTATTGTTTGTATGGAAAAACAAGTAATAATTTTATATTTTATTAAAATGTTTTATTTTAAAATAAATTTTCATTATGTAATTATGTATATTGCATAATGTATCTTTTTAATGTATAATTTTTTTAATTATACTATTATAAAAAACAAAATTATTTGAAAGGTTTATTATTATAATATAAACACATATTAAATGTGGAAGTTAAAATATATTTAATGATTATCTTCAGATGTATTTACAGAACATATATAAAACATTTTTCTTTATAATAATATGAACAAAAAAAATGTATTTTTTATGTCAATAATTATTCCTTTAGTTTTATTATAAAAAAAAATATTAAATCGTTTTTTTTTTTTTTTTTTTAGTTTGATGTTTTGTTTATACCTTGTGGACACTTATGTTGCTGCTGGAAGTGCTCAGAAAAATTAACATTATGTCCCATGTGCAGAACTTTAATTTCGAAAAAAGTTGATATTAAAAATATAAATTGATTATTATCACTTTTGGTTTTATATAGCTTTTAATATCTATTTTCTTATAACATTTTTAATTATTAGTTTAACTTAAACATAATGATTTTTTATATTTTTTATTACAAGTAATTACTAAATTGTGTTAAAAATATTACAAATTATTTTTTTTTATTATTCTAAAAATAATTAATAATTAATATAATAATAATTAATGAAATATACTTAAAAAAAAAAAAAAATCAAAGTTCTATTATATCGTTATCAGTATCATCATCAACCAGGTCAATAATATCATCTGTAGCATCTATATTTTTATTTGGAGTCGGCTTTTTGGTATCTTTCTTTTGTTGTTTTGTAGATTTGAAATCTAAAAGAAAATAATCAACGAATACAATATTATATAAATAAATATAAAATTGTGATTATGAATGGCAAAAAAATATATTGTAATATGTCTGTAGAATAATGAACACAACATAAGTTTAAATAAATAAATACTTTTCTTCTAAATATAATTTAACATAAAATATTCCCTAAAACTACTTACTTATTAATCTGTTAGGTATGTACTTAAGTTATTTTTAAAAAATAAGAATAAAAATAAATTTTAATATTAAATACCTATATTAATATATTAATGATTATTTTTATATTAGGATTTAGTAATATATAAGGATTTGTAGATACTAATAGCAACATAATTACTGGAGATGTTTAAATCCACCCAATTTTGTATTTTTTTTTTTTATTCTACAAAACATTTTGATAACCTTTTTTTTACACATGCCATGTCAAAGAACCAGAGCCATGTTAAAGGAAATAGGGTTGCCCCCAGACATTTTTTGGTCCTTGGGGCTATAAAAAGTACAATTATAATGGTGAAGCATCTTAATTTTAAAACAAAACTAAGGCTTTTGAAAGTTATTTATCCTTTTCTCCCCTTTATATTGCCTAACCACTAATACAAGTTATTATACCATAATAATAATATTAATTGAAGGGAAAACCATTTTAAAGTTTTATATAAGATCTGTTTAAACCACTATAAGGAATTGTAGGGTGTACCAGAAAAACCTTACTGATTTATGAAACTAATAAAAACCAAATCAAATCAAATATCAAAGAATCGTTTTACTTATAAATTTTACATATAATTCCATTTTATTTTAATTATTTTTAAACCCTACATCACTTAAGTGGTGGTCCTCATTTTTAATACATTGATTGAGCATTTTTCAGTAGTTTTCAATGATTCTACAGGTCATTTTAAATGAAATGGCAGTAACTTCCTGGGTTATTACCTCCTTTAGGGTTTTCACAGTTTGAGGATATTGGTACACTTGGCTTTTGAGACTGCCTCAGAGGAAAAAATTGCATGGGCTTAAATCTGGTGAAAGTGGTAGTCACCCATTGTCACCAGATAATGAGACAATATGCCCATGAACATTTCTTGCAGAGTATCCAATCCACTGTGTGTGTGATTACTTGTTGAATCTTGTTGGAACAAAAATAAAAGAAGAATGGACAAGAGAATGTGTAGTTTCGTCCCCAAAGTGTGGAAGCCCCGAAGGAGGTAATAACCCAAGAAGTTGCTGCCATTTTGCTTATTAAAAACTACCAAAAAAGCTTAATTGATGTATTGAAAATGAGAGCAGCCCCTATGTGATGTCATTTTTATAAATAAATAAAATAAAACTGCATCATATGTATCAGTGGCGTATATAGGGGGTGCCTAGGGGCTACAGCCTCCTTCCCCCCGAAATGTTTTAAAAAACTTAAAAATTATTTTAAACGTGTATTATATTTTAATGATGCTTTAAGCTTATTTAGAATTTGTGTTAAATGTCAAATCATTTTGAGACATTCTTTAAATGAAGTATAGATAAGTACCTACTGCATCTTGTTAGTAATTCTTAGATAGCAGTGATAATTTAACTCTGTCCATAGTAGCCCCTCTTGAAAATATTTTCTGTATACGCCACTGATATGTACAATTTAAAAATAAAACATTTCTTTTTATGTTTGACTTGATTTGGTATCTATGAGTTTCACAAATCAGGAAGATTTTTCTGCTTTACCCTGTATATGTATACTCTATAATGTATTACAGAACTGATATGATTTTTTAAGTTATAGTTGTTTAATTTTTTGTGATATGGCTAATGGATGAAAAATAATAATGCTATAGAGTGTCTCAAAAAAAAAAAAAAAATGCAGGATTTAAATCTGCTATAAATTAAATTAATTTATTTTAAAAAAACATAAAAAATATATTATTCTTTTCAGGAAAAGTTAAGGTTTAACAGTGAAAAACAATATCGGCCATATGACCCTTCCTACTAGCCTTATAGGCGATTATTCTTTCCATAAAATGTACCATCACTGGATAATACATTGCTCCATCAAGTTCATTGAAGACATGACGAATTTCTTGCTTAAATTCCAAGACAACTTTTTTCTAGTAAACTCGTGACTTAGTGTATCCCTATAAGAAAAAATCATACGGCGTCAAGTTGCAAAATCGAGGAGGATAGCTTTAGATTAGTCTGTCCAGAAACTTCTCACGCAGCAAAGTGATTGTTTCTCTTGAAGTGTGACAAGTTGAAACCAAACATTATTTATGTTCATTTGGTCTAAATTAAGTCAAATAAAATTACTGGTCAGCAGATATTTTTCTATGGTTACAACAAGATAGTGCAACTTGATATACTTCAAGAGAAACAATCCCTTTGTTGCTTGAGAAGTTCCCGTACAGACTAATCTTGTTGCGTGGCCAAATCTACCCACCTCAATATTCCAACTTGACGCTATGTGATTTTTTCATAAAGGGATACACTAAGTCATAAGTTTATCAGAACAAAGTTTGAAATATCTTGGAACTTAAGCAAGAAATTTGTCGTGTCCTCAATGAACTTGATGGGGCAATGTATTATCCAGTGATGGTACATTTTATGGAAAGAATAATCACCTATAGGGTTGGTAGGAAAGGTCATATGCCCAATATTGTTTTTCACTATTAAACCTTAACTTCTCCTATTGAAAATGATATATTTATTATATTTTTTTAAAAGAAATAAATTTAATTTAAAGCAGATTTAAATCCTGTGTTCTTTTTGAAACTTCCTATATAATAATACAACAATGTGTTAATACATGTACAAATAATGATGCAATTGCACAATATCCTAATATGGTCATATACCTTCTAAAAGTTGTTGTAAAGGCTCAATCAGACAGTCAAAGTCTACTTGAGACAATGCTTCCAGCACATCTTGGGCACTGATGGTCTTCTTGTTCCTACTGGTGGCTATGGTGGTCGCCTGATTACTTACGTACAATATGAACACGGATGCTGCTCGGGCCAGGGCGGTTTTAGCTTCTTTCGAAACAATGGTGTTGGACGGTAATACTTCTTTGGCGATACGGGTGATCGCGGTTACCGGTAAATTCAAGTCTTCCAAACGTTCAGCCATGGCGGATTCTACGCAATCGCACAATTCGGTAAAATACGCAACTGTTGAAACCGTTGGACAAGATTAGAAACACGTTTGCGATGTACGTTTTATTCCGCAAATGTTTTTACGGTGTAGTTTCAGTAGTATTCTTATTGATTACGAAAAGTCGTTTCGATTACCCGGGAACGATGAAAACTATTTGATTTCACGTGATAACATGTCGTGGTTAACTACAGACTTCTATACTACACTAGATAAGGAACTTGTATATTATTTATATTGTTATCAGTGAAGATCACGTAGCAGCTTGCCGCCATTTTGTCGGTTGGCATTATACAATTTTATTTATATAACAAATGCATTTTACATGTAGTCAAAAACTTCTTGAATAAAATCTGGCTCAGCATTAACAGAAGATGTCCAGCTAGTGATTGACAGTGGATCTGGCAAGCTTAAAATTGAACTATAAAATAAAGTTAAAAAACTTCAAATTAATTTATTGAAATAATTAAAAATACACATTTTATTATCGGCAGTAATTATAAGCACGCGGAGAATAGTAATGCAATGTTAAAACAAATTCTTTCATTTGATGTGTATACTGCCTACAAGTAGTTTTACCATTATTTGTGCATTCATTTTTAAATAAATCTAGTATTAAACTTTAAGCATTTAAAATAAATAAGCTGCTTAAAATACACGTCGTGCACAAGCCATGGAATTTGCTGCATTTCATTACAGCAGTGAAATGGATTACAGTGAACATGGTCTTATTGGTGGAATGACGGTGAGATGTATACATTGTGCTGCAGCCAAATTTCCAGGTGAAACGGCTGGCATGTGTTGTACTAATGGCAAAGTGAAATTGCCAGCATTCGAATCTCCACCTGATCTACTGCACTCATTGATTTTTGGAACATCACCGACGTCCAAGCATTTTTTGTCCCACATTCAAGAATATAATACGCCATTTCAAATGACTTCTTTTGGTGCGACAAAAGTTATAAGAGACAGTTTTATGCCGACGTTCAAGGTAATTATTTCATACGGAATATCTTTCAAAAAATGCAACCTGACCAGCAATTATTTTGATATTTTCACGAATTCTGATCCAATATCAAATTGTATTTCTCATATGTTACAGATTCAAGCCCAGATTTATCATAGAGCTGGTTCATTATTGCCATTCTCTGACACTGAACCTCAATTTTTGCAAATCTATTTTGTTGGGAATAGCAATGATGAATTGAATCGGCGTTGTACAATTGCTCCAAGTGCAAGGCGTCAAATTATTTTGGACCTGCAAATTTTTTTCCATCAACACAATGAATTAGTTCAATTGTTCAAAACCGCTCTTGATCTTATGCCATCCGATAATCATAGGATAGTAATAAGAGCCGACAAAACGCCTTTTGGAGAGCATACAAGACGCTTCAATGCACCAACCATTGATGAAGTGGCCATTGTAATTGTTGGAGAGCAGTTTCTATCTCGCGATATTGTGCTACACCGAAGAAATGAGCAATTGCAGCGTGTATCAGAGCTTCATCGCAGCTATGATGCATTACAGTATCCATTATTGCACTAGAAAGGTGACGACGGCTATCATATCAATATACCAATGATAGATCCACGAACCGGTAACATATTCATATGAATTGAAAATGTATTCATTTTAAAACAATCAGACATTTAAATTTTCTATCATTGTATTTATTACAGGTCGCGACATACCAGGCAAGACAGTTAGTGCGATGAACTATTACTCATACAGATTCATGGTTCGTCCACAAGAAGACAACTTTATTTTGAGGTGTGGCAAACTATTTCATCAATATGCTGTGGACATGTATGCGAAGATTGAATCAGAACGTCTCAATTACCTTAGATTCAATCAAGCGGCATTGCGATCGGAAGAGTACATACACTTACAAGATACAATAGTGAATGATGGCGATGTCAATAATATTGGACGTTTAACAATATTATCAGCGACTTACATTGGCAGTCCGCGTCACATGCATAAATATACACAAGATGCAATGTCGTACGTTCGAAAATACGGCTGCCCTGACCTCTTCATAACATTCACATGCAATCCTAGTAGAATGACATAAAAATTAATTTATTTGAAGGTCAGACACCAACATACCGCCACGATATAACAGCACGTGTATTTCGACAGAAATTGAAAGCGTTGATTGATTTGATTATCAAATTGCGAGTATTTGGAGAGGTGCGTTGCTGGATGTACTCGATCGAATGGCAAAAGAGAGGGCTTCCGCATGCACATATATTGATATAGCTGGTACGTAAAATAACACCGGATCAAATTGATAGCATTATATCAGCTGAAATTCCAGATGAAATTACTGATCCTGAATTATTTGAAGTTATCAAGAAAAATATGATTCACGGTCCTTGTGGTGCACTCAATTTGAATTCTCCATGCATGATCGATGGAAAATGTTTAAAACGGTACCTAAGAGTACCATTGAATATGGAATAGTACATAAACGGTACCATTGACTTCTGACACAATAACAGGAGATGATGGATATCCGTTGTACCGACGTCGGTCTACGGAAGATAATGGCCATACGGTAACGATTAGAATGCAAAATCAAGACATCGAAGTTGATAATCGTTGGGTAGTTCCATACTCACCACTATTGTCGAAAATATTTAAGGCACACATTAACGTTGAGTATTGCAATTCGGTCAAATCGATCAAATACATTTGCAAGTATGTCAACAAAGGCAGTGATACGGCTGTTTTCGGAGTAGCTGCTGACAATAGTCATGATGAAATTGCTCAATATCAAATAGGCCGCTACATCAACATTAATGAGGCTCTTTGGAGAATTTATTCATATCCGATGCATGAACGGTTTCCTGCTGTTGTTCATTTGGCAGTTCATCTTAAAAATGGCCAACGTGTATATTTTACCAATGAAAATGTTCAAGGGAGAGTGGCACGTCCACCAGCAACAACATTAACCACATTTTTTCAATTTAGCGCAAGTGATGAATTTGCCAGAACTTTGCTTTATTCAGATGTAACGCATTATTACACTTGGACTGCACAAAAAACATGGCAACGGCGTAAAAAGGGAACAGCAGCTGATGGCCATCCAGGTCTTTTCTATGCAGAAACTATGGGAAGACTATACACAGTTCATCCAAATATGGTAGAATGTTATTATTTGCGGCTGTTGTTAGTGAATGTTGTGGGGCCGCGTTCATTTGAAGATTTGCGAACAGTTAATGGTCATTTATGTGCTACGTATAGTGAAGCGTGTGAGCATTTGGGTTTACTGGAAAATTATGCATGTTGGGATTTATCACTTCAAGATGCATCGATCGTTTCATTTCCACATCAAATACGTATGCTGTATGGCATAATAATATCAACATGTTTCCCATCGAATCCGATTGAATTGTGGAATAAATATCGAGATTTTATGACAGAAGACTTTTTGATTCGAATGCGCCATCACACAGGAAACTCTGATTTGATCATAACATTGGAAATGTATAATGAGGCATTAATAGCGATTGAAGATATGTGCCTTACGATCGCCAATAAAGCATTGGGACAATTAGGTATGATTTCACCCAATCGTCCAATACATGATTTTTTCGATCGAGAATTGCGACGAGAACAACAGTATGATATCAATGAATTGTTAACATTTGTGAATTTAAATGTTCCCAAATTAAGGCGGCTGGAGCAGCCTACATTTTTCATGCATTTGGACCAATAAGCTGGAACAAAATTCACCTAGTTCTAATTGTCCGATTTAAATTTTGAAAAAATATTTAAATTTGTTAGCTTCTTTACTATGTTTTGTAGGAACCACAATTTTATTATTTTTTCTTAATTTTTTATTAACTTGTATGCTAATTTTTAAAAAAAAAAATAAAAATTTGAATGCATTTTATTAAATAACTTGAACTATAATCAAAAATCCGTTTCCTACAAAACATAGAAGAAAAGTTGAGAAATTAGAATATATTAAAAAATATATAATCGGATTACCAGAACTAGACGAATTTTGTTCCAGCTTTTACCTCTTTTCACCAATTTGAAAAGAACAAAAAAATAGTTTCATGCGTTTGTGGTTGACTTGTGCATGCGCGTATGAGAATTAATGTGTTCTCGAAATTGCGATAACACGCGCAGCGACCGCATCGGTTTAGAGCCGCGACCGATTATAAAACTAATTTTGTACACATCATAAAATTGTATTGACTATAATAATAATAATATTATAAGCGATAGCGCCACATCACAGTATGAAATTATTTTTGTTTGTTTTGTGGATTCTAATTTACAATTATTATACGAGTATAATATTGTATCATATCTCATTCTACAAACGGTTATCAAAAGTATTGATGAATGATGTATTAGTATTATGAGTATTATTACAACGTGTTATTGATTCAATTTTTGAACTAATCTAGACAAAAAAGTTTATTGTAATCATTTATTATTAAAATGAGGGACTGTAGACGTAAAAAGATTCGACCAAAGTTGTCTGCACACCGGAAAAAACCTCATAATTTAAATAATTTAAGAAAATTAAATACCAATGAACCTTCAAAAGACTTAATTATTGATCAGGTAATTATGATTTATATTTTAAAATTTTAATTGATATTATAAGCCGGCGCTAAGTATTTATTAAAAAAAAAAAATGTGCAGCCCTATACGGTCGCCCGAGTCGTACGTGTCTTCCGCCATCCCTAATATTACCGTATAATAGTATAACCTAATTATTTAAACCTATTTGATGATATATTCGTTATTTATTTTTTTGGGGTACATGCTTAGCACATTGGCGTATGTTCCGGGAATTCGTATTTTAGTCGCTGGCCATTTGCGACAACAGATAATAACAATAATGCGATAACGGATTACACACACACTAATGTTCATTTACTACTCACACATCGATACACTCCAAATGTACATGTAATATGAATTGCCTAAATATTATTCCTTAAAACATGCAGCGCTCCAGCCCCCTTAAATGAACAATTTTTTTACATTATTGGTAATATCGTCACCTCAGTTCAAGACTGCAATTACTCAAAAATATTCAGAATTGAGTTATTTACGTGATATTATTTGCAAAGTTATGACGATTTCGATTCTATAACGCAATAACTTTTTATTTGCATTATTCGCCTCTAGAGGTCGTTTATTTCATTCTAAAACTAGTAGTTTCATAATTTGAGTTATTGTAGTCTTGAATTGAGGCGTCGATATGTATGATTTGATATGAAATACCCGCCAAATGATAAATATATTTAGTATCACATTAAACATTTTATGATAACACTACAGAGCCTACAACCAACATGTCCTTTTTTGGCGTACGCTGATATCACTAGTTAGCAATCTAGTTATCTTATTTATATCTGTGTGGTCAACTTATTTTCCGTCACGGTGCGGATAAGAATTTATTCCTACTATTTTCTCCGGGAATTTCATATTCAGGACGCGCGATCTATTTAGGTGTTTGGCAGACGGTATTATAATATTGTTACGTTTAACATTTATCAATTTCAACACTGAAGACTTCCATGAGTCATGGCTGTGATCCGTTAAGTATCGCAAAGTACTACGGAACAAAAGAAATATGAACAAACAAAAATTCGTCAAGTGTACGGGTCATGACCATCAAGGATCCAATGGGGAAGGGAGGTTAAGAGATTTTAGCCCCTTCAGTCGTATTTTAAGTTTTATAAAATTAATTGAAATGAGCTAAGTATAAATTAAATAATGATTATTATTTCTATTGCCTTTTTGTTTAATGTGTGAAAAAATGTAATAAATTATATTTATTTATATTATTTTAATATTTAAATATGAGGTATAAACATCAGTTTCAAAAAAAAAAAAAATAGTGATTAATTTTTGGTTTAGCCCCCAGTGGACTCATTTGGGAGGGGGCAACTTATGCATTCACCACAGTCTAGAGTTAGGCTATGCCTAAGTTGGCACATCATCAAAATATAAATACGTATTTCATAAAGCCATTACTATGTAAATCAGAAAAATGAGACGTGTATTGTACGGGGAACTTATGTTCAAAGTACAAAACATTATATTTTTGAAATAGTATTACGTTCCCTTACGTTAATTGACACTTTGGTAAAATGAGCCCCCTGAGTTAGCAATTTTACAAGCGTACACTGACTGCTCTATTCTAAAAAAATCTTGAAATTACAATACTATTAGCCAGGATCGTGTCTAGGGGGTACGAGGGTTGCGTATGCACCGGGCGCCTAATACTTCTTCATAATCTAAGTCAGGGGTTCCCAACCTTTTTATTATCGAATACCATCAGACACTTTTATAATCAATACGCTTACCATTTTAATTCTAATACATTTTTAGTATTATTTTTTATTATTTGAAATTTATGAAAGTAAAAAAATCTTAACTTTTTAGTTAAATCTTAATATTGAAATAACAATTATATTTTTTAAATTTAACGTAACTGAAATCAATATTTTGATTCATCATAACTGTTTAGAGTTTGAAGAATGGAAATCAATTGAGGAGGTTAGTTCTTAATTGAGGTTTGTTAAAAAAAGGGGACAAGATTTAACAAAAATAAACTGTAGCTACGAGTGTTTATTATTGCCATCGTTCTGAAATCTTTTCAAGCAAGGCTACTGGAAAACGTGCCATGAAAATTATTGGTTCATGTAAAATAAGCAAGTGACAAAATCAGTTATATATATTAATTAATTACTGAAATTTGTAATTATGTTTATCTGTTGTATATAATCGTGGCATTGTGATTTTTTTATTGTTTTATGTGTTGCTTTCTGTTAATTGATCTTCAATTCAAGTCGTTGGTGTTTATGGAATATATGAAATAGTTCATCTCTTATGATATAATTATATATTATTATGTACCTTCTTCTTCTTCTTTGTGTTCCTCTTTTATCGAAGGTTGTAAATAATCATGGTTATATGTTCTTTGTCCTTGGCTGCACTGAGTAGTTCCTCAGTATTATATTGGAACTAGAGCTCTTAATATACGTGAATTCACGGAATTCACGTGTCACCTGTCACGTGTAAAATCCAAAATAAAAACGTATATCCTTAACTTAATACTGTACTATTAATATTTTATTAAAACTTCAAGTGTATAACATAAAATTACTAATTTTACCATTGTAAAATGGATATATATTTTGGATAAACATGTATTTCACGCGTACACGTGAATTCCGTGACACGTGTTTTAAGAGCTCTAATTGGAACAACTCCCTTAAATTTTGCAGCCAGCTCGTTCTAGGTCTTCCCTTGCTCCTCTTCCCGCAAATTTTTCCTTGTATTATGAGCTGCAACACCTGATATTTTTCACCTCTAAGCAAACATCCAAAATATTGCAACTTCCTAGATTTTATAATCTTCATCACCTCTGATTCTTTGCCTATTCTTCTTAAAACTTTTGTATTTGTAACTTTGTCGACCCAAGATATGTTGAGAATTCTGCGGAAACACCACATCTCAAATGCTTAAATTTTTTGAACATCTGCTTTCTTTAAGGTCCAAGCTTCCATTCTGTACAAAAAGGTGGAAAACACGTAGCACTTTAACATCTTAGTTTTTAAATTCAATGGTAGATTTTGGTTTGAAAAACTTTTCCTTAGTTTGATGAACATAGATCTAGAAATTTCAACTCGATACCAGATCTCTCTTGAGTTATCCCCGTTCCTGTGAATCTTTATTCCAAGACACTTGTATGAATACACTCTTTCTATTATATCGTTGTTTAAGATTAATTTGAATTCATTATTATCAGTGTCTGTTCGGTCTTTCGTTATTAACATGAATTTAGTTTTCTTAACATTCATTTCAAGTCCATATTTGTTGCACGCAATGTAGAGACTGTCCATGCTTCTTTGCAGATGCGCCATGGTTCCCGTCAGAATAACGGTGTCATCGGCATATCTTAGGTTGTTAACAAATTTCCCATTTACTTTAACACCAATATGTTCGTGAAGGATCGCTTCATCAAAAATTGCTTCACTGTAAATATTGAATAATAGGGAAGACAAAACACAACCTTGTCTAACTCCATTTTTTATTTTTATTTCGTCGACTCATCGTCCACTTTAATTTTGGCGGTTTGATTCCAATAGAGATTTAAATTTATTCTTATATCACGGCTGTCAATATTTTTATCCTTTAATATTTTTATTAATTTGTCATGCTGTACGTTATCGAATGCTTTAGTAAAGTCTATAAAACATGCAAAAATATTTCTATTGACATCTAAGCACATTTGCATAAGGGTATTTATACTGAATAATGCCTCTCTTGTCCCCATTTCTTGCTTAAATCCAAATTGCGTCATACTTGACTACATATTTAGCATATATTCTTCGATGATCTTTAAAAATAATTTCAAGGTATGGCTCATTAGAGCTATTGTTCGATAATCTGAACATTCTTTAGGGTTATTTTTTTAGGGTTATTATGTACCTAATGTTTTAAAAAATTAAAAAAATATTATTGTTTGTACAGACTTGTTTTCATTATATTATCCTAAAATGACAAATCCCATCTATCATATATTTATCTAATAACTAATTAATTTATATCATATTTTGTATTGAATTTTGGTTTTAATGGATACTAAACATTGAAAGTATTATAAATAAAACTTAAGTAATAACAAATATTAGTATTTTATTGTAATTATGATTTTTGTTTGGCTTAATAATTCAATTTATGTTTGATTAAACTTTTGTTGAATAACTTAATTAATAGTTAACAATGAACTATGAACTGGATTTTAACGCAATGTCTGTTTTCCTTTAGTCAAAATTATGTTTAATAATAGGTAATTTTAGATAAATTCTGTCCTTCGTACATACAAGTAGTAGTTAAATGATGTGTAAATATAGAAATCAAATATTGTAAAACATATAGAGGGCATTACAACGAAGTAAAATATTTTCCCATTCCTAAGAAAGTCCAAGAAACAATTGCTGGTAAATAGTGTTTTTAAATTATGACGATTATAATATTATGATAATTGATAAGAAATACGATATGATAATTGATAAGATATTTGCTCTTGTGCTGTCTCAAGACGCTCATCTTGGTATGTTGACTAATGTTTACAATTCACGGTAATGAAAATATGAAAAAAGATCATCGTTTTCAAATAAAACCCCTCGAATTGGGAGGGAGGGAGTGCGCATAGGACCAAAGCTCTTCTACTATTTTTTTTTTTTTTTTTGCGTACCTCAATTATATTTTCTTACTGGAACGGGGGGACGTCACGTTTACCCTAACTAATGTACAAAATAATTTTTATTAAAATGTGGATTTCAATTTACGTCAATTTTATAACGGATATTACGATTTATAATATCAAAACTATTTTTGATATTCGTTTATTAATACGTTGAGCTTCGCTAGTATTATCATTTATAAGTGTTTAACCTATGTTAACCCAAATTACATTCTGAGTTCAGTAAATATTAAACAAAAAATGAATAAAATTCAAACATTTTGTCTGTGTTTTGTTTATGTTTTCTCTTGTCCACATCAAATTTGTTTCGAAATCACATAGCTTATTTTCAACGATCAGATATTCATTCAGTCAGTCAATGAAGTTCAAGAAATTCAGCCGTTTAGTATTCGGTATTTTAGTTGTTTATTTCTAAATAAAAATATATAGTGAAAAATTATCTATAGTAAATCGACATAAATTAAAATGTGGAAAATGAGAAAAATAGTGAAGATGAAGAATTCACTAAACTGTTGGTCCACACACGCTCGACAATGTTCTCCAGAACAGCAACAAAACGAAAACCTTTTGATGTTTACCGACACCGCTCGGGATATGACTGTTTTTAAAAATACGAACAATTTGTTGGAAAAAACAATTGTTATGAAAATGTTTTGATTTTGTCGAAAAATTCTGAGTTTCTGTTTTGTTTTACTTTTGTCGTCTTTGTATGGACCCGGCATAACACGTATCGATATTTGTTTTTCACATTAACGTACATACATACATATTTATGTAATATAGTGTTTATTTTAACTAAATTTAATTGTGAGTGATCTTTTATACCTAAATCCCACAATTCCTTTCCCCCATATTCAGACTTAGGACTGATAACTAAAATGTAGTTGGAGTGGTTAACATTTGTTTGGTTTTCATATAGTATATAATAAAAATTAATAATATAACGTGTAGGTATAGTCCACATATTATTTTTATAGGTATAAAATAATAATAATTATTATGGACTAAAAGAATTTTTCCCTTTTCACTTAACATGTAATAAATAATTATGTCCATTTTTATATTTTGACAAATTGTTATATTAACTGTTTGAATGTTAACTCTGTTAGTAATGGACGAGTATTGCAATCAATAAAATGAACTGTCCACACTATTTTGTATTATCTAGCCAATACGTAATAAAAATAATTCTAGGTAGAATGTAATACATTCAATTTTATCGCCAAGTGGGAAAATACCTACATATTGGTATAGTATTCGTCTAGCTTCAAATAAATTATTAATTGACGAATAATTTACCTTTGATTTTGTTTCTCAACTAAGTATAAAAATAATAACAGTATGACTATATTGTGAAGTGTTTGATCAAATAAAATTTGATTGTTTCTAAAGAGCGATTCATTTAGAGGTACTATTTTTAGATGGAAATTTATGACAGATAAAACATGAGTCGTATCAAACCGTCGTTATATTTTAGTTTAGTATTATTTGACATTTTATCATGGAACGACTTAGTCCGGCACAGCATCAACAAATTATTCAACTATATTACGAAAATCAGCATTCAACAAAGACTGTTTTTTGTAAGCTTAGAGAAACTTATGGTCCGCATAATCGGCCTACCAAACGCACAATTCGCTATATGATTAATAAATTTAAAACTCAATTTTTATTATTGGATAACACGCGACCAAATAGGCTTCATCCAGTACGTAGCGAAGAAAATATAGTGGCGATAGCTAGAAGTGTACGCGATGACCATGATGAGTCGATTCGGCGCCGTTCTCAACAACTAGGCTTGTCATATGCATCAACTTGAAGTATTTTACGTATGGACCTTGGTTTAAAAGCATAGAAAATTCAATTTGTGCAAGATTTGAAGCCAACCGATCTTCCGAGCCGTCAGAGATTCAGTGTATGGGCTCTTGAAATGTTTGAAGAAGATCTACTGCTTTCGACCAAAATTGATTCAGTAATGAGGCTCATTTTTCGCTTAATGGCTACGTCAATAAGCAAAATTGCCGAATTTAGGATGAAGAACAACCCGAAGAGATTCAAGAGCTGCAATTACATCCAGAAAAAACGACAGTTTGGTGTGGCTTATGGGTTGGTGGAATTATCGGTCCATATTTCTTCAAAAATGAAGCCGGGCAAAACGTAACTGTAAATGGCTTCCGTTATCATACCATAATAACGGATTATTTGCTGCCAGAAATTGAAGACCGTGATCTAAATTACGTTGGGTTTCAACCCTAAGATGGGTTTTCAAAAATATTCATGGAGTAGGATTTTTAGTATTATGTGAAATGCAAAAATATGTCATAAACTTTGTACCAATATCAGAAAAAATAGTTGTTATTCAGTTAAGTGGGAATCCAGTAAATATAAACCTAGTACAAGTATATGCCCCTACTTATGACGCCGATGATGTTGAGATAGAACATTTTTATTGTACAATATCAGATATTCTAAAAACATTTAAGAAACATGAAATGATAATTATTATAGGAGATATGAATGCTAAAATTGGACAAGGTAAAAGTGGCGATCTCATTGGTGATTATGGTCTAGGTGTTTGAAACGAACGCGGAGAAAGATTGAAGATTTTTGTTGAAGATGAAGACTTAGCTGTGTTAAACACCTTTTTTTAACTTGCCACCAAGACGTTTATACACATGGAGATCACCACGTGATCAACCTGGTGACATAGTTCGAAATCAAATTAATTACATGTTTATTAAAAAAGCGTTTTAAGAATAGCTGCGAGTAAAAACATATCCTGGTGCTGATATTGAATAAGATCATAATCCTTTAGTTGGTAGTTTCAGAATAAGATTTAAAGAATTTATTAAAAATCAATATAAGAAAAAATGGGATATGAGAAGATTGGAAGAAAATGAAACATATGAAAAAATTACAAAAAATATTGGGAACGTTTGCAGAGTCTTAGAAAGAGAAAACAACAATGTAGAGGAAACTTTTCAGAAATTGACTAATGCGTTATAGAGCATTGGCAAAGACAATTTGGAAATTAATAAAAATAAAAAAAAAATGGATGACAGAGAAAATATTGCAAATGATGGAAGTAAGAAGAATATTAAAAAATGACCCAGAAAAATATAAAGAGAGCCAAAAATGTTTAAAAAGGGAAATACGTAAAGCAAAGGAAATATGGATGAAAAATCAATGTGTAGAAATTAAAAATTTGGAAAGAAAACATGATAGATACAATTTACATAAAAAAGTAAAGGAAGCAGCAGGAACGTATAAGTCAAATACGATGGGGAGATTGCATGATGAAAATGACAAAATCATTGTAGACAAAAAAGAGATAATGAATACTTGGAGAAATTACATTGAACAACTTTATGAAGATATAAGTAGACCAAAAAGGGTACCTGATTTTAGTCAGATGGAAAACTTACCTATAATGATAGAAGAAGTAGTAAGAGCTATAGCACAAATTAAAAAGGACAAATCTCCTGGTCCAGATAATATATATGGTGAATTTTTAAAGTTAATAGATGAAGAAGGGGTATCCTGGCTCACTAAATTATTCAATAGAATATACACTTCTGGGGAGTTACCTCAAATATGACTAGTTATTAAAATTAAATTAAAATTAAAAGGAAGCTTGTGTTCGGTATAATATTTTTCGTAAAAGAACTTACATATGTAACCGCTATCTGCTATGTTTCGTGTGGGAACTTACTAAACCCCATTATACTAACATTTTCTTTCCCATTTTAACAGACTTAGAACTGTCTATGATCTATTTAGACCACAGGACCACATTTTTTTAAAATTCTATAATTTATATAATAATATAAAGTATTATTAAGTAATAAGAATATTATAATAATTAAAAATATTATACAATAATATTAATACAATTTTAATATTTTTAATATTTTTACCAACACAATTCTAATAATTTATATTTTAATAAAACAGAAACTATAAAAACATTTTTAACCATATCTGTGGTCTAAATAGGTCATAGACAGTACTAAGCAGTGGCGGACTGAAGGGGTCAAGTTTGACGCAGCTGCGTCAACTTTTTATTGGGGATGGTACTACCCGGCACCCCGTGCTAGTGGCGATAGCGTGGAATTACATGCTAACTTTTTATAAGTAAATAATGTATACTAGACTTTTACAGCATATTCTACTAATTTATTATTGATGGTACGTATTGTAAATTGTAATATATTAATTATTATAACCTAAACAGTATCTACATCTAACTAGGACCTAATACATAATTGTAGAAAGTATAATATTATTTGTATCATAATACGAGTAAATTTGGAAACCGAGAGGTGGAGGATAGCCCCATGGATTTGTGAGGTTTGACATTAGGTTTAAGGCCGTACCTGTGGAGGTTCAACCCTCCCCCCACCCGAAATTGTCTACCATTTTACACAAACTTAGAAATTTAACATCAGTTTTTTTTAATTTAATATTTTAATTTTTTAAATTATCCCCCCCACTCCCCAAAAATTTGTTCTAGGTACAGCCTTGATAAGGGGGTGGTTGTATATATTTAAATATGAAATTGCGTCATTTAAAATTTAAGTTCAGTCCACCACTGGTCCTAAGTATGTTAAAATTGGAAGGAAAATGTTAGTTTAATGTAATACTTACTAAAAAATATTCAGGTACTAGTGTAAAATAATTCAGGACCCAACTAGTGTAGTACTTATAAAAATCCGGGACCCAAATAGTACACTATCTGTGATTAGCCCCTAGTACTCGGGACCCAACTCGGATGTTCCAAGCTTTACCATAGTTAAAAAAAAAAGGAATGGTGCTTGGGACTAAATAGTCCTAATGCCCTCCCTTTCAACGGCCTTGTTTATGAATTACCCATATGCATAAGCGTGCTCAGACATAAGTGGTAGCGTAGTCATACATAACACATTAATATTTAATATTAACAACAAATTTGAATGGGATAACTTCAATAATTATATTTTTCCAATACTCTTATACATGTATTTACCATTTACGGACGTTTCGAAGTGATTGAACATAATATGGTTATTCATTATTGTGATTATAATGAATATTTTGTAGAGAAGGGAAGGTTAGAGGGAAGGGTTGTTCACTTGGGAAGTGACTACGCTGACTATCCCGTGCGCACGTTTATGCCCATATGACTTCGGTAATGCGCAATCTAAAATGTAATTATTATTATTATTAAGTAATTGAAAATGTATTACTCATAATTTGGTATTGCTCGTGTATTGTGTTATTGTAATAACTTAACTTTGTGCTGGTATACATATTTTACCCAGAAAAGTTACAAAAAAATGTGTGTATAATAAAATAATTAAAATCGTTTTTAATACATTTACTTTAATTCATAATTAAAGAAATTATTTGTTATAAAAAGTTATCTTAATATATAATTTAGTAAATTATATAATTATCTTAAAATTGAAAAATTACATATTTATAATCAATGATTTTAAATGAATTACATAGGAATAAAAAAATATATGTTAAAAAAATTTGATAATATTTAAATATACTCGATTTAGGTTTATTAAACTTGAACTAAAAAATCTAATAACAAGTATTTATTTATCAACTGTAGATCAATATGTCAAAGCAATTTTCCCAGTTTTTAGATAAGTAATTAATGAATGCAATATTTATTATATACTTACATCACGTTATTGATAAAACATATTTACCAATAATATGTATATTTATTTATAGAATTTTTTAGTGGCTATAATAAAATATATAAAAAAATATTTTTGATATAGGTTTTTTTTAACATTTTTGTTAGATACTCGTCTATTTGTCTATAATTAAAATAAATTGTATCTTCTTTGTTAACTTATATATAATTGATATAAAATTTAATTTAAAAAAAAATAACAAATAGCAGTACTAGCAATTCATAGTATTAATATTATTAGATATATACTAATACGTATACAAAAATTATTCTGTAAGCTATAGCAGAGGTCATCGTAGTGGTTTTACAATAAAAATATTTAAGATATAAGATCAGTTAAAACTTTTAAGTAAATTCTTAGTAACATTTCACACGTTGTTTAATTTTAAGTAAATTAATCATTCGACATTTTTAGTTTTCAATATTCTAGCTTATATCTTTTAAATTCTGGACAGAGGAAGGATTTCAGTTTCAAGAAACATTTCAACTCAATTAACCAATTTTTTAGTCCAATTTAAATCTTTAACAAGTCCTCTTATTTCATTACTTACTAAAGTCTTCGACTCATTACTAATAAAATTACTTAGACACACTTAAATAATTCACCTATTTCATTCCTCCTTTGGAACGCAAATGGCCTACAAAACCATTAGCACAATCTGCATTTTTGCCTCAACTCCAGAAATATAGACATTGCACTTATCACTGAAACACATTTTATACCAAACAAAACCTTATTCTTATTAAATTACTCCATTATCCGAACTGACCACCCCGACGGCACTGCTCGCGGTAGCTTAGCAATCTTTTACGTAATAATATTAAACACAGTATCAGTCTCCCGACTGCTAACCAATCAATACAAAGTTCAAATATCCAAATTAACATTAACAACACAATTACTACCATTTTTGCTGCATATTTCCCTCTCGGAAATCCAATCAACGAATACTTCTTAAATGATTTATTTTCTTCTCTCAATAAAAATTATTTTATAGGAGGCAACTTCAATTTAAAACATCCATTTTGGGGTAATAACACTGCCGATACCCAAGGTCGCAATCTACATAAATTTTTAAGTAATTTTAACCTACTTAATATCCCATCCTTAACAGTGGCGTATACAGAAAATATTTTCAGGAGTGGCTACTATGGACAGAGTTAATTTACCACTACTATCTAAGATTAACTTTATATTTTACTATACTTTTATTTATTATTTTTGTTAACCCCCCCAAAAAAAAAAAAAAAAAAAAAAAAAAAAAAAAAGCAAGATTGAATATACGACACTGTTTCTTATAGTAAGTATAATCTTGTATTTATGAACAAAGGATATATGATGTAGACTTGACTATTTTATATATATGTCTAACAAGGGCGTATTTGTGGGGAGCGAAGAGGGCATTCGCCTCTCCCTCATGTCTCGTATTTTTTTTGAATATAATACATTGATTTACTTAAAAAATGTAATGTATAAATAATTAAGAATATAAATTACTAGTCTATCATTATAGTATGATAATACATTTAATAATATAATATGTCAATAAAGTCACGGGTATAAATTTTTGTTTATCTTCTTATATCATAACATTTTTGGTTGTGGAACGAATAGTGGTATTATCTTCCATGGATATTGCTACGGTTATAGACATTTATAACCATAACCGAGGTATTTATCAGATAATATAAAGTAATTTAAAATAACACTTTTAAGTATCCAAAACCCCCAAAAAAAATAACGAAATTACCAATAATATTATTAATCTTCTCAACAATACTAATAAACTTATAACACTAACATGGATTTCTAGCCACACCGGAATTGAAGGTAACGAAAGAGCAGACATGATGGCAAAACAAGCAACCAGTGATCAAACCATCGAAATATTGAACTTGCTTTCTAAAAATGATCTTAAAAGAGAAGCCAAAAATATCATATCAAACTTATGGCGTAAGGAATGGCATTTTCTGAGGGACAACAAATTAAGAGAGATTAAACCCATCACCGATAGATGGATTAACCCATCAAACATAACTAGACAACAAGAAGTAATTCTAACCCGCTTAAGGATTGGACACTCCTGGCATACCCACAAACACCTCATGGACAAAACAGACTCAGAACCATGCATCACCTGCGGATCCAATATCTCCATCAAACATATCCTTTTAGAATGCCGCCAATTTAATGAAGAAAGAACTAAACACAATATTCCAAGTAGCATCGCCGTATGTCTCAACAATGAACCTCAAAATATCAACAGTACACTAAGTTTTATAAGAGACACCAATTTATACAAAACCATTTAACTTTTATTCTCTGTATTTTGCTTCTTTCGCTTCTAATTCATATAGTTTTGTTACCTACTATATATTTATAATTATTTACCTATAATGTATTAATTAATGTGTAATCATCATTCGCGGCCAATGACCTATGTTGTCGAGGCCTTGTTCTTTATAATAAAAATAAAAAAAAAAACACTTTTTTTACCACATATTTACTAGTTAGTCATTTTTTGGTACGTATATGCACATTGTATATTTTTGTATTTATTAGATTTATATAAGTCCTTAATAATTTTACTCGTTTAGTTTTTTTTACAACATAATATCTGATACTTTTTATTATGCATAGGTATTTAGTCATTTTTTTGTGCACAAATGCATACATATTTGTGTATTTTATAGAGTTAGAAGCCCCTAATCCAAATAATAATCATAATAACTGACAATATTTGTATCTATATTCTTTTATTTGCAAATTTTTTTTTTTTTTTACGGCCTTTTAGATCACACATCCAAACATAACTGCCTCCATCCTTCATGATTTTGCGTTAGTATATGCCAATCTTCCTCCGAGTAGAAATCTGTTATATCTTTTTTGACACAATCCTCCCATCGCATTCGGGGTCTTCCCAGTGGTATTTTCCGTCTTGGATTCTCTTGTAAGACTGTCTGTGTTATAGCAACAGGTTTTTCCACACATGACCTGTTATAAGTCTTTCGCATAGACTTTTCACTGTATTTATATCAATCCCTAAAAGCACTATGTCATCTGCGTATGCTAAAATACTTATTGACGTTCCATCAAGTTTTATCCCTTCATCTGGTGAGATATTCATCATTCTAATTACTTTTTCCATAACTAAATTAAAAATAATTAGAGATAGTGCATCACCTTGCCGTAGGCCTGTATTCACCTGAATTTCTCTTGATAGTATGTTACCAACTTTCACTTTTACCATGGTCCCATTTAATGTGGCCTTAATTAATCCTATACGTTTTTGTGGGATGCGGAAATGTTCTAAAATTTTGTATATACTTTCTCTGTTGATACGATCATACACCTTTTTGAAATCTACAAAAAGTGTATGTAGTTCTTGATCGAATTCCTAAGTTTTTTTGAGCTAGTTGTCTTATAATAAATATTTGGTCTACTGTGGATTTATTTTCTCTAAAACCACCTTGATAGTCATCTATGATATTTTCCGTCAATGGCTTAATTCTATCTAGAATGAAATACGATAGAATTTTATAAGTTATATTCACTAAGGCAATACCTCTATAGTTGTTACATTTTTTTCATCATCCTTTTTGTGTATAGGGCAAATTAATGCCATATTTCAATCTTTAGGGATCTGTTCAGTATTCCAAATTTTCTCAATTAGTTTATGAATCATCTTAATTATTATTTCATCAACACATTTTAGGATTTCGCCTTGTATACCATCTCGTTAGGTGATTTATGGTTTTTTAATCTCTTAATTTGTGTCTTAATTTCTTGTAACGTAAGTGTTTTATATTCACAATTATTGGGTTGTTCTTGTATACAATCATAGATTCCTTCAGGGTTTTCTCCATTCAGCAAATGTTCAAAATCTTCTGCCCATCTTTCTGATATTTCCATCTTTGTTGTTATCAGTTCTCCATCCTAATTTCTTATAAATGTTTCATATCATTTATATCCTTTTCTCATCCCATTGACTTTCTGGTACAATTGTCTACTTCTGTGTGCTCTGTGATCCGATTCTGCCATTTCTATAATTTTATTTATATACTTTATTTTTTTCTCCTCTGCAGATATCATGGGCTTCCTTTCTTCTTGTAGTGTATCGTATTCCGTTGAGTTGGTTTGTTGTATCTGTTAACCATCTCGCTTCTTTTCTTCTTATTATGGCTTCTTTGCACACTGTATTAAACCATGGTTTCCTTTTAGATTTCCCTCGTTTTCTGATAATTTTTTCTGATGTCTTCGTAATGATGTTTTTTATTATCCCCCAAAGGAATTCAATAGTATGAGTCTCATTAATATCTGTTAATTGTGTCAATCTCCCCACTTCGGTTTGTAAAGCTTTACATATCTCTTCATTCTCGAGCTTTGTTTTTTTCATATTTGACACAGTTGGAGTCATCAATCTGTTGTCTCGCCTTCAGCTTGATATTGAGCTTCCCAACTACCTAATAGTGGTCTGAGTTACAATCTGTTCCCCTATATACTCGTACATCGTTGACAGTATTTGTGAATCTCTCATTCACTAGGATATGGTCAATTTGATTGATATATTGTCCATCTGGTGACCTCCATGTACTTTTATTTATATCCTTATGGGGCAACATTGTGTTCATTATCCTGAATCCTTTGCCAGTTACAAGGTCTATTAGTTTTATATCATTATCGTTTGTTGTTTCGTATAAGCTATACTTCCCTATGGTAAGTTTAAGGAACTGTTCTTTTCCTATTTTTGCATTCATATCACCCAGTATAATTCGGATTTTGCTATTATTTATTCTCGACAAGATATCTTCTATCTCTGCATAAAATTCTTCTTTTTCCTCTTGTGACTTCTCCTCCGTTGGTGCATGTACATATATAAATATTATATCAAAAAGCTTGGCCTTAACTATAAGAATAGCAATTCTATAGTTGATAACTTTGAACTCTTTTATCGTATGCACTAGGCTTTTGCATACTGCTAAACCAACCCCAAACTGTCGTCTTTCATTGTACTTACCATACAGAATAGTGGTATCATTTATGTCTATGGTTCCTTCGTCATTCCATCTGATTTCTTGTAATGCTACTATCTTGACTTTATATTTCTCAATTTCCTTGACTACACTTATAGCTGTTCCAGGTTGGGACATTGTCCGTAAATTCCATGTTCCAAAGAGTAAATCTTGTTTCCTGTGTTCGCTCGTTTTTTCCATTGAATCTATATGTCCGAGGCATGTTGTTGTTTGGGTCCTCAACAAAAGATTTTTACAAGGCAGGGCTGTTAGCCCTGCGCTAAACCTCCAACCTAGAGGACCAGTCCACACCACCTAATTAAAGGCAGTGTTGGGCTATTGTAATACACTGCGAAGTACATCGGGCGATGGGTGCGCCACATTCCCTACGCCTAACTTTAACTTGCAAATATTGGCCAAAAATATATTTTTGTAAATTGAAAACATGGTTAAGAGCAAGAATAGGCCAGCATAGACTAAAAGGTTTGACTTTATTGCATGTGTTTAAAAATATTATTGTATTCATTGATGAAACAATCAACAAATTTGCCAAAATGAAAAAAGAAATTTGGAATTTGTTATTTGACTACTTACCAACCATATGTTTTCTACTTAGATATTTGTTAAATTAAGTTCCCTATCTTAATTGTTTTAAAAAGTATTTAAAAAATAATTAATAAGTACTATTACTACTATGATAATTTTTTGTTTTTTTTTTTACAGGATTCAGACTGAAGGTACAATTTTAATATAAGAACTATTTGTGTTTTTATTATTAATACTTATTTTATATGCAGTAGGTTTTAAATATATTTATTAAATAAATACTTAATTCAATTTAGTACTTGGCCATGGCCTCAACTTAAATACGCTCTTGATGTCTACTTGACTATTTTTATAATAAAATATGTTATGAATAAAATGTATCATACAATTATAATTTATTTATTATATTATTAACTCTTAATAAGCATGGAGCCATAAATTTAGAACCTTAAAACATTTTAATGAACTATTGAAATACAATTGAATAAAATAAATGCAACCCGGTAAATAATTTTTCTATTTTTTATTTTATACAATTTTTTACAATATAATTAATGTTACAGTACAATTTACATTTTACATTTTTTTTTTGTACTATTTTACGATGGATAGTTATTAAAGCTAATCCAGTTAATCGGATGTTTCCACGTTGATTTTGTACGTAAGTTTTTAGTCTCCCAGAGTTGAAAAGCTTCTTTCAACTTTGGATGGGCAAAATATTTTGAACATCGATATTTCGATATATCGAAATTGTAAACATCGATAGTATCGATATATTGGATTTTTAAAAAAATATTGATGTTTTTTTGATTAATTTAAAAATGAAAAAGGATACATCAAATTTTAAATTAATAAATTATTACAAAACATATGGAAATAAATTAACGATACTTATTCAAAAGGCATAAGAACAATATTACAGCAGTAAAATAGAAAAAATGTAATGGTAATGGACGGGAAATAAAACAGTTAATAAAATAATAACGGGAATAAAATAGTTAATGGTCTAGATGAGAATGTGTGTATTAATGAAATTTTAAAAAGTCAATATGTCCTGGGGCGTATTTAATTAGGGGCCATGGGTTCCGTTGCCCAGAGCGGCACATTTTTAAAGATTTAGAGAGGCGGACAATTTTTATTTCTTACTTTACACACTGATACAAACTCACGCAAATGATTTAACAACATGTTTTCTAAATGAGTGTATACAATTTTAAGGCCATATAAAAAATATTGAAGTTAAGCTTACAACAATACAGATGTTACAGTTTATAAGAGAACATAATTTTACTAGTGTTAATCTTTATGCTGAAGTTGCTTTACGTATTTTTTTGTGCACACCATCTACAAATTATAGTGCAGAGAGTTTTTTTTCCACGCTAAAAAGAATAAAAAACAATTTTCGCTCTACAATGGCACAAGACCGGTGCTTGGCTTTAGCGGTATTAACAATTGAAGCTGAAATAACCACTTTATTAGATTTTGAAAAAAATAATTAATGATTTTGCAAGGAAGAAAAAGATTTAAATTTTGTATTTATATTGTATACCTAGCAGTTTATAGAGGTTTTAATAAATCATATTAATTAGTAACAACATTTTTTTTTTGACTTGGGGGGCAAAATATGGGTTGCCCTTACCCTGAAATTCCTAAATACACCACTGAATATGTCTAATTATAAGATCTTATTTGAATATGTATATGCTAAATATGCTACTAAAACATTTTCTATAAAATTTGTATTTACTTAATATTAATTAATTAAATCTTACCTTCAATTATATTATTATATTAAATAATCTTACTACAATAAGAATTATAATTTATAAGAACGCCGTATACCAGATATAATCTTAGCTCAGTTGGTATACGTATCAGCTATTGTTAATGTATTCTTAACATAATAATTTACTTATTGTTATTATGTAATTACAATTATTTTTTTTGGGTGAAATAAATAAAATATTAGGATAATAATTATCCTAAGTTATTATCCGATAATTATTATCGCCACCTATCATTATCAAAATTATAGTGCAACAGCGCAACATGATATTTATTGCAGTAGCAATCTATAAGTAATCTCGATTATTTACTTGAGTAAATAACTATGGTATAAATATACATAATGTAATTAGTGATCTGAGTAGTATGTATCGAACTAGTTGAGCTTGATATTTTAAACAATAAAATTGTTCCTATTGTTTAAAATCTCAGAGTTTTGCTTAAAGCGAGGTTGTATCTAAATTACTAAGTATTGAATTACAATTTTTTGTATGGTTATACTCATGTGCTCAAAAATGCTGTAGTCTTACTCTACTTCATACATGGTTTTATCACGGAAATATTTATTATTCATTTTTTTCTTTATCTCTTTTGATTTATTTCTTCTGGATTTGTTTAAATACGAAATCTATAATTTCACTTATTCTGAGGTTTGAATATAATTATGTTATTTTTCCGTATTTGATGTTCGGGCGATTTGGATTGCTTATTGCTTATTTGATATTCGAAAGGATATCTCTCGTTTTAATCTCGGTCAACATTACTAATTCATATACAACACTATAATAATACTAACGTAGTATCACGGTATTTGCACGCGGTCTGTTCGTGGTGCCAGTGTTTTAGTGTTAAACGTTCAACGTTGTTGGAGGCTGGCACATAATGGCTATTATTAAAACAATAATCTATAATAACGCGGAGGCCGTAGATCAGTATTCATTGTGCTCGTCAAACAGCCGTGTGTAATGACACTAAATATTTTATTCACGGATCTCATCAACTGACCTCAGATTGCTAGCAATTAATTTTTATTAGCCATCCGACCGTAACCGTATATATACATTAGTGTAAATAATAATGACAAAATGAAACCTAGACCTGGTGCATCTTGTCGCACGTATGTAGGTACGAAAAAAAATAAAATACATTTATTGTACTTCGGTTCATTCCCCTCCGATTGCGACCGTACTCCACACCTCGTTGAAATCGGGATTTCCTATCTAAAATTTAAAAATAAGTAGTTATTTTAAGTTTTTTTGATTTTGGAAAACATTCTTAATAATGTCATTCATATAATAGTCATATAAAAGTTCATCATGGATTTCAATAAAATATTAGAAAAAGTTTTTTTGATAATAACTGTGTACATGCGTGTACAACCGTTGATTAAATATTGTACTTTTATAGTTGAACAATTGATGTATAGTGAGAAATGTTTTAATATTATCATTAAGGTCTAGTTGATATTTGCAATCGGTATTCGCAGTGCTCGTCTTGGCAAAATTAAAAAAGGGGGACTCTGTTAAATTAAAAAAAAAAAAAATTCCCAAAACTTTAAAAAAAAAACGTTATAATTTTAACGTAATTATAGTAAGGGGACACTAAGATTTCAGAAAATTAAAATACTCCGTCGCCCTATGTCCCTCACAAGTCGAGTACTGAATATATATATATATATATATATATATATATATCACGGAATACAATATTTTTATTTTTAATCATTTAATTTAGACTGTTGCCTGTTGCCCATTGCTTTAAATATTGTCGAATACTATTATTTAATAATTAAATATTAATTGGCAATATCACAGAATATAATAATGGCAATACCTAAAGCAATGGGCAACAGGCAACAGTTTAAATTTAATGATTAAAAATAAAAGTAATGTATTCTGTGATACGGTTATCAATTACCATCATACCAAATACCATCATTGGTTGTGATGAGGTTTTCAAATAAAAAAAATAAAAAAAATCAACATTTGTACGGTTTGTAGTGTATTCAGTATTGTAGTTAATGTCATCACCGGTCAGCTCTTCGTTGCTGTTCGGTATGCCGTCCGTGAAACTAGTGAAATAATATGTTTAGTATGTATAGAATTAATGAAACGAAAGAATGTGATTTACATAAATTAATCAAATGGCTGTCAAATTACCATACAGTTTGTGAGCAACTATCGTGTTCGAAATTAAAATTGTTCTCCCAGCGTTTGTTAAGATAACGTTCTATTAGTAATCTAGAATAATAATAATTCCTTTACTATCTTTTATTTATATTTTTTCCTTATTATTTTTTTATTGTTATGCGTTCCACACCGAAGTCTCAACCCGAATAGTTTACAGCGTTACATTGTTTATATTAGCTGTGTCTGCATAGTTTTTAGTTTAGTATAATAAGCATGAACAACATCAGGGGTTGTATTAATTATTTGAAAGATCCAGAGTTGGTTGCTCGTTTTCAAAGATTTTTCGGAGTCTTACGCTATGAGATCTCAGAGAATGGCACCATGTTACCAAACCTTGAAAATGGCCAATCCAAAACCAACAGCAGTGTTGTGCGAAAGGAAAATGAGATTGATCATTATATTACCAATCACTTTTGGTATTATTTGTATTTGTTCGGCACGTATCTTGGTGATGAAATTGGATATTCAATTATCATACCATTTTTGATTTGGAATGTAGACTCGGCGGTTGCAAGGAAAATGGTACTTGTCTGGGCTGTCGTCATGTATATTGGTATTGTTTATTGATTATGTTAACTAGATAATGTTTTTTTTTCATTATGGTTTTCATTTAGGTCAGTCCATTAAAGATATAGTACAATGGCCAAGACCAGCATGTCCTCCAGTTGTTAGACTGCAAACAAAATGGTCCATTGAATATGGAATGCCATCAACTCACGCAATAATCAGTCTTGCTTTACCATTTTCTATTTTACATTATATATCAAATCGATATCAAGTGATTGATCTTTCAATAAGTTATAACTTTTTTAAATAAAAACTATTTTATATCAATTTTATTTTTTCTTATAGATTAACTATAGTATTGGCATTGTTATAGTACTTTTATGGTGTTTGTTAATTTCACTTAGTCGTTTATACTTGGGCATGCACTCAGTTTTGGTAAGTCTTGTCTACATTTATACATAAAAAACTAATCATATTATTATACTTAAAGTACAGGTATGATTTAAATATAAATAGGTGACTGATTTTTAAGATTAATAGTGAGTTTTTCAAACTGCTGTTAATATTAAACTTAAGGTTTAGAGAAAACTCTAATTAAAAGCTTAATTCGTTATTGATATTATGGATATTAATTATTGCAATTTATATTTATCATATAAATCGGAATTTTTCAGTGTTTCACTGATGACTTGCATAAATATATATTGGATTTGAACCTTGATCCTCAGGTGTATTATAGTATTTTATATATCAAATACCCAGTAACCTTAGTTGTGTAAAAAAACTTATTATTTTTAGTACAACCCATGCTAAATTGTGTCATTTTTGTTTTTGAATTTAGTTTTTATTATTGTAATTCTCAGAAATTCTTGTAGAATACTAAAGTTTACTAGGTTAATATATCAATTAAAATAATTAAATAATTAATAAATTGAAAGGTGTAATCTCTTATCATATTAGTGATAGATCTTTTTTCAAAATTTTATTCATGCTTCATTTTATTTTTTTATAATTTTCCTTTTCATATATTTTACTACATACTTATACTATTTAAAGATATAGATCAGGGGTAAAAAACTTATTACATATTTGCCATGATATGCAATTATCTATGCATATATTTCACATGAAACAATATGAACATTTTAATTAGAGTAATTTTACCATTTTAGCACATAAAAAAAAAAAAAAAAATTGTCAATATAAATTATAATCAGATGTAATATTAGAAAAATATTTTAAGTTTTCACAATTATTTTTATTATCATTGTTTATGTTGCCAAGACTTAAGGTGTAGTACTCATGATTTTTTAATATAAAGTATATACCTTATATTTTAAATTATCTCATTTTACATTTTTTTTTATAAATTACTAAGTATGTGATTTATGTATCAAGTGGTTATTTTATAATCTTTTCTAATATTATTTCATATTACTCCTTTATTTTTATTGAATGGAACAATATTAATTACAATTTATAAACTTATAATTAAAACTTTTATAAGCTATAAATTTATAAATTTCAATTGTAACAAGATTTACAGAATAGAAATCATATATTATTATAAAATAAGATTATTTCTTACTTTAATATAAATTCACATTCTTATTTTTCATGGATTATAATTTTTTTAGTTTATTGTATAAGAAATTATACTTCTAAATTTAAATATAAAACACTTATATTCCTATTATTATATACCTATAATAATATAATTTTATAAAATCTTTTGTAATCATTTTACTATACAAAAGCTTTGTTTTATACATTTTTATTAAACTTATTGCATTGTTGTAGTTTTAAATTTTAACATTTTTTATAGAATATTTTCTCTATTTTTCTAAATTTTAATAATTAGTATATTGACAGTAGTTAATAACTTATTATAATAATAATTATAATTATTTTGATATTTAGAACATTTTTTAAAAAAAAGACATATTCATGTTCATTAAATAATTGTTATTTTCTTAATTCTTTGTTCTATGATATTTTCATTTTATTATAATAATTATATTTAAAAAAAAACATTTATAATTTAAATTGTTATCTTAAATTATATTATTCAATCAAATATTTTTTGTAAGTTCTTATCACACTTTTTTTTTTTCAAGAAAAGTAATAAGTATTTCCATGTATATTAAATTTAATGTTTTAATTGTTTTATTGCAAAATATTATCTTCAATAATAATTTTTAGGCCCTTACACAATGTTTTAATTGTATGTGAATACAAATATAACGTTTAAATGACATTAATATTTTGTTGATGATTAATTACTTAATTGTTTATTTGCAAAAATAATTAAATATTTGTCCAATTGATTATTTTTTATAAATTTTATTTTATTTTTAAACCATTTATAAAAGTTTCAGTTACTGAACTGAATAGGTTATTAAACTTGATTTAATCTGAATTAAAATAGAATCATCATTAATTGCATAATTTTTCGTTAATGTTTTAAGTATAAAATTAAGTATAAGTATGAAATTGATGAGTATATTTTATTTATAATTAAATTCATCAATATTATCTGTCTTAACATTAAACAAAAATCTAAAAAGTTTACTATTTATGATCTATATATACAGGGGCATGCCTAAGGGGAGGGCGTTAGGGGTTAATATTATTTAAAAATGTAATAAAATTTAAAAGATAGAAAATGTTCTCTCAGGGCAGTGTTTCCCAACCTTTTTGTAATGGCGATCCATAAATGTACTGCTTTTTGGTTGCGCGATCCAAACCCCCCCCCCCCT
>NW_020272000.1:1080304-1159860 GCF_003268045.1 Sipha flava
AAAAAAGAAGTAATAATATAGTATTATAGTATTTAATTGTTCGATGGAACTGGTTGACTGGTACCGGCTGTAGTTTTACGAATAATAAACTTACCCATTAAAAAAGTAAAACTTAATATATAAAATTTGAGTATTTAAAAATGATTGTCTAATCGTAAACTAACAATTTTCGTTTGTACCTATTCTATTAGTCTCGATGTACTACTATCTCTCAAGTGTATGAATAATCGACTGATACCGCATCGACAGTCATTAGCATATGTACCGATAAAATTAAATAATACAAAAGTTACTAAGGCATTATAAATACTTCAATAGTGTCCTAACGTTATTAAAAATAAATTGATATTAAAGTCCTATATTTTACATTGTAGAATCTACAATAATAGTGAAACATCACCTTATTATTAAACGTAGAGATATTAAATAAAACTTCACTTAGGTATTTATAAGTTTACGGCTAAAATTATTTTCGTACATATATTATTTATGGGTCGTCAGTCGCAATAAAATATTTCGCAACTCAATTTTGGTTCGCGACCCATAGGTTGGGAAACACTGCCATAGACTAATATTTTATGACCGTGTTTTCTAGTATATTATACTACATATACGCCGTATATTCCACTAAACATTATTTTGAAAATTTTGTATATACCCATTACTTAAATAGTATTTTTTTTCCATTGTGTTCTAGGATGTGGTTGCTGGTTTATTATTAGCTATTTTTTTGTTGATTCCATTTATACCATTAGCTGATGTTTTAGATCGTTATCTGATGTATAGTAAATGGACACCATTGTTACTTCTTATTGTTACTGTGATTTTAATACTCATTTATCCAACTGGTGAACAGTGGACTCCTACCAAGTAAATTTTTTATAAAAAATTTATAAAAATTTGATTTTTATCCATAAACTATTTTTGATTTTTTCAATTTTAATCTTAAACAAATCTATTTTTTTTTTTAATTAAAATACTAATGTCTAAATTCCATTCTCTTTAACAGTGTAACTTATTTATTTTGTAAATGATAGTTTTTCTTTTTAAATTTATATTGAATTATATTATATTACATAATATTTACTATTTCTTAAATGTTGATTTACATTAAGTTTAATTTAAAATATTACTTGATTATAAAAAATTATATTTTTATGTATATATATGTATTGATTATGTGTATTGTTATAACTATTATATTGTAAAATGTTCATAAAATGACTTGAAATATTATTAATTTAAAAAAATTGATTTGTTTAAGATTATAATTTAATAGCAAAATTAAGTTTAATCAAAAATATTACCTAATAATAAAGAATATTAACAAAATTAATATATTTAAATTTAATATATTATTGTAACTATTAATCAGTGAAACTTCCATATTATAACTAAACACTTTAATTATTACTCTAAAGTATTATAATTACTTAAATGTATTAAGTAGAAATTAACTTAATATCAAGTATTTAAGTATTTTGATAATTAATACTATGCCTACTATTATCAATATAATACCCTAGTAAAAAATAAATGTGTAGAACTTAGTAAGTTATTTACATTTAAAATTTTATCTTTATGGTTAAACATTTTTTCAATTTAACATAATAAAAAATAATGTTTTGAAATTATTTATAATTGGTATTTGTTGTTTATTTATTGTAAATTTAACTTTTATGTCAGAAACTGATGATAGTATTAAGTGTAAAATATTGGAAATAATGGATTAACTATTATTATTTGTTTGATAGTTACTAAAAAAAGAACTAAAATAGAATAAGTGTAAAATAAACTTACAAGAAAATAATAATCTCCAAATATATGTAAAAAATATGGTTAATTATATGAACATTTGTAATATGGATGTTTCACCATTAAAATATAATATTTTTAGTATATTTATATAAAAATAATTTTTGTTTTTAGAGGTGATACAACTATGATTGTTGGAACTTGTGCGGGTATATTAACTGGAGGATGGTTGATGGTCACATTAGGTTTGCAGGATGATTTTCGTGTTATTAATCCAATAAATAACTCTATTAATTGGCCTACGTTATATGAGATAGGTAAATATATATAAAAATAAATAGTTTATTTTTAGCATTTAAATAACTGAAATAATAATGAATTATCTATAGCATAACTATTAAGTTTGTTATACTATTAATATTATACAATTATACTAAGTAAGTAACTATTAATAAGTACAAAAAAAAATATATATTTATATATAAGCATTTTACAATAAATTTTTTTCCTTAAAATATTAATATTTGTATAAATTATATGATTAGATAATTTTTACTTATTATTTTTTTTAAAGTGAATTGTTACAATATAAATCATGATTTAGAATCTTTGTTATAATATAGGAGACATTTTCAACAAACAATCTAGTAGGGTCTAGTTATGATAACATTTTTAAAATCTATCTGAATTTGCAGTAAAATCTACTTGGAATTGACTTTCTCATTTTTTCAAGTTATCTTTCTGGATTTATTAATATAAAATAAAAAAAAAAAAAATCATATGTTTTTATAGAACTTGAGGGCAAAGAGTTAAGAATGTTGGAAACATTTATAATTTTAAGATAGTTATCAATCACTAGGTTGATTAGTATGTTGGAAATAGAAAATGTGTTTATTTTTATGGTACACCTATGATGAACAGCATGTTCGCAAATTACTGAATTAAATTCCTTTTATGTGTGTTTAGTTGAAAATTAATAACTGTGTTTAATTTTTTTTGTTTTTTTTTTTTTTAGGTGTGATTGTGATCAGAAGTGGTTTGGGCTATGTGTGCATAGTCTTGCTTTTCTTAATTATTAAGTATGCATTATGTGTTGTAGATGTAATTTTATTAAAAAGTGGTATTCAAATTATGGATGATGTGCTGAAGAGACATATTCCTGTATTAGATATTACTTATAAGTATATCACATTTTACTTGGTATCTTTCAATATTTTAGTTCTAATACCTCTGTTGCAAAAACTGTTACATATGGAAAGACTGTCATATTACCATGAAGCTAAGTAGTGTTCAGCATTTTTTATTTAAATGCTATTGGGGCTGTATGGTTACCATCTTATTAATGTACATTTTAGCCTTGATTTTATGTCCTTTACTGATACTTAAGTTCATAAACTCAATAATTTTTTTATTTCTGTTAAATTGTATCTCATTTTGAACAAAATGTTGTTAGCAGTCATTAAACAGTTTTAAATTCATTATTTTGTAAAATTGGGCATTCATTTATTTGTTATTAATTATTATTATAAAATGAATATTTTTATTTAAGTCTGCTATAATTTTGTACTGACTTATTCCATTATCATATGAGATTAAATATTAAATTATTTTTCTACTTTCTTCTTGTGTTTTCATCTATGTTTATATAAGTTATAGATATAAATTAAGTCTTGGTCATGTTTGAAAAAAATAATAAAATAAAAAAAATTCAATAATTTTTATTTGAGTATTTTGATAAAGTATAATTGAAGGTATCCCAATATATTATTTATATGTGATACAATATTTTTAAAATTTTATAATATTTAATTTATAATTTAAAATAATAATATTTTGTCATGATAAAAAATAAAATATGCCTAGTTTTTATAGAATTTATATTGGTTTATAGGTATCTTAAAAATTAAATAAAAAATGATTAAATCCATAAAAACAAAGCCATTAATAATTTTCCAATAGTAAGAGTAGAAGAAATATATTCTTATAATATAAGGACAATGACAATGATTTAAAAAACTTGTATCAAGCATATTTTCATCAAAGTTTACTTATTCTTTGAGGAGGTTTAACACCCCCAAATACTCTTCTGCTATTATAACATTTCTATTTAAGTACAAGTATTTATAAAAAAAAAAATTTAAAAAATAGTTAAATATATTAAGTGTTGAATATTCTTTGATCGTATCTAAAATGATCGAAAGCAAAGGATATTATGTATAATGTATAATACATTATGTTATTAAAACATTATCATATTCTACTGTATCACCACAATACATACTTTATTTTTTAAATATCAAAATTTCTCTTATGTAAATTATTGTAATTGTAATAAAAAGTAGTTTTTTATTCAAATATAAGTAATGTAAAGTATATATATATATATATTATATTATATTATATTATATTATATTATAAATGTCAATAAGTAGGTTGATATTCAATGAGGTAAATTCGGTTTAAATGATTTGAGATAATGGGTACTAATTTTATGTAATTAAATATCACGTTAAAAAGTTTTTACTATACCTAATTATACATATATTGTGTTAATACAGTGATTAGAAGTTCTAACAACCCAAAGTTAATTATCTTCTAGTTGACCCAATTTCGTTAAACTTAACTTAATGATGATCATAGCTTTTGACATTGATCATTTATATTGTATTTAAACTTTAAAACTTAAATACAAACAAAAAATTAGGCGATGGTATTTGGGAGTCCATGTGAAAATCGCGAAATGATTTAACAGCGGGTATACCTTTATAATAATACTAGATAATGAATAATGTAATTTTGTACTTTTGCGTCTTGGATCACGTTATAAAGATAAGCCGTGGTTAAACCTAACCACTGTCAAGCTTTATCATATTGTAAATAATAATAATGATATCTAGATAATCAATGTCATTTTGTACTTTAAGTCTTATAACCTATAACCATTATCGAGTTGTCCGTTGTCATATTCATACGTAATGCATTCGTAATGGAGTTTATTCAAAGTCAAAAAAAACAAAAATTTATTAAAATATAATGGTTATTTGTATAGATTTGATAAAAAATATAAATCTAACATTTATTGGAGGTATAATGAAATCCTATGTAAAACACGCTTTAATTTAAAAACCGAAGAAATCGTTAAATTATATAGTATTTTGATTTTAAAGTTATTTTAATGTTTATTATTACTCATTAATTATTAAGGTATATCCACTAACGAAAATAATTTCTTACTTTTCGTTATTAATGTTTTCGCTGTTAAAATATTTCGCGATTTTAACTGGCACCCGATATTTGGCACTACTAATAGTACATGTAATTTTTTCCTCTTAAAGGTACTTGGTAAAAATTAAAGTTTACTTTATGTATTTAGTTTCATGTCGTACATTCTTTTAATGTAATTTTTACCATTATGTACTTAACCAAAGGTATCTGTAATAGGTTTCCACGTGTGTTATGCATATTTTACCGAACGAATCAAACATCATTAATAGTAATGTTATCAAATTGAGATACTTTTGTCTAATATATTGCTTTGTTTCGTATTCAAATTTTCTCGATATTTTCTTTTACATTAATTAGAATATAATCTTTGTTTCACTTCCAAATAGTATTATCATATCCATCATATTAATTTTATCATTTAGGTACCATTACAATATTTTTTACAGAAGTATATATTTTTGCAGAGTAAGTTTTTGTAGTACAGCGTCAAAGCGCTATCGTATGGTACTATTTTTAACCTGATGAATGATATATAGTCTTTCTTATGCTTTTGATCATTTTTACAAAGGAAATTAGAAATAAAAATAAAAAATGAGAATATTTATACGTGTAAACTATTTTTTTGCGAACAATTGTTGAATTCGAATAATTTTTCGGCAAATAGTTGTTACGTGAACAATTGACGTGATACCCATAAAATGAACTAGTCAAATATTTTAATTGTTAAGTACTCATCTATCGTCTATAATAGTGTGTTAGTAATGGTCCAATATGCGACATACAAATGTTACTCGACCCTACCGATAAGATTGTGTTGATCTACTTGTTTCGTTACTGTGGTTAATGTCGTCATGGGCCTTTTATTCTATTATGGGAATATTATTTGTGTATTTTGGGACCGAGAAACTCTATTAAAAATGAAATAAAAACTGGAACGATAATTTATAGTGACCAATAGAGAGCATACTCAACTTTAAATCATCATGGATATATTCATCAAACAGTTAACCATTTAGAATTTTTATTGACCCGTAAACAAGAGTACACACTCAACAAATTGAAGGCTTATGGAGAGTTACAAAATCCAAATATAACATTAAAAAGAATGGGGTGTCTCCTTTACTAGATAGACAACTCCAAGGGGAGTAGTGAAGATCGTATCAAAATCGAAAAACTATTTTTGATAACTTTTTGATCGATATGAAAAAGACATTTCATAACAATATGGACTGGAACAATACATTTATTGACGACACTGAGAAGTGGAATAAAAAAAATATTAGTTAAAATTATTTGTATTTTACATTTATGATGTAGGTCCCATATTCGACCGTTACCAGTGTGTTTTTTAGGTCAATTCAAATTTTGAATTTTAAGTACAAAAGTCATTCGATATTCCGCACTCGTAATATGTGTGCATGTAAATTAATCGTTAGTTACTATTTTATTAAAAATCAAACTAAATACTTAACCGTTTTTGTTATGAAAAGTGTCAAAAAAACAATAATTTTTAAGTGTTCTTTAGAAAAAGAAAATCACTGTCCGTCTGGGGTCAAAAAAACCCTAAATACGTACCCTATACGTAAATACAACCGTCTTCCCAACCGCGTATCTTTCATTTACGTAACAACCTAATTAAAATGAATACTAAAATAACTAAAACTATCTCCCCAATTAAAATTATTAATCAAAACACCGTGCAAAGAAAAAACACACACAATAGTCAGTTATCCTACTACGATAATAATGATGTTTTGAATTACGACTGGATAGAGGTCGTTTCTCCTAAATTTCAAAAACGTTTAAACTCCGAAAAACAAAGTCCGTTATCAAAAACAATCAAAACTACGACGAGCACGCAATTTTCCTCCCGTAATAAATTTAGTGTCCTACCGCAAAATAAAGACACGGATATGGAAAATAACGAAATAAATGAAATCGTATCCAAATTACCTCCACCAATATTTATTAAAATAAAAGTCCAAAGTTATCAAGTTTTTTGCGAAAAAAATAAAAAATATAGTCGAACCGACCGACGATTTTACTTGCAAAAGATCTACCGAGTCTCTTAAACTTAACACTACCTCATCAAATGAATACAGAACTATAATTAGATACCTAAAAGAATCAAAAGTAGAATTTTTCACTTATCAATTTAAAGAAAACAAACCGTACCGGATTGTAATCAGAAATTTACATCCTACTACTGATCCCGATTACATAAAAGAAGAACTTGAAAAAGAAGGATTTCAAGCGAGAAATGACATAAACGCTCTTCATAGAGTCTCAATTATACATCTACCTCTCTTTTTTGTAGATCTAGAACCAGCACTAAACAATAAAAACATATTCGAGCTCAAAACTCTATGTCATACCAAAGTTAAAATCGAAGCACCTCGAATCAACAAACTAGCACCACAATGCTTAAATTTCCATAACTACGATCACACCAGAACTTACTGCAACAACCATCCGAGATGTGTCCGTTGCGGTGAAAACCACAGAACTGACACATGCACCAAAAGTCGAGAGCTCCCTGCCAAAGGTGCATTATGTAATGGAAATCACCCAGCAAATTATCGCGGATGTCTTGTTTTCAAAAATCTGCAACAACTTCGAAAAGAACAACTACCAAGTAAAAACAACACAAACATAACCGAATAAAACACAAATTTTATAAACCCAATTTTGTACAAGCCAATTCTCAATAGTACCTTACACCCAAATAATTCAAATAACAGCCAAACCTATTCTCAGGCCACTCTACAAAACAAAACTCGATACACACAAATAACGAACACCAAAACCAACAAAACGAAAACATGACTACCCAACTAACCTCCTTTTTAAACGAATTCAAATCCCTCATTAACCCACTTATTTCACTTTTAACAACAGTCATCGACAAATTAATAGTAAAAAATGTCTAATGTTAACAATCAAACTCCTTTTTTATCAATACTACTTTGGAACGCAAATGGAATAACTTACAATAAAAATGAACTTCAACACTTACTCTACGACAAAAAAAATAAATATCGCTCTAATTACAGAAACTCACCTAACACCAAAGAAACATTTTAACATACCAGATTATACAGCACATCGAACAGATCACCTCGATGATACTGCACATGCCGGTACCGCGATCTTAACATCCTCCATGTTATTACATTATGCATTACAGACATACCAAAAGACCTATTTACAAGTCACAAATATTCAAATAGTAGGTACTTAACCATATCCCCATTACAATATCATCAGTTTACTGCCCCCCTAATCAAAAAATCTCACCTCCCCGACTCCAAACATTCCTAAGAACATTAAAAAATGCATTCATTATCGGCGGTGATTTTAATGCAAAGCATATCGCATTTGGTTGTAGATCAACTAATCCTAGAGGCCAAACTTTTTACAACGCTTTCTACTCCACCTAGGTGGCAAACCTGAAAACATTAACAACACTTTACACTCTAGACAAATTAATTTCAATTTATTTAAAAAAAAAATTGGACGAACACATTTCATTAAATATCCGATTAAAATCTTGTGAGGACATAAACAGCGCTTCACAATTTCTCATTACAACTATCCAAGAAACGATAACAGATTCAACCTCTTTACCACCAAATTTAAATATACCAATAAAATCACATCAATATACTTATTTACCCCATAATTTAAAAGAATTGATTAATAAAAAACGTCAAGCAAGAAAAAATTGGCAACGAACACATTATCCAGTCCACAAACACGAATTTAACAAACTAACAAACAAATTGAAAAAAAAAACTACAAACATAAAACAGTCATTTTCATTCATTCTTATCATCAATCACATCAGTCAATGGTTCCTTATGGAACTAAATAAAAAATAGAACTAAAAAAAAAGACTTAGTCCCCCTTTAACAAATCCTAACAACACTTTAGCCATAACCGATAGTGAAAAAGCAAATTTATTCGGTATCCACCTATCAGAAACTTTCCAACCCCACTCAGATACAAATGCTAACATAATGACACACTTAAAAAATGTTCAAACTTTTCTTAACAGTCTACTACCTATGTCACTGCCAGATAAACCAATTACACCACAAGAAATAAAATCAAATATTGCTAAACTATGCAACAACAAATTTCCAGGTACGATCTAATTAATAACAAAATTCTCAAAAAACTAACAAACAAAACCATACTTCTTCTCATTCATATAAACAATGCAATGCTCAGGTTGTCATACATTCCCTCGATATGGAAATTCTCAACAAAAATATTAATTGCTAAGCCAGGAAAACCAAAGCATTTAGTAACTTCATACCACCCGATAAGTTTATTACCGATGTTAGGGAAACTTTTCGAAAAACTACTCCTTAAAAGAATAACCCCTATTATTAAAGAAAAGAATATCATACCGAATACTCAATTTGGATTCCGATCATATCATTCAACAATCCACCAAATAGATAGAATTATCGATAAAATATCATCATCATTAGAAAAAAAAAGAACACTGCCCATGTGTATTTCTTGATATCGCGCAAGCGTTCGATCGTGTTTGGCATGACGGATTACTGTATAAACCTACCTGCTCCATATTTCCTCATTTTAAAATTTTACCTAGAAAACCGATATTTCACTGTTAAACATAACAATTCTTATTCTCTTTACCATAAAATTAAAGCGGGAGTACTACAGGGAAGTGACCTATCTAACTCTACGATACATATACATCAGATATACCGAAAACAAACCATACAATTCTAGCAACATATGCAGATGATACCGCCATACTAGCATCAAAAAAAACTCAAACATAGCCATTCATGATATACAATTCCATTTAAATCAAATTTCCAAATGGACTAAAAAATGAAAAATGAAAACTAATGAAAAAAAAATCAGTTCAAATAAATTTTTCTCTTAGTAAAAAAGAATGTCCTCAACTATCACTAAATAATGTACAAATTCCTATCAAAAATATAACCAAATACCTAGGAGTTCATTTAGATAAAAGACTTACCTGGGCCCATCATACTAAACAAAAAAGAAAACAATCTAATACACGCCTACATCTCCTTCGTCCATTATTATTTCCTTCTATGAGTTTACAAAACAAAATATTAATATATAAGACGATTATTACCCCCTTTGGTCATATGATATCCAAATCTGGGACCAAGCCAAACCATCTAATATAAGACTCATACAAGCTTTCCAGTCCATATGTCTTAGACAAATAACTGGTGCCCTTTGGTATATGACCAACGACACACTACATAAGGATCTACAAATCCCAACAGTCAACGAATTAGCAACTCGTTACTATAAAAAGTTTCATTCCAAACTGCACTTAAATCAAAACCCTCTTATTTATCGCATGTCCTCTATAACTATCCTCAACAACCCTCCAAGGAGGTTAAAAAGAAAATGTCCAAGAGACGCCCTTGCCTAACACACACAAAAAAAAAAAAAAAAAAATAAAATAAAAAAAAAAACGGTCCCTATAATATGAACCTATCAAACTAATTTGGAGGTACTGTTGTGGACGGTTTTCCCCCCCTCAAGATATACATGTCATGTTTTATATTATCAAATTTACTTTTATTAACTATTTGTTGTATAGATCGTGAATATGCATTTTAATAAAATAAAAGTACAAAAGTTTCTTTTCGACGTTTATTAAAATTTAATGTACTGTAAATAAAGAAAAACGTCTTAATAACAGCTATCTATATAAATGCTGTAGGTAGTCGTGAAGGGGCAATTGGGGCACGTGGAAGTAGTATTAAACATAATACAGCTTTTGAGGAAATGGAATGAAATTGTAATATTTTCTTCTTTTTCTTTTTTGGGGGTTTTCGGCCATTAAGACTATCTCGTCACTCATCCAATTCTCCAGCCATCTCTATCCAAAGCTCGTGCTTTCTATTACGGTTCTCCATTTAGTGTTAACACATATTTTTTTATCATATCTTCCCACCATAATCGAGGTCTCCCTAGTGGTCTTTTTCCAAATGGGTTCTCATCCATAGTTATTCTTATTATGTTGCTTTGGCTTCGTCTAGCGTGTCCGACCCACTTCAATCTTTTGTTTCTAATTGTAGTTACTATGTTTTCTTTTTTAAATAAACTTTCCAATTCATTATTTTTTCTTATTCTCCATTTACCTGTTTCTCTGTCTTTCACTGGTCCAAACATTTTCCTTAGAATGTTCCTTTCAAAGACCTTAAGTTTTCTATCCTCATTCTTTCTTAATGTCCAGGTCTTTGCCCCATTAGTGACAACTTTCCGTATTAAGGTTATTTATAACTGTTTTTTTAATTTCTAACGAAATTGTAATATAATAAATAATAATTATAAAATATTTAATAATAATAATTTATGAAATTAACAACATAACTACATTAGACTTTTGATTTAAATTTCCCAAATATGTTCTTATTTTATAGCAAACAAAATAAAGTGCAAATGTAGTTGAAAATAATGAGTCAGTTCATGATTTGGTTTGTTCAGGCGATCCCATCACAAATGATTAACAGGTGAGAATAATGTTTGATTCACAATAATTATGAATCGAAAATAATAAATAAATATTCAACTATTGAGTATTTATTATAATGTATTACTTTTATAGGACAATATTTATATAAATTAAGTAAGGATACAATCTAACACATTAAAGATTTACTATTTACAGCAATATTTAACTTACTACTGAGTACTACATGTAACATATTAGGTACTGTTTTAAATTAAGGATATTGAAATTGCCCTTAACATTTTTTTGTGATTTGTTATGGTATCATCCGTATCAAGTGTTATTTTGTTTTATAATTTGTACTGTAATATTTCTTATAAATTACATTTATTACCTACTTAATAGTTATACTATTTTATATTCTGTATTCTTGATAGTAAATATAGCACCTAATATTTCCACAAAAAACAAAATGTTTTGTTTACGAAACATACTCATAGGCGTGCGCAGACTTTATTCGCAGGTTATGCAATAAGAAATATGAGGCCCCCACAAATAAATTTTCTAATCTTCCCTTAATGTATTTGCATTTTTTTTTTAACGCATATAAGATTCAAGTCACAATCTAAGTTTTTGCATATATACTACTTAGCTTCTTTACTTCCCTTAGAATCTAAAATCACACATAGTTTTACAGTAGAATATTAAACAATGCACTGTAGAAATAAGTAGTTTGAAATTTGATTTATATTTATTAAAAAAAAATTTATTATTTAAGATCAAGTATTACTATATTGAATGCTTTTGAATAATTTTAACATATTTATAATGTTGTTATTTTATGGAGAGTACTTAAAATCTAAAGTTCAAGTCTTCTTTTTTATCGGCACACATGCTTTGAATTCATCTATTACATCTTCAATATTGATTTCTGATGCCATCTTTTGCTCGATAAATATTAACATCAGTGAATCAAGACGTTCTTGTAACATAGTGTTTCTAAGTTTAGACTTTACAATAGACAATTTGGAAATGTCCCTCTCACACGAGTAGCTTGTCACAGATATTGTTGCAAATTGTGTTAAAGCTTTATTGAAGTTTGAAAATATTGTTTTCCGGTCGTTTTCTGATAATCAATTCAACCATACTACAATTGTTTTAGTTGATGACCCTCTAATAGAAGTTCTATCAGACATATTTGTAATGAGCTTAATTTCAGACTCAAATGTAGTATTCAAATTAAATTTTTCCTTCAACATTGAAATATCATTACTATCAAGCTTTAATTGATTTAAATTTCCTGTGGCGGTAATTAAATTTAAAGTTTCTTAACTTAATAATAAATATGTGCCCCTCACATGAAGCCGCAGACTATGCAGCGGCATACCCTGCATACCCCGTGCGCACGCCTATGAACATACTATCGATATAATGATATTTATATAGTTATACTAACACTATGGTTCACAGTTACAATATTATTAATACATTGTTATGTTAAATGTACGGGAACCATTGTTTTTTAACATAATATTAGTCATAAAAAATGTAGAAGTGTAGTAACGATTTATATACAAAAGGGCCATAAAGTAATAAGTGATAAGTAAGTATTCTAATTAATTTATGCAATTTTAACATTGCATAAATTTGATAAAAAAATTAAGTGCCTTCCCCAAAAAAATATTCTGGCTACAGTAACAAATAATATAATTTAATTGTTTTAAAATAGTGAAATAATTCATATTTTACTTTGATATTTTTTCAACAAATGCGATTCTTTAATAAGTTAATTCAATTATATTTAATTAGTAGCGTAATTTTATTGAGTGCAACAGTGTCACGTCTTAGAAATTATAATTTACCAAATTAAATATCAAGGAGGAATTATAAAAAATAAATTATTACTGAAACAAACTCAGCGTCATTTTTTCAGATAAGTACTAAAATGAAAATGTACAGTTACAGTTTACGAGACAATAATTTTTAAGGGAATTTTTTTACTTGACTTAAATATAAATATAAAATATGTATAAATATACACTGACTAATAAGAAATTTCAACAACATAGATGTTGTTAATTATCGTTGACAGCGGAAAGCACAAAAAATATGTTTTGTAATATTATTTATTAATGAGTAATACGTTTGGATGTTATTGCATTGAATTTGATGTAAATATTACATATTGCCTCATATAAAAACTCTTAACAATAGTTCATTAGTTTGTATGTATAATTATTAATAAAAATAATAATAATAATATCAAAGTTGTATGTTTTAGATAAATATAAGAGAGTCGTATATTTGTACGTATATTCATAGAATTAATACACTGTTTATGCTAACTGCCTATTAACTTAAAAATAGAAGGTGTAATAATTATACAGCAACAGTCTGTAATAACTTATTATATTTACTTAAGGCTGCTCCAAATGATTGGATTTTTCATGCATTTAGACCTATAAGCTGGTGAAAAATAAACATACTTCTAGTAGTCCAATTTTAATTTTGAATAATAATTTGAATTTGTTAGCTTCTTTTCTATGATCTGTAGGAAAAACTTATTATTTTTTTGTCTTGTTATCACTTAAAAGTACAAGTTAATTTTGAGAAAGTAAGTAAAGTTATTTGGAACTGTACCACGTAAACTATCCAACATTTCCAAAATCTGTTTCCTAGAAATCATAGAAAAGAGGCTGATGAATTCAAATAATTTTTCAAAATTAAAATTGGATTACTAGAAGTATGTTATTTTTTCGCCAGCTTATTAACATTATTCATTGTCGCGAGTGTACAAAAATATTTTTCGAGAGTGCACATATTGACTTGTGCTTGCGCGTACATGTGCTATGAAACATAGTCCCGTTCGCCCGTATCCGTGCGATAAGAAATCTATTGTTATCGAGTTTGAATTTCTTCAAAATTCTAATTTTATATTTCACACATAATATTATTAAATATAGTAATAGTATTGAATATAAATACTATTACGCACATTATTTATAGTATCAATGGAAATATGTAAGTTGTTACCATCAGTTTGTATTTAGTGACGTTTCACTAACTTTGTGTTCATTATATGCAATAATTGCAAATAATAATATATCATGAATCATGAACGATTTAGTAAAAAAACTCGTCCAAAATTATCTGCGCCACGGAAAAAACTACGGCATAATTTGAAAAATATACATTCAAAAATTAATAGAACCTTAGAGAACGACGATATTAAGGTATTTATGAGTTTATTCTTTATAATAAATTAAAATAATACCTTGTAATATAGTAGAATTAATATTCTAATCAGAGGCGATTTTTTACGGCTATACGACATAAGCATTTATTTCAATTTACAAAATTGTTTGTAATAATTAGCATACGCCGTACAAAATAGCTGTTATTATCCGCTTTGAACATAATATATTTTACATTACCAACAAAGGTACCTGTAGTATTAAGGTGTATTATTCATTGTTGTTGCAATAGATATTGGATCATTCTAATACTTCAAATGAAAATAATGACGGAAACAATGATTCGTCTGATAGCAGGTAGTTTGTAAATTATTGTTCTATTATAATTATTTATTTTTAATTTTCTATTATTATTTTTAAGAAATACGAATGATGCAAACATGACACATATTATAAACAATAATATATTTTGTCCTACGTACAGATTAGTAGTATCAGATATACGTGAAAAAAACGCAGAAGAGTAAGTAATTAATGTTTATTTGAAAATAAATAAAATTTGTTTAGTTTTTATAAATTGATTTCTATATTTTGTTATAATTAAAAAATAATTAACCTCTGAAAATATATTTTATTTTACATTTTTTTAAAATATTATATTGCCGGCCATTAATGGTCCTCTTCAGTGGCGTATGCGTAACTTTTGTATAATGGGGATCATTTTTTAATAGATATATATTGCAAGGCAGAAGGATGGTTGACATAGCATATTTATTCAAGGCAATTCAAAGTATTCGACACAATAAATTTGAATGTTCTTTTTCTAACTTAAAAATTATAAATGAAAAAAAAAATGGATTTTTTAGCACATTTGTTTTACAATGTAACATGTGTGGTACGATAGAAAATATTTATTCAGAAGATCCTGAACGAAAAGGTTTCACTATAAATACAGCGGTTACAACTGCGATATTAAACACAGGACAAGGATATTCCCAATTGGAAGAGTTCTGTGGTATACTTGATATGTATTGTATGTAATTTCCAACTTATCAAAATATTCACAAACAAGTTAGTCAAAATATATTTAGTATAAGTTTGGATGAGATGAAAAAGGCTGGACAAGAGGAATCAAAAATTGCAATTGAAAACGGAGACGTAGATGAACAAGGACGTCCCTTGATAACCGTAATTGCAGATGGGGCATGGTCCAAGAGATCATATAAATGTAATTATAACGCTTTATCTGGTGTCGCTTCCATATTTGGATGGAATATGAAAAAATGTTTATTTGTTGGCGTTAAAAATAAATATTGTATTATTTGCCATCGAGCTTCCCAACAAAATGAACCAACCAGATCTCACGTGTGTTATAAGAATTGGGATAGTACCTCTACTTCTATGGAATCAAGTATAATAGTTGAAGGATTCAAGGAGAGTATTCCAATGCATAACTTAATTTATGATAAGTTAATCGGAGACGGTGATAGTAGTGTGATGAAGAACTTGAGTTTAACTAAACCATATGGACCGGATAGGAATGTAAAGAAAATAGAATGTACAAATCGTTTGCTTAGAAATTATATAAACAGACTTCGTGATATAGCTAGTCGACGCAAATGTACAAATGGGAATATTGTTCCAGGTTTTCAAAGATCTTTTTTAAAAAATAATGTACTTCGTCTTTGATATGCTGTTACTGAAGCCATACATTTTCGTAATAAAATGAAAATAAGTACTACCGAAAAAGTGAAAATTTTAAAATCTGATATTTTGAATGGACCTTACCATATATTTGGATACCATACACATTGTGATAAGTATTTTTGTGATGGTCGTCCAAAAAACGGTGAAATTAATTTAGTGCCCGACTTGGAAGAATCTGGTCTTTGGAATGACATTTTAGCTGCAAGAAATTTATTGGCACACCATTCTTCAAGCTTAATTCACAATGTTAATAATAACTGTGTCGAAAATTATAATAGCGTAGTCGCCAAATACGTGGGAGGAAAGCGTATCAATTTTTCTTTAAAAGGATCTTACCAAACACGGTGTCATATTGCTCTAACGTCCTTAAATGCAGGTCCATCGCATTTAAGTGTATTACATAAAAAAATTACAAAAACAAGTCCAGGTATATTTACTAAACGTTTTATAGAACAATGGTTGAACAAAAATAAAACTAAATTAAAAAGACGACAACTGTTCGGAAATTGTAAGCCTATAAAAAAAGTTTATATTGGTCTAGACCGAGACTATGGATGCATTCAAGAAGAACCTCAAATGATAGATATGGATCCAAAAGAATTTAATATTAAAAAATTAAAAATTTTAGAGCGTGTATCAAAGACCAATGAAGAAATTCAAACATTAGAAGAATCAACAAAAAACCAGTCTGAAAGCGAATTATGGAAAGTAGAGAGAAGTATACGACTGACTGCCTCAAATTTTGGAAAGGTTTGTAAACTACGAGCAATAACTTCAAGGAAAAATACTGTTAAAAGTATATTATATAATAAACTTTCCGGTAGTTTGTCGACTAACTATGCCATCGAAAATGAACCTATAGCAAGAATTTCCTTCGAAAAAGTGATACAATTAAAAATCAAACCGGCTGGTTTGTTTGCTGATAAAACATATAATTTTTTGGCGGCAAGTCCTGATGGGTTAATCGAAGACGATGGTATCGTAGAAATTAAATGTCCATACAACATTAAAGATCTCACATCTGAAGATGCTATGCAATGTGTAAAATTGAAATTTGCGACAGTCATTGATGGAAAATTAAGTTTAAAAACAAATAATTATTATTATCAAATACAAGGACAACTACATATAACACAAAGATCTTACTGTTATTTCGTCGTGTGGTCACCCAAAGGTACGTAAATTATGCTTATAATTTTATAGGTATCCATATCCCCACAAAATATCGGGTGGAATATATATATTTTTTTTGAAGATTAAGTTAGTGTTTTAGATAGTTGGTATACTGCAATATACAATATTGTTGTAGGTATAAGGTATTTTTTATTACGATTTGGTAACGATTTTTGCGATGCCAATTGAAATATTATTTTGTACTAAGTATTAATACTAAAGCAGCTAATAACTACGTGAACATTTCAAACTACAGTTATTCATTTTTTAATTCCAATTTACAACATTATTCTTACATTATCATCGCCACATTTTGATGAGGATTCAGTTTTATGCATTTATAATATTGCTTGATTTACTAAATATTTCATTTATCGTTCTCATTTACATTTTCAGGCATGTTGTACCAAAAGATTTTAAGAGATAACGTTTTTTTCGAAATACGAATGCAGCAACAATTAATTTCATTTTACCATGACCATTTGTTACTTGAATTATTAGATTCACGTTTTAATCGTGGTTTACTTATCAGGGATTAGCTTTTAGCTTTTTACGTAGTAATAATTTTACATATAATTTTAAACAAGAACAGTTCTTGTTTAAAACAGTTACTGTTGTCTCCTTCACAAGTCTAGACTTTCGGAGACAATCATTTTTTCATTTGTATAATTTATTTAAATTATAATGCATAACATTTTTTTTAAAATGGCATAAATAATATTATTATTATTATAAAAATTTTACATGAAATGACGACTACAATATTATTATGTATATATTGTCTATACTAAAAAATAAGTGATTTTAAATGTAGTAACTTTTAAAATGTTTTAACTCTATTCCTATTTCATATTTTCTATATATACTATATGTAATAAAAATAAATCCAAGTGGCAAGTAATCATAAATCATAATTAACTCTAATAATAATATAAATTATTGTCTGGTAAATTGTAATTGAATCGATCATTTCAAAAACGACACAAGTCATCATCAATTATTTAAAAATAACTTTTTGTCAAATTTGATAATTATATACATAGTTACGTATGCTGTGTAAAAACTACCTATATCAGACTCATATTCAATACAATTATTGACTATAGAATCACTGCAAAATAAGTTGAATTTCTTGAGTAATTAAGTTTTTTGTGGTTTAAATTTTATGACTTGTCGTTTTTGAAATGACCGATTCAACTGTAAAATTTCACTAAGGCCGGCCGCACACCAAAAGAGCAAAACTGCTTAAAGCAGACTGAGGCAGCTTTATTATGACTAATTAAAAATAGAACACATGTAATTCAGTGAAACCCGCACACTGATAAGTCATAGTCAAAACAAAACATTTTTACTCTTCAGTCAATTCTAGTCATGACTAATCGTGTTTTATCGAAATAGAACATGCTCTATTCCGTCAGTCAAAACAAAACAATTTTTATTAGTCAAACCGCCAGTTTGACCGGTATCAGATGGTTAACTAGTTGGATACCACTGACGTTGCAGAACGATCGTTCATTAATATAATTAATTACAATTCATAATTAATAATAATATATGATCACTGTTTTTATATATTATATATATATATTTTATATATTATATTATATATTAATATATATATTTTCAAATTTTTTTATACATTATACATTTTGTATACCTATATAAATTTTTAAATTTTAAATCATCATTACGTAATTCACGTAAAAAACATTTGATTAAATTATTTGTTGTACGTTTTTTATTTAAAGGATGAACCCACATTCTTTTTTGTTTTTCATCCTCTTCGATATTTAACAACAAAGACCACAAAATAGGAACAATAACTTCTTCTTCGTCGAAAGACATGTTGGTGACTGAAATACTATACTACAATTTTACGGCTAACGATGACTTACACAGTTTTGCTTTTTTGGTGTACGACCGACCAAAACAAACTGTTTTTAGTTGTTTTTAGACAAAAATGACTAACGATGACTAAAGCAGTTTTGCTCTTTTGGTGTGCGGCCGGCCTTATATTTTATTATATTAAAATTATTTTATTCTAAGATTTTCCCACTTCTCTAAAATCTGGAAATTTGCAGTCATTATACTTGTACACAAACCAAATAAACCTAAACACTTATCTTCGTTATACCGTCCCATAAGTTTACTTCCAGTCCTTGGTAAACTTTTCGAAAAGGCCCTCCTGAAAAGATTACGTCCCATCCTTCAAAACAATCATATCATACCGAATAATCAGTTTGGTTTTCGAAACAGGCACTCAACAATCCATCAAGTTCATCGTCTTATTGATGAAATCTCAACTGCTCTCGAAAATAAAGAATACTGTTCCGGACTTTTTTTAGATATTGCTCAAGCATTCGATAAAGTCTGGCACGATGGCTTATTATACAAATTAAAACTTTTCATGCCAGCTCCCTACTATCTTATTATCAAATCTTACAAAATCGTTCGTTTGTCGAACGACAGGGGAACGATATTTCATCTACCCACCCAATATATGCTAAAGTTCCTCAAGGTAGTGATCTATCCCCTGATCTATATAATGTATTCACAGCAGACATCCCTCAATCTAGTAACACCCTTCTAGCAATATACGCTGATGACATAGCTATTCTTTCCTCCAGTCCAAATCCTATCTTAACTTCAGCTGAACTCCAGGATCATGCTAATAAAATTGAAGAATGGGCCAAAAAATGGAAAATAAAAATTAATACGGAAAAGTCTGTACTAGTTACTTTCACGTTAAAACAATCTCGATGTGAGTGGCCTCAATTAATTATGAACAACGCCCCCATTCCTGTCCAAACTAAAATCAAGTACTTAGGCATAATGCTTGATAAAAAACTAACTTGGGGCCCCCACCAAAAATAAAAAAGAAAATCATCGAACAACAGACTCCACCTCCTCCGACCACTCCTAAACTCCAAAATAACACTCCAAAACAAACTTATTATATATAAGTCTATCATAAGACCAGTCTGGTCTTATGAAATAGCAATCTTGAGTCCAGCAAATCCCTCGAACATCATGCCAATTCAGGCTTTTCAATCAATTGAGCTAAGGTTAGTAACCAAACTTGGAAAACAAACCTACAGTATATCAGTACATAAAAATTTATTTTATATATTTTAATTAATACATACATATATATATATATATATATATAATAGTTAAAACTAAATATAGTAAGTATAGTGATTTGGTTTTGTGTATTTAAATAAGTCATTTTATTTATTGTATACTCATTGATTACGAGTATAATATAATCAATAGTGCAATTTTAAATTAATATTATCAATTCTGTAATGAAATTTAATTTTGATTAAACGTAATGAAAAATGGTTAATTTAATAATTTAGTGTGTTCAACTATTTTATATAATGTAAAGTAATATTGTTTTGCCAACCGAAAACATGGCGGACGTATGATAATCTTGCGTCCCCGGGCTTCACTTCTCTCAATGGAAAACATCTGTAATTCGTTATCTAGTATAATATAGATATCTGTGTTTTGAAAATTACACAGTTTGCTGATAAATTAATCACTACACAGTTGTACACATGGGCCCAATATACCTGTGAGGGGCCGCAATCATACCAAACCAGGGGGCGTTCGCCCCCTCACCCTTCGGCCCAGTCCACCCCAATTGTTATTCATATCGAGGCCAAAATTGATCGGCCAAGTTGTTTAAAAAAATCAATTTTGATGTCGATTTTTCACATAACCGGTTTCATTTATTTATTTTTGGGAAACATTTTTTATAATTAATTGATCCATCACATTCGTTAAGACAATCATTTGAATTATTTCTCATATTTGTAAGCGTCATAATTAACGATTTTATTAACACCATACTTTCTGCCATTTCGGCAATAACGCCTTGTAAAAAATCACTAACTTTTTTGAACATAGTTAGTATGTTAGAAAATACTACCAAATTTAATACAAATATAAAATCTATTTGATGTAAAAGACCTTTAGCGGTAACTGAACGATCTCCTTTATCGCTAATTAATTTATGGAGTAAAATTAATAATGGACTTAGAACTTTTTTAAGACTCAAAGTTGCAAAAACTTGTGCTGTCCATCTGGTTAGACAGATTTTTTTCAATTCTACAACTGAATGTAAGTTAATTTTTTTTTGAATGTCAATAAAAAGCGAATGAACTGCCGAACCTGATACAAAAACATATATCTCTTCAACCAAATCAAAAAATAATTTTACATCACTAATATTTTTACATATGTCGGCAACAACTAAATTTAGTTTATGGTTATAACCAAGGCTCGGGTCTTATAGCACAACAACAACAACAACAAAATCATAAGTATAAACACTTAAAAAAGCGCTTAAAAACATCATTATAAGCACTAAAATAAGCATTTAAAAAATTTGAAATTAAGCAAAAATATTTATTTAAAAAAAAAAAAACCATAAAATTCTAACTAAAAAATCAAAGTAAATCTACACTTTCAAGACTTTAAGGATTTTATGGGTTTTCTAAGGTATTTTTCTGAAAAATAAAATGTAAACTGTTATCTTTGTTCTTGATGTTCTATTTTCAACATTGGAATATCTTTGTTAACCATACACCGATGCCTTGGACGGCGACGAACTATGTGACAACGTAGATAAGATGAGATTTATTTTTAAATTTTAATTCTATCAAAAACGACTTTACAGAAGAAAACTATAAAAATGTAAAAAAAACTGGTCAAATAAGCAAAAATAATCCGAAAAGCTAGAAATAAGCTTTTTTTTGAAAAATCGCTGAAAAAAAACAAAAAAGGCACTTTCAAATTTCATAATTATACGTGTTATAACTTGACATACACCTCTATAACACTCTGCTACATTTTAAGTTAATCCATAAAAATAAGCAAATGCTTTAACTCCCGAGCCCTGGTTATAACAATGCACATATATAGCTTGCGGAACTTCGTCACGAAATAATTTTTGAATACCATTTAATCTACCGCTCATTACTGCTGCTCCGTCGTAAGTTTGTGCCACACATTTTTGTAGATCTACTGAACATTTTTGTAGTATTTCTTTTATATAATTTAATAAGGAAGACGCATTTAATTGTTTAGCAGGTTTAAAGCCCATGAACCTTTCATGTATTTAACCTTGAATATAATAACGTACTACTACTGATAACTGTTCTGTCTTGCTTATATCTTTCGTTTCGTCAACTATAAGAGCAAAATAATTACAACTTTGTAGTTCAAAGCTAATTTTTTCCAAAATTATTTGATTGAAAATACTGATCATTTCATTTTGGATTTGAGGATTGGTATATTTGGCATTTTGGGGAACATCTTGGCCTACAACTTCACACTGTTCATCTATTAAATGAAGAAGTTCCAAAAAATTACCACGGTTTAAGCTTTTTACGTTTTCGTCATCACCACGTTGTGCTATACACTGTGTTCCGGTATATAATAAAACGCTAGCAATGCGTTTAATGTATTTTCTATTTTCTTTCATAAGTTTCAAATGACCCTCATTAATTTGAATAGAAACGGATGGAATACTTTTGGTTTTCATGTTTTTATAAGACACCCACATTACATAACAATTTTTATGGTCTTGACTTTTATCATGTTTTTTTAAACCACTATCACTGGAAGTCGCCTTTTTCCAATTTTTAAATCCTAAACTGATAAATGTTGTTTGATTGTCAAAGTGCTTTGAAAACATTTTACATGGAAAACAATAGACAGCGTCTTCTAAAATACTATATTCGAGCCAAGCAAATGATTTGAACCATTGTTTTGAAAAATGACGCCAACGATCAACATACTTAGTTTTCGGATAAAATGTTAAATTTGGTTGTGTAGGTTCATTGTTCAAATTTTGAGAAATATCTGAAGGTCCCGGACATTTTTTTAAAACACTAGCAACACTAATTTTGGTATTTGGCTCCGGTTCTTTAATTAAATCGCCGATATTTGATTCTGAATCGCTATTGTTATAACTATCCGTACTACTAGTAGTGTCGTAATTATTACCTGGATTGTTGGTTATATCATCTTGTCCTTGAATAATAATGTCTGAAGAATCCACACTTTTGTTCTCGTTGTTAAGTTTCTTAGTAGAAAAATAATTTTGCATTGTTATTTGTCTTTTCATGGCAAAAAATTTAAAATTACGTACAATTTAAAATAAATAACTATGAGTAGATATAAGTGCATTATATTAGTTATAAATACTATTATTAGTTATTAAATTAATACACTGTACATGGATCACAATTCGCGACAACCACAACTACAAGTCTTCAAACGTCAACTGAATAATAGCTGTATTGCTAGGTAATGAAGAAAATAGTAAAGAATTATAGAGACACAATATTATTGTTACTTTTCAACATTGCATGTTTAATTTAAAAGTGAATAATAATATTATGCGGGTCACATACTCATTCGCTGATAGCTGTTGTAATAAAATACTATATATCACATATACTATATTATTATTTGTTATAGTTAATTAGACCTCGGCGATTAAATTTATATTTATAGATTATAAGGTACCCACTAACAAGTCATGCCGCGATTGGAAATGCCGATTTACTGGAATAGGAATACATGCGAGTTCTTGCGACTTTATAATAATAATTAATATAGATGCATTATTGTCGTCGTTAATACGACGAATACGACGGGTATGAAATGAACGACTTCTATTCTGAATTCTGATATCCTGGTAATCTGACCACTATGGTCACACTATGTTCGGAAAGACAATTATGTAAAAATAACAAATATGATAATAGAAATTTTAAAATATATTTAATTTTTTAACCCAATTATTTGAGCCTTGGGTATTTGAATAATATTTCAATGTAATGGGGTGGCCATAAGGGTGGCCTGTAAATATTTTGGGTGGCCGGGCCATCTCAGGCCACCCCTTAGCTACGTGCCTGTCACACCCGAACTTACTGTAACCATATCCCAAGATGCGTTCAATGTGGAGATACACACGACACCTCAGAATGTAAAAAATCCTGAAATGAACCTGCCAAATGTCCACTTTACGGAGCCTCTCACCCAGCTAACTACAGGGGCTGTCAATCCTATAAGGATATCCTAAAACAAAGAAAACTACAGTTAAATTCAAACTCCAGAATTAACCACGTTCATACTGACATCATCAATTCAAATTTTAACGAAGAGTTCACATCATCTCATCATTTTCAACCCCTTCTCAACTCAAGTTCTTCTCAACCTCGCGCACCAACTCACCCGCCCAAGTGGGTGAACTCTGAACAGCCGTCAGAGAATAAACTCTTTGACCACCTCTCCTCATTCATTAATGACCTAAAGTCACTAATCAACCCACTAATCTCTCTTCTCACGACCGTCATCGAAAAACTCATACTTAATGATGGCCGCCGCTAACAATTTAACTCAACCACTCACAATTCTATTGTGGAATGCTAACGGAATACTCAAGAACATTAACGAACTTCAAATTACCTTAATTGAAAAAACAATCGATATCGCCATGATATCAGAAACCCATCTCACCCATAATAACTTCCTTAATATCCATGACTACGAAACACTCAAGAGCTGATCACCCGGACGGTACCGCATATGGAGGAACTGCTCTACTCATCACCAACAGAATACCTCATTCTCCCTTCCCCTCTTATTCTTCAAACAAACTTCAAATCATTGCCTCCTCCATAGTTCTCAACTCAATTTCAATCTCATTTGCTTCTGCTTACTTTTCTCCAGGTTGCCTATTTCCCGATAACGAATTCTCAACATTCTTACTCTCCCTCGATTACACTTTCATCATTGGAGCTTACTTCAACGCCAAACACCTTAACTGGGGCTCCAGATATACTAACATAAGGAGCCGTTCCCTTCTCAGAGTCATATCTTCCTCACACGCCAAAACACTCTCCTCGGATTCTCCTACATACTGACCTACACATTTAAACAGACACCCAGACATTCTCGACTTCTTTATGACATACTTGCCAAACCATCTCAAAACTCAAATAACTAACTTAGACGATCCTACTTCAGACCACAATCTCGTCTTATTACAAATAAATACTCAAGCTCCGAGCAAGTTCACCTCAAATCATGTAAATTGGCCCAAATTCCGCAAGATCCTTTCAAATAACTCACATCTCAACATCAAATTAAAAACCAAAGAAGATATCGACCTAGCAATCAATACCCTTACCAACAATATTCTTCTTGCAAAAAATAATTCACTATCAGCTATTTTAATTACAAAAAATTCCAATTATATTACTCCTGAAATACGTCAACTCATTGACGAAAAACATCGCGCCCGTAACAGATGGCAGCTCTCCCACTATCCAGAAGATCGGCATATATACAACTCACTTTCAAACAAATTAAAAAAACTTCTTAAGAAACACAAAAAGGATATTTACGAAACTTACTTATCTCCACTATCGCCAAATAATGGCTCCTTATAAAAAAAAACAAAATTCCTACTCAGACATAGAACAATCTTGCCTCCACTTCAACATCAAAACTCCAACCTCGTGGTTTCTGCTCAAGAAAAGGCCGAATTCCTGGCTTTACATTTCGCCAGCGTATTCAAACCGCACTCGATCCTCCCGTATACTTTTCATCTAGACAAAGTTAATAAATTTATCTCTTCACCACTACCTATGGCCTTACCTGCCAAATACACGACTCCTAATGAGATTTCATCTATTATTAAAACACTTAAGACTAACAAATCACCAGGCCACGATCAAATCAGCAATAAAATTGTCAAAAATATCCCGGCCATAACAATCATTCTACTCACCTATATTTACAATGCTACATTATGACTATCATACTTCCCTCCAACATGGAAGTCAGTAGTTATTATTCCAATCCTTAAACCCAATAAGCCTCCAGACAAAGCAGACCAATTTCTATTCAAGACTCCACTTTAAAATGCAAAGCCACCCAAACCAACTTATATCTCAACTTCACTCTAATACACTTCCAGGTAACCCTACCCGATGCCTTAATCGAAAATGGCCCAGAGATCTTCTCAACACCCAAAATTAATTTAAGATTCATGTAAAGGTAGCTCTACTGTGAGCTTCCCTTTTCACCGTCCCATCACTGTCATTTCTCCATTAATTTACTCATTGTACATATAATAGTATAGATTGTAAATATTCAATAAAAGATATTTTATTTAAAAAAAAAAAAATCAAAACATCTATTCAATTTTTCCTTGATCTAATATATATAACCTACTTATATATTTTGTACTCCAATATACGGACTAGCGTTCATTATATTTTTAATTATTAACAAATCACATTTTGACTAAATATTTATTTAAAAAACGTTGATTTTTCTTTGGAAATTTAATACTTAATATCTTTTAACATAAGTATTATTGATTTAGGGACCAGAATTATTTATTTTTCGGGAAAAATGTATAAATTGCATTGAAAACGTAATATAAAATATGCATGAAAAATTACCCATTAAAAAAATAACAATTCTATAATCGCACTTGAAAAATGCGAACAGTGCGATATAAAATGTAAAATTGTTCTAAAAAGTTATGAAGGGTTTTTTGTTGGGTCTAATGCTTTTTAAATACACATATCCCTGATATATGCAACTGACAAAAAATACTTTCGCCCCTGTACCTTCTAAATACCAGGGACAGTTCTGCGATTGTCTTACGCATTCAATCATTGTACTTTTAATCAACGAATTTGCGTAGGAAAGGACAGTGACGTAAATTGGGTCCAATTTCTGGTGGTGCAAAGGCAAGGCTGGGCAAGTTAACGATTTTTTTTAACTCGTTAAGTTAAGTTAAATTAAAAATTACTTATATATATTTTTCGTTAACTCTTTAAGTTTAAAGCTTACTTTGAAAAAAAAAGTAATTTAACTTAGTTTAAAGTTAAAATTTTCTAATTGGCAAAAATAAGAAATTGCACACATAATACTAGTTTTTTTTACGCTCAAGAAAATTACTATGGAAATTTAAAATAATACATAAAAGTATTAACTAGCTAGTATTAATAACTATTAATAACTAATTAATTAAGAAATAATAAACTTTCACATAAATATAATAAGCTAATAAAGTAATTAACTAATAACAATATATTATAAATTCTAACAAGATGTGAACAGAACACATGCTAGTTGAATTATGAAATTAAATTGGAAATTATACCACAGTTGTTTTGTGATTAATCCCCATCGACACTCGCTTTCATGGTATTTACTATTTTAACAGAATATTCTTAGGATTTTCATGGGTTTATAGATGATTTATGACTATTAAAGTTATTTTTCATATTATTTTTGTCTACAGGAAATTCATATTAAAATAGTACATTATAAATATACTAAAAACCTCATTTAATAATTTGCATTATTCTTTGCACTAAAATGAATTTAATTTAGATACTTTTAAATAAAATTAACTTAAATTTAACACATTAATCTTAAAAAAAAGTAACTTATTAAGTTAAAAGTTAATTTGTAAAAAAATTATAAGTAACTTTACGTTTTAACTTAATTTTAACTTTTAACTCGTTAATGCCCAGCCTTGTGCAGAGATATATTCTCAACTTATAATTTCCAAAACTCCAATTTTTCAACATCTTAAGTAAAACCATTTCCAATAAACTATTTATTTTTCTTTAAATAATATATACACTTTTAATTATTTTAGCAGTAAAATATATTATTATAATATTAATAAAAAAGAACAATATTTTTTCAAGATTTATTTTTAGTTTGCTGGTTTCCTTGGCTATTGAAAATAATATTATAGGTATACAAATTTCAATGACTTTCTGGTGGTGTAAAAATATACCTTTCCACCACCATATTTTATATGTAATGGTGCAAGTGCCTCATTTCCTCCACCTAGTTTTCGCCACTGAGTTAGGGAAATTATTCTTAGGTCTATACGAATTTCGAAATTTCAAATTGAAAAAACGCAATACTTGCATACTGGTGTTCTTTTTAATATAATTTTTCTTTTACAATTTTCAAATTGTAATGCAAACACTATAAGTACAAATATTAACTTATTTTCTTTGCGTCCCATACATTAATATACATTTTTGCGTTTCATAACTTTATTAATCAGTAATCACTATATTCGATCATTTCGTTGTGTATCTCAATATTAGCCATTTATTTCTTCTAGACACGGCTAAATTTATTATTTTAACGTTCACTAATGCATTTTACTCGTTATAACGTAAACATAAAATTATAGTAGATCACGCGTTACACTTGTCGGCATTTCATTACTGTGTTATAAGTCTATATTTCAGTGCATTTTTTAACTAGTTAACTGGGTGACACAAATGTCGCCCAGTGATTATACTCTATCGACAGTATTTTAAAAGATTGGGCGAAATAATGCGAAACAAACGTGTAATAATATAATCGTACTATGGTATTATACACTGACTATTTTGAAAAAAAACATTTTTTGTCGCCCAGTGAAAACTCCTTATAAAATGCACTGCTATACTTTGGTATTTATATGCAGTTATATAGATATGTTACCGGAAATGTTAACATTTAGATAAACTCGATATTAGCCAGTTGATGTTGACATTAACCATGCCTCTTGGGTAATGTGTAATTTTTCGTTTATAAACATGAAATATCAACATTATCCGGATAATATTAACGTTAGCTAGTCAGTTTTGGATAATTTTGTAACTTAAAAGTTACATATTAAATATTAATATAATATAAATAACAGATAGAGGATAGAGGGAGAACGGACTCAAGAAATATTATACTTATAGTCATGTCTATTGTGGATGGACAATAATATTAACTTGGCAATACATATGATACTTAGGTACAATTATACACCAGAAACTGGTTCAATGTTTTTCCGTTGCTTCTAATTCCGCTAGATGATGTGGTACATTTTCAAAAATAATTGAGGGAAATTGAGACTCAAATGTCAGCTGGTAATGGTCAAGAATGCAAAAGGTGTTCATGTAAGGGAAAAATGTGACACCAATTGATGCAAGTGTCTAGCAATTTGTGCAATTCAAAATGTCTTGTAAGTATGCCATGTAATAATAAAAGATAACACTTTAATTCTATATTTAAAATAGCATAATATGATTTAAAATATAAAATAGAATACTTAATTTAATGCTGTATTAAGAGTAGATAATTTATTAAAAATAAACTCATATTGTTTAATAATAATTAATAATTTTATTATATTATATGATTAATATTATATCTTTTGTGTTTTAAATATATTTAATATTGTTAATAATTTAAAATTATTTTATCTCATGCATGATAAATTTTTATTATTGTTAAGAAATTATCCAAAGTACTTGGCTAATATCATATTACCCGGTTGTTGTTAATATTAGCCAACATATAATAATATTCATGGCGGTTAACGATTACATATGGCTAATGCTGTACTATCCGGCTATTGTCGATTTTATCCAAAAGTAATCATTACCCGTAACAGATACATTAGCACACCATTGGAGGTCATCGTTTCCGCCAAAACGAAAAGGTTCGATTTTCGTTTCCGTCAAATTTATTTCTACTTATATTATTGTGATAGCGTTTTAGAACTCCTTGTTTATTTGCAGTTTTATCGATTATCGATATATACATCGAGATTTAGGATAACCCATGGGGGGGGGTGTGCTGTACCTTCTCGTGGTCCCCCCTGTCTAGTAGTGTTGAAAATACCTGTAATTCTAAACGCGTATGCCTTAAGATATCACTAGTATGTCAACACGAAGCCAAACAGCACAAACCAGGCGGCCGAACGTCGAAAGACCTCCCGGCCTTATTGGTGAAAAAAGCCCTTTTCAGGGCTACCCCTATGACAATCATGCTCTTCATGAGACCCGGGATAATAAAAACAAAAACAAAAACAAAAAAATAAATAAGAGAATTTCAAAACCAAAAAAATACCAAGACAACAGTAAACTAAGTAACACTACAGGCAAGCTAGGCATAGATAACAATATAAAAATAGTACAAATTAATGTGGAAGGTTTAACTAGATCCAAAGCCGATATAATATACAAGCTATTCCCTGATGCAGACGTTTTAGCTATTCAAGAGACCCATGTAACAGAAGATGAAACAAACCGACTACGCATAGACGGTTTCCATATGGTAAACTACATTGGACACAGGAGGCATGGGTTGGCCACTTATATTAACAAGAAGAAGATATCCTCACTTAACGCCATAAATGTTGACGGAAACGAACACTCGCGTGGTATCCGTATAGGTGAATTAACCATATACAATGTATACAAACCCCCATCGTGCAACTGGAAGCCGTCGGTATTGCCAGTGTGCCAGCATCCCTCAATATATGTTGGAGACTTTAACTCTCACAGCACAGAATGGGGATATACGGCTGAAAATGAAGATGGTGAATTACTCTCAAACTGGGCTGCCATAAACCAATTTAAGTTGATTTACGATGCCAAGCAGGGGGGTACATTTGAATCCGGAAGATGGGGCACGAAAACATCTCCGGATTTATGTTTCGTGTCCGAAGATCAAGACGGCCTACCACTCAGTGTAAATCGTGTAATAAAAAACAAGTTTCCCAAAAGTCAACACTGCCCAGTGATTGTGTCCGTAGGAATTATAATACCGACGATTGACAAGCCACCCATGCCAAGATGGAATCTGCGAAAAGCGGATTGGTTTACTTTTTCAAAATACGTCGAGGAAAACATAAACCGAATAAAACCTGAAACGGATAATTACATAAGATTCGTAAAACTTCTAAAAACAGCGGCTAAAAAATCTATACCCAGAGGACACAGGCATAATTATACTCCCTGCTGGACGAAGGAATGTGATGATCTACTTAGTGAGTATGAAAAGGATGGGACCGAGGTAAACGCAAACCGCCTAATTGGACTCTTAGACGAAGAACGAAGGAAGAGATGGCTAGAAGCCATGGATAATTTAGATTTCACCCATTCGAGCAGAGAAAGCTGGTCCCTTCTAAGGAAATTGGGTGCCGCGCAGCCCTCCAAGCCTTCCAATATATGATGACCTGTATAACGCACCAAACAAAAGATTAAAATCAAGAAATCCTATATGGACGGTAAAAAATAGTACAATCACAGAAGGGGACTTATGGAATTTACATTGGAAGGACGTAGTAGCACCAAATAACCACCTCATAAGTGATCCAACCCAATTAGTTCCAGATTTCGAATTCCCTCGTGCAACATGGACTGCTTTAAACCACGTGAGAACTGGACAGGGAAAGTGCAATTATTTGATGCACAAGTGGGGAATGGTGGACTCTCCACTCTGTAACTGTGGCCAGATCCAAACCATTAGGCACATTGTTGAGGAATGCCCGGAAACCAAGTTCAGTGGAGGAACATCAGGTCTACATAATGGCGACAAGGAAGCGCTAGATTGGCTGTGTAATCTTTCCATACGCTTATAGCATTTAATAGTTGTCACTTTGTAGCTAGTTTATTTAATTTATCTAGTTTATTTTAGTTATTTATTTATATTTACCTGTTATCACTTTTATTTTATTTTATTTTATTTATTTACTTTATTCCGTTATTACTTTTTGTTGTACACCAATACCATGCCATATGCAATAAAAAAAAAAGGATAACCCATAATTTTATATTGAAGATATATAAGAGATAATTGATTTTACGTTCAATAATTTCCACGCATTATAAATAAATATAAATCGAACTATATAATATTATAAGTTATAACTTATATCATGCATAGTTAGTGTCTCTGTTATCGGGATCGGAGTTTTGTGATCGAATATATCAGTACTGTGACAACATAGCAGTGTGAATCGTGAATATTATTTACTGAATTATATACGTATTTATTGAATATATTAGAATTTATATTTATTTATATATGTATATATATATTTTATAAATTATTCTGTAAGATGTAATATAAAAACTGATTAATAAATACAAAAAACGCAATAGAAGAATAAAAAAATTTCAAGAATGACGTTTTTTAAAAAAAGTATGCAACAATTATTTGAAATAATAAATAATATATAATTAATAGAATTATAAGAAATATTTGACTTTATATTTATTCAAATTTAATTAAAAAATTCAGTTGAAGTTGAAAAATATGAATCCGAAAATTAAGTTAAACAATTTTTTGGGGGCCAATAAGAACCGCCTCTCCGTGGTGGCCCCTGGGTAACTCTAAATGGTTCTCAAACTATAATTTAGACAGTTGTGTAGAAATAGATTTGGTGGAAATGAAAATCGAATATTTCCGTTTTGTCGGAAACGATACTTGGCGGAAACGAAAATCAAGTTTTTTGGCGGAAACGACTTACGCCCCTTAGCACTCCCAGTTTCAGCTAAAAGTTTTAGTTCAAAGAGTATTATTTTTGTGTTAATAAAAATCATTTTATTCCAGTTTGTATTGATAATACTAATACATTAAAAGATATGAGTATTATGGCGAAATAATAAACTATGGTAATATACAGTGGCGTATTTAGTTTTTTAGCGCTCATAGGGTAAATTATTCTGGCACCTTTTCCCACCTCGTGGTACTTAGAAATCTACAATATTCAGTGATGTACATTTAAATTTTCTATGGATATGGGGGGGGGGGGGGGTTAAAAATAATAATGCACTCTAAAAACCACCTATTTACAACTACCTCTTTTTCAATAATCAAATACTTACAGGTAGTGGCGTAGTCCTGGAAGGGGATTAACGGGTTATACTTCCTCCCAAATGTCTCTTATTTTGTAAGATATACAATAATTTTAAGACATAGTTATACCTAATGTTATATCATAGTTATAATGTTATACCCGTATGACCGAACATTAATGTTTTATAAAAATTATTTCAAAGATCTTTCTTGAAAGCTTTTACTAAAATAGTTGTATAAGTAAATTATCAATTTATATTCATGCAAATATGCATTTTTTAGTGGTCATAACGATAATATAACCATAAATTCTGTTTTTACTTTTAGATCAGAGCGTAACAATAAATATTTTAAAATATAACTTTTTTTTTTTTGGTTCTGGGGAGGGATAAGATAAGGGATACTTCCCTCGTAAGTACGCCACTGTAAATATTTGGTCTGAACCTTTCCATATATAAAAATGAATATTAAATCTTTTAAATAAACAACTAAAAAAACATATTTCAGGCTTAATATTTGCTTAATTATCAGTATAGTTCTTGTAATTATTATTCTATAATGAGAATATACTCGTAAATAAATATAGAATCATAATAAACATAAATAATATAATATTATTAGTGCCGAATCTAGGATGATTGATGGTTGGGGTTAATAAAAATATAGCTTCCATAATAAATAGGTAGAAATACGGTGGAAGTTGGGTATATTTATAAGTTATAATTTATAACTGTTTTATTTTTCATAAACTTAAGACCGCCCTTAAACCAATAATACCTGGGGCAAACATATCGATTTGCAATTTTAGATCATGCACTGATAATATCAATAAAAAATCATACAAAATAACATTAACATTTACAAGGCCGTAACTGGGGGGGGTCCAGGGGTCCGGACCCTCCCCCAAAATTTTCAAAAGTAGAAACATTTTAGCGGTGAATATAGTTTATTAATTATTAATTGTATTAAATAATAATGTTAGACCCCTCCGAAATTTTTTTCCAGTTACGGCCTCGAACATTTATTAAATCAAAATTGTTTTTTACATTACAAAATTTGTGCAAATACTTATTTTTAATTTTTATATTCATTTATACTTTACACAATTTGGTTTATATTTTCATATTAATATTGCAATATTAATTTCAAGACTCCGAAACAGAATTAAAAAGAAAAAAGCAACCGATTTAAAATTTATATTTATCATTATATATTTATATTGAGACTTATATGAAGCAAATACTTCAAGATCTTAATTTGTTATACATATAATAATTAAAATTAATATCATATCATTATAAACTATAGTTAACTTCCTAGTGGGTGCACTATGTATTATGAAAAAATAATTTGACCGGTAAAATTTACAACAGTATAATAATAATATTCTTATTATCGCATGCTTGTAAGACCCATAATTAAATATGGCTCAATTCTTTGGAATCCTTATACATCTTCTGACCCTTACCTGTTTAAGCGTGTTCATCGTAAGTTTACACTTTTTTTTTGTCTTTATATAGAGCACCCACTACATGATTATTCTCCCGTCTTAAACCTCTTAAAATACAGTAGTCTATCTGATATAAAAGTATTAGTCGAACTAAACTTCCTTAACAAACTTGTAAATGGCCCTATTGATGCACCTGAGCTTCTAGCAAAGGTTAATTTTAGATTTCCTAGCAAATCTTTTAGGATATCGTCTTCCTACACTATGTTCCTCGATATATACAAATTATGACCGAAAACACTCTATCTACCGAATTATGCTACTAGCAAATGAGAATTAACCTCTCCAGTTTTAAATACACATTTTAATAGTACCTTTTAACTTTGTAAGTAGCTGTACCTACTATATTAAAATAGAGACCTCTAGTTTTTTACCGTTTTTTCCTTGTTGGCTACAATACTTTCCTCGGTGGTTTATTGTCGCAAGCATTTAATATATATTTTTATATACATTACATAGTATTAAATTATAAATAAACAAAGTTACACACAAAAATAATTACGTATTTCATTAGTTGATACGTTCGATGATTCGTTCTATGATTTTGTATAATGAGGTATATTGATTGATGTATGGATAATAAGAAAAAAAAAATTTAACCTTTAGAATGAAGTTACTTTACATTAGGGCCTATCGGGAAATCGATAGTCTTCCCGATGGGCCGGTTCTTGTTTGGGCCCCTTTATATTATTATATAATTCCCAAAAAAAAAAAGTTTTATTTTGTAAAATAAATAAAATTCATTAAAAAAATAAATATGTATTTAAAGATGCATTAAGATCAAACTTCAAGTTCAAGTTGGAACTGATTAATCATGTGACTTACCTAAAACTATTATAGCTATAATTACAGTAAAATTATTGTAGATTTTACTAATTTAGGGATGAAACTAAACAAATTTTGAAATTGATGCAAAATTTTTTTGGGAGGAGGGATAAAATAGTTTAATTTGCGGTTCATGGGCTGGTTTGTTTCATATTTCCTGGGCCGAAAATAATTGTCAATCCGCCCCTGCTTTACATATATCATACAAATGAGTAAATATGCTCTAAATTACAATAAAATTGCAAATATCTATCTAATATGCATTCTGCCTAAAATATGCAAATATATGCAATTAAAATTTTTGTATTCAGTCCGTTATATTTTAAAATAATTGTGTATCTTACTTAGATTATTCTAAAGTCATTATTAAAGAATATGCAAATGTAACAAGTACCGAACTCTAATTATTAAGTAATAAAAGATAATTTATTAAAAATCTGATCTCAAAGTTTCTATTTTTTTTAATGTTGTAATTTATAATTTTATTTTAAAATTCAAATATTTTATTTCAAGATAGTGTTAGTGGGTAGGGAGGTTATGTTCTCATGTCCAATGAAATGCATTGGTTACCTTGAGGTAAATAATGGTAATTCACTAAGTTTTAAACTGAATATGCCTATGTAGATGTATTCGTGAACGATAAATATTAAATAGTAGTATACATTGTACATTCTTAGACTATCAATGATTTGAATATTTTATTATACAAAAAAATACATTTTGGTATGTGTGATGTACAGATAAATAATACTACAATGTCTATTATATTATAGTTCTCAATCCAAAGCCCTACGCATTATTATTAAAACTCGATTCTATGCCACAAACTACACTTTCCACTCTGATCTTAATATAACATAACATTCTGAAACAGCAAAAACTCAATACAAACGTTATAAAAGCCGTCTTGCCAATCATAAAAATTCTCTTATCTCCAAATTATCATATGCCTAACAAAAAAAAAAAAAAACTGAAAAGGCAGTCGTGACTTGTTAACCTAATTAAAATTGATTTCATACCATAATATCTTTAATGAGAGGCTTTTACAACCTGACCCATCTGTCATTATATTTTTATATTACCATAAATTATTCGTATTGTTCTATATTGAAATTATTTAAAACATAAAAAGAAAAATACTTTAATTCAAGTGATTTATAGTGATATTAAACTAACAATTTAGGTTATTTTTTTTTCCGTTATATTAATTTTAAAATTTTAGTTTTATGCTTAAAATAAATGTAACATTCACGAATTTATTAACGATAAGATTGCATTATTCATACTCAGATTATTGGACTAAGCTACTAATTTGCACAGTACTTGTAACATAAAAAATGTATTTCAAATGTTGAGCAGTATAAGGAGAATGAATGTTAATTTATTTATATTCTCAAAAAATCATTGTTTGAAGAAACAAAAAGTTCAACAAGTTATGTGAAGTGTTTTAAATAACTCAAAACTTGATAGGTTTTTATTTTACTAGTTACCAGGTTGACAAGAAAATTACCTTAACAATAATGAAAATAAAAACAAGTGTATTGGTTTAGTAATGAATATATTTATTCAGTTTATTTTTTGGTACTAAAAACTTTTATGTACTTTAAATATTTCCGTGGTTATACGAGTAGTACTTTTTTTCGTGATAAGTTTAAAGATATATTTTATAACAGATTGTTGCTATATAGCATATCGGTAGTTTGTACCGTGAACGAATAATAATAATTATGAATTATTACTCGAATAGTTTTTTTTATGTATTAGATGTTTATTATCGAACGAATATTGTGCAACAAAAAAAATAGAGAACTATTCGTATACTTGAAAGTAATTTAAGCTTATTGCACTATTTACTATTATTATCTATGATTCATGTATTTTAATATATTTTCGTATATTTTTTATTTTAATTTTTTTTTTAGTTAAATTTGTAGATTTATTTCTCTGCTGCTCTATTTTAGCACAATTCTTTCAAGTCTTTGTAATTTATTACATATGTATCTTGCATTATCTGCGTTATGTATTCTGCCCTTGGTCTTCTTTTTGCAGTGTGTCCTTCAATTATTTTCTTTATAAACTTTTATAATTTATATATAAATGTATGTGTTCTATCATATTGCTTCTTCTGGATTGAATACATTTTCATATTTGTCATTGTTCCTTTATTTTATCTATTACTTCTTTATTCATTACTCTCTCAGTCCATGGTATTTTAAGCATTTTCCTGAAGCACCACATTTTAAAGGCTTCTAGCCTATTTTTTTTCCATTGAGTTTATTGTCCAAGTTTTGCATCTAAAGAGTGCTACACTCTATGTATAACTTTTTAGGAATTTCTTCCTTACATCCAGGCTGAAGTTTTTGGCTTTTATCCTGATAGCAGTGGCAAAATTAGGGTTGGGGTTTGAGTTGTAACCCCTACCCAAAATTATTCTGAGATTTTTACAAATTCTACGTAGGAAAAAAAAATTGTTTATCTTGAAGACGCGAAACGGCTGATAGATATGAAATATGAATATTATTCGTATTATAATTGATAACAATAGTTATATGACAATATGGAACATTTTGTAACGTTCTGTTCAACTTTAAAACATTAATAACCTTGCTTCTCAATAGTCGATTGTATAATACTTTTTTTTGTGGTATCACAATATGAAAAAGAAGTTAAACAATTTAATTTGTAATTTAAATATTTTACTAATAAACCTAACTTTATCTTACTTCTTTATCCCCACAAAACACCTGCAGAAAATGCTTATTTTTTCCAAATTCACAATCTCCCCCGAAAACCAACCCTGGTTGCACCACTGCTTGAAACGCTCTTTTCTCCGGATGCCAGTTAAAATCGTGAAAAAAATATCGCGAAAGTAAAAATCGCGAAAATAAAAATCGCGAAATATTTTAACAGCGTAAACATTAATAGGGAAAAGTAAGAAATATACCTGGATATATCTTTATAATATAAAAAGTAATAATTAACATTAAAATAATATTAAAATCAAAATATTTTATAAAATAAAATTTAAATTTGATATTTTTCCTAAACTTGTGTAAGTATATAAAATATATCATCACACTCTGATATGATCACAATATATATATATAATATATAAAGCTTGATAGCGGTTAGGTTTAACTACGGCTTATCTTTATTATGTGATCCAAGACGCAATAGCACAAAATTACATTATTGATTATCTAGTACATATTATTATATTATAAAGATATATCCACTAACGAAAATGATTTCTTTCTTTTCGCTATTAATGTTTTCGCTGTTGTAACATTTCGCGATTTTTATTTTCGCTATTTTATTTACGCGATTTTTACTTTCGCGATATTTTTTCCGCGATTTTCACATGGACTCCTTTTCTCCTGGGTTATCCTGCAGATTATATTTTTTTTGCTGAGACCATCCTTTGTTATAATGCTTCATAGCTAAGTGAATTGCTGTACTTTATTTGTTCTTTGTCAATATTTATTAGTGATGGGCAACGATATCGATAGTTCGATACCATATTGATATGACACATTTTAGTCACCGATATCGTTCTATGGTTGTACGATATATCGCAATATCAAATTTAATAATTTTTTCTAGAAATACATTTTATTTTTAAATTCTAAGCTTTAGTAAATTTTATTGTGTGTACTGTGTAATAAACCATTAACTAATAACTAATGAGTAATATTTCTGTAATAATATAACTGATAAAGTTTGTAAACGTGTCTTCGGGAAATGTGAATTATTATATAACTTATATTTAATTTTAAATTTCTATATTATTATTACATTTGATATAGCTTATAATGTTATCTGTATCGATAAGCATTATGTACTAGATAAAAGTTTACGATTTTGGTGAACCAATAATAAATATCATATTCTAAATTTTAGTATATTATTTTACTAAATTTATAATAATATAATTCGATACGATATCGATATCGAACAAATTCCGATATCACGATACAATATCAAAAAAATCGGAACGATATCGATATACAATATTATATCGTTATCCAACACTAATATTTATGTTGTTTTGAATCGGATTAGTTCTCTGTATATTAAAGCTTTCGTTTTCTTTTTGTTCAGTTGAATTCCATATTTTTATTTTTGGTATTTTATCGCTATTAGGGTATTTAGTAGGTCGCCTTTAATTTCCGCGTAGAAAGCTATGTCGTCCACAAATATTGAGGCATTAGCCATTGCTTTTTCAATGTATAAGTTGAACAGCGTCAGCGACAACATACACCCTTGTCTTCTTTTTTTATTTTTACTTTTTTTCCCCCCATCTATTTGTTTGACTTTTATACATATTATAAATGAATCTTCTATCATACTTAATTTTCTATCGTATTTAATTCCTACTCTTTTTAAGATTTCAAATAATTTTTTCCACTGTACATTTTCAAAAGCCTTCTTCAGGTCTACAAAAGTGATAAACGTTTCTTTGTTACATCTAATCTGTTTTTCTACCAATATCCGTATTGTCAAGGGCACCCTCTAGTTTCTATATTTCGTCTGAAACCAAATTCATTTTCACCTTGCAGGTGCGTAGCATGCATGTAAGCACTGTAAACCCTGCTTACATTTTACATCAAAGGAAAATTTGATCAATCTCGACTAATAGGTACATAATAATTTATTTTTAAAATTTTATTTTTATTTATAAAATATTGAATGTTATAATTAGGTTAATATGTATATCTTAAGCTCAACAATATTTTTTTGTTATAATTGCAAATTTTTATAATTTGTTTGTGGATCGTATTCAATTTATAGGGGTCAATTTGTTTATTGATTATTTTTTGTCAAATTTCCTTTCTCCTTTCCTCAATTTCTTTTTATTCTTTTTTGTTAGAAAACGTAAATATTATGTAACTTTTTATTTAATACTCAAAATGAAGTTTTATCGTATCACGTTTCATCATCGTTTCTACACTTAGTTATATGTTTATTATATTATTGATTTTTTACATTCAATTTCTACAGCGAGGATATAATATATGTGCATCATACAATGCGATATATATACAACTTATCTACATATATATTCTAATATAGAGGTAGCATTAATCTATACATCCACGAGAGTTATTTTAAATTTTTTTTTCTTACTGTATGTTTATTATATCCAACGTATAACATGGCATATGACTTTACCTACTTACCGAGATATACGAGTATATATTTATACATACAAACAACAAAAAAAACACTATTCTTATTTTGCATTTTGATGGTTTTTTTTTGTTTTTTTGGTGTAATAGTTAAATCTTATGTTTTTTTTGGCAATAAAATTAATTTATGTAAGTATATCTGATAAAATCTTGTAGATTATATCTGAAAATGGTATGTTAAATATTATGAAACCAACACGAAAACGAAGAGTGAACATAATCAATAAGTTCAGTTATTATTACCGGTATAGTATATCAGTACGAAGAAATAAAAATGTTATAAGTCAGAAGAGATCACGACTGTTTAGCTGAAATGAGAAAAAAAATAAATGTTTTGACAAGAAATATTCATAAATATGTAAATAAACAAATAGTTTATATATAGAAATAAATAAATAAAATTAATTTATTCATGTCAATACATAAACTATATGTTTATTTATATATTAATATTTATTTTTATTTAATTTTTTATTATTCTATTAAATATTCACACGTAAATAATTGTAAACATTCTTGTGTTTGTTTTTAGTATTAAGTTATTGGATGTTTTTAAGTATCAGGAAGAAAATATAAATATACGTGTATAATTCATTGTATAAATCTGCATAATCCAAAGTTAATACAATATTAAAGTCGTACAATCTGGTGAGGTATGCTGGTGGAGGTGAAATTTAGAGTCTAAGCCTGATAGTTTTTCTTTCTAAGCTTTGCTGTTCAACCAGAATACAATAATTGTATCATTAATTATTGATGATGTATGCATTTAGAGAGCAGCATTAATTAGTTTGGATATAATATAAACTAAGCGCGGAACACAAGAGCTGATAGACTAAAGTCATTTTATTGAGCCATCATCGTCTTAAAAAATGATTTTCAAGGACGGTTGAAGCTGTATTTTATGCAAATTGGTTATTAATTTTAAAACGATGGTTACTCAAATGTGTTATGTAATGAATTCTGAATAGTATGTACCTATATTAAAATTTTTAGGGTAGTTTTCTTTCAATTGTTTTATTAAAAAAATTGTGAACTAACGACAATGAAAAGAGGCACAATAACTGATTTTTTAAATTACCATTTCAAAAAAAATACTTTTTCATATTTTTTGATAATAAATTTTTAAAAGTGCATTTCAAGTTTTGTCTATTATTTTGAAGAATTAAAAGTACAACCCGAAAGACAATATAATCAAGTATTATATATATATATATATAAGTATTATATTTTAAGATATAAATGAAAAATGAAAAATCCTTGGATTTTGCCAAGCAATCATTTATATTATAATTGGATAATTAAATTTATATTTTATAAATGCCAAATGATTTTTATGCCAGTAGTCTTATCAGTGTTTAAATAGTTGACTAGAATAACACTTATGAATGTATTTTTGCATTAAATTTTATTAGGTAATGTGATTAAAAGTATTTTTCATAATTAACGATATTTTTTTTGTTGTACATATAAATTAGAATATATACAATTAGTAGTATTAGCACCATGTATAATAAATTGTAGTTAATTGTTATACATCGTATAATTTTTCATAAAATAGAAAATTATTTATATCATCTAAAGTAATATAAAAGAAAAATTGTAATTGTGTACAATAGTTTTTATATTATTTTTCCGAGCTTAGTGAGTTAGCTCACCTAAAAATGATATTATTAAAGTAAATATATTATAAATTGTCCGATTTTCAATCATCTATATAAGATATTGTATGAAAATTTTGATGTAGTTTAATATTCGAAGTTCGAACTAGTGTTAAATAAATATAGTGTTAAAATATAAAATTCGCGATTTAACGAAAGTAAATTAAATATCCAGTTATCTATATAAATATGCAGAGAATTTTAGATTCATACATTTTATTGTTTGGGCTACTATCATACTTTGCATAGTATATAATTATAGTAAAAGACATAGCGTAGTTTGATTATACACAGTTGAATTTTAAAAATTATTTACATTTAACTGTGTGTAATGTTAACTTTTTAAAAGTTGTAATCGAATAATATAATTAATTAATACAGAATTAAAAGTTTTCAATATAAATTTATTATGGAAGGATTTCTTAAAAAGTATATAAACTGAATAAATTAAAAAGTAAAATACATAATTTAAAATAATATATATTTATGAAAAGTGTGTTAGTGCCATCGTATTAATGATACATGTCTAGGCGTGGATCTAGAACTATAATTGGGAGAGGAGGGTAATTTTTTCAAAAGGACAAAACTATAGTACACAATTAAAAAAAATTAAAGTAAATTTTAATAAAAATTAATAAAAATTAGAACTTTATTAACTATTGATCATTTTTAAAATTAAATGACAAAATTTAATTTCCTTTGTCTTATGGCATATATTAATTTATAGAACATGAAGGACTTAATTCTTTTTTTTTTTGGGATATCATGGCTCTCATGCCTATACATACCTTTCAAGACTTGATTCGTCGATTCAAGGTTAATACTTATTTTAAGATAAAAACAAACTAGGTATTATGTTTCAGTGGAATATGCTTTTTGTAACGTTAAATCACAATTTAATCGTGGAAAACCTTCAAAATAGATTACTTATCATGCTCGAATACATTTTTTTTATACTTTTATTTATATCGACGTAATTTATAATAGAGGACATAATATTCTTTAAATTACGATCAGTGTTGAGCATTATTAAGATAAAATATCTAAATAAATTGTTTAAATAAATAATGAATTATCTTTTATCTTATCTAGAAAATAAACAAAATTAGTTATCTGATGAATTATCTTAGATAAATTTTTGAGTTATCTAACGCAGTTTATAAGATAAATAAACACCAGTATATTTATACAAAAAATTCGAAAAATCGAACTTGAAAGTTAAAAAGAAATGAATATTTAAAATTAATGAAAACTTTATTAATATTATTAATTCATTAACTTTATAAATAATTACTATTATTTTGAAATTTGTGTTACTGTAATATATGTTAAGTTATATTATTTAAATTGTGCCTATAAATATTATTATTAAGAATTGTTTATATATTTGATAAATATTATTCAATTTATACTTTCTAGTGACTCTTACAATATTTGATTTCTAAGAAAGAGAATTAAATAATACAGATAATAGTTGAATTAACTTTTTAATATTTTAACAATAAATATTACTCCATAATAAGTATTATATTTTATAGTATATTATATTATATATATTATATAATAAATTGTTTTATAAAATTATAATATACCTACAAAGAATTTATTTTTTTTTTTAAACTAAGTACTTATTATTTATTTCTTATTTCCTATACATAAATGTGCATAGTATAAATATTTGTTATTAATTATTTATATTGGAGAGGCATATTATATCAAAGTTAAGTCAATTTAAATTTAATTTTTAAGTATATATTTAAAAAAAAGTGTAATTTAATTAATAAAAAAAAATAAAAAATTTTATCTTTTTTTTTAACCAGATAAATAGTGATTTATCTTTAATCTTTATCTAGTTAAATGTTTAATTATCTTTGCATAACACTGATTATGATGCATTTAAAACTTTCATTTATTGGCGTATTATAAGAAGCTATTCATAGTAATTGTAACATAGTATTATATATATATATATATAGTATTCTAAATACAGTGCTCTGAAAACTTTTTTAACGTTCAACTACATTTTTTAAATTATTTAATTATTTTTTATAGGAAATGCTTTTATATTAAAATATTTTATCTTATATTTATTTATTATTTTATATTATATGATTTTTTTTTATTGTATATAATATAAAAGTAAAATAAAGTTAATATAAAGTGCAATTTTAATAAAAACACAGGTTAGCACATTTTTAGTTTATAAATTGGTCAATTTTTTCAGTTGCACCTTTTATACAAGTATACAAATACTAATAAATGTATTAGTATTATAAATATAAATTAATGCAGTATTAAAAGTTAATAATATCAATATAAATTGTGAGTAATATTCTTTATTATTAAGTTTTATAAAAAAAATGTTTCTACTTACTAAATTTAATATTTAAATTATCACAATATTACAATAATTGTAAATTTTTCAAATTATTTGAACTGATATAGTAGTTTACGACTTATATTTTTGTATATTATCAAATATATTATTCAGTTTATTCATAAATATTGAATTGAAAAAATAAATTATTTAATATTTGATTAATTATTTTTGCTAACGAAATATACTAAAAAAATAAATATTTTAAGTATATTTGGAATACTCTTTGTGAAGTATTTTAAGTATTAAGGGAATACTATCATCATAGTGTATTCGGAATATGTATTCGAAATAATTTTAAAAAGTATTTTACCTAAGTCTGGTAATTGGGTTTTCGAAGTAAATGGAAAATATAAATTTTGAATTATATCTAAATATTTATAGATATATGGTAAGTGTTATCATATTAGTATAAACTAAATTAAGGATAAATGATTCATAATAATTTGAATTGCTAATGAAATAAACATTTGTGTGGCGATTATAACTATAAATTAAATTGAATTAATAATAATTAATATAATATAACAATAACAATATTTAATAACCTTCATAAGACATCTTGTATCCATATCAATAAAAAAGAGAGAGAATAACTATTTATCATTATGCAGTGTAATGAATTATGCAGGTAATGTGTTGAAAATCTGTCAAAAATTATTTGAGACTATTAAAAAATATATAATTTCTGTCTAGATCATTGAAAATATATAAATATATTTGATGATGTGTCATCGTTAGTATTGACAGTAGTTGTAAGTAAAATATCACACGAAGAGTTATTGAAACAATTTTTATACTTACATATGAAATGCAACATCTAAAACCAGAATATATCTAAATTTAATGTAATATCCTATCTGTATCACTGACTAAAAAAAATTCTCATGTGCGGATGGAGTAAATACACTCGGCGTACTAAAAATGGAATTGTTTTCCGTAGAAAAATTAATAAATAACACGTAGTTTGAAAACTGATAATTATAATAATGATAAAAAAATTTTCCCTGCATCACATTATGATTGTATTATGCATTACCGGCACGCTCGTGTCCTGTTATACTAGTGTGTTTCTATATTTATATATGTTATATGATTATTTTTGGTATCTATGCAAGCTTGTGTACCTCTCAAATAACACAAAATTCGAATTTTTCAAACACTTGTCTATTTAAAACTTTGATTTGTTCATGGTTGCTGTAGGGGCGGCTTTTTATTAACAGGAGTGGTCGCTCCAGGTCCGAAAAAAAGGTGGGTATATGTATCTATCACGGTAAGTTATCTGAAATATGTACAATATATTGTAAATTATAATTTACAATTAATCTACATACTCATATAATAAACAACGAAATAATTACGTTTATGTATATGTGTTAGGTTATGTGATGAAAGTTTGGTAAAATAAATTTGGCAGGTGAATGAGTAGTTGTATGAAGTATGCTTTTTGAATTTTTGTAACTCAAACTGCCACTGGTAACTAATTCAAAACTATAAATAAATCAATAATGTTGTATATTGTTTTAACGGGTGGTTACGATGGCTCAATAATTCTATCTAAAATGCATTTGATTGAAAAAATATTTGATAAACGAGAAATCAAACTTACTTAGTTTCATGTAGTGGATGTGGATTTTGGTCTAATATAAAACAATAATATTATAATACCAAACATTAATTTATTAAAGGAAATTCAAATAATATTTCACTAATATGCATGTCAGAATACTTTTTTTAGTTATTTTTTTTTCTGATTCTTTTTTCAACTGTGTATTTCATAAATTGATTTTATGTTTTTCAGGTTGACAAAGAGAGGATCTTTAAATAAATGTTTTTACTATTTTTATTACATTTTCAATTACAATTATTATAATATTATTGATATAATAATATGTCTGGATTTTGTTGATTTGTTAAAAGTAAATCAGAGTTCATACACGGTCTAGCCATTAATAAAGCATTAATTTTAGGCTGTTTATTATAGTTATATGGTCGAATGGTATCACAAGCAAAGCAATCAAAAAATACCGACAGGAATAAACATTTAGAGGCCACTTGTTACACTCGTCTCGGTTCGACTACCGAAGTTAACAATAAGCTCTTCGCTTTTTCATATTTTTTTTAGTGTATAAAGGAAGTGGATCAGATAGGAGTGTAGATTTTTAAACGGGGAGGGGGGGTCGTACAAACCCTGCCGTTATCGTAAAATTAATAATTTTAAATAGTAGTAAATAGTTTTATTGATGTAAAAATGTTCGTATTAGAACTTGATACTGACGAAACCGTTTCAATAAAAAGAGTTTCATAAAATATTTTACTCTGACTTAAGCCGATTTAGTATTTGTTCACTCGAACTACGGAACTTAACTTAAAGCAATTAAAATAGAATTAGAAAATCGAGGACTTCCGATAGTTAAAGTTATTGGAGTAATAAAAAATTTTCAAAATAAATTAGACAATTTATTTTGTGAAATTGGAATTTCTGTCCATGAAAAATTTAAGAAAATGATTGAAAAGAATACCGGATTTAAATTTTACCTGATGTTGTGTTCCTATACATAATTGACAATAGTATTCAATATGCATTTAATTGCTTACCTGTTGTTGTTGACAGAATCGTGTGTAATATTTTTTGTTATGTATGATCCATTTTATTCGGCTTATAGAATGCTCTACAAAAAAAAAAAAACAAAAAGCAGCATTTAGAGATGAACTGTACTCAATCCATTGGTATTGATTAAACCATGCTTCACGAAATTTCCGTCCATTAACAACTGGATATAATATATTTTTTGACTTAAATGGGCCTTCCTTCAGAGCTAAAAATTTCATTGCATTCTCACATTCTTTCACTGGATCCCTATTTTCTGCATCTATAATTATTAAAATTATGTTGGAAAATTATAATTTTTTATTGATTTTAAGGAAAATGTTTTAAATTTTTAATATTATATAAAAATGTTTAATAAATAAAAATTATGTGGTGAACAAGTAAAAAATTAAATTATACCTAACAATTTGATTTATTGTAACATTTATAATTTATCTAGGTAAAATGGCACAATGCTATGTTATTAAGCAAAAGCAAACTAAACTAATGTACTAATTAATGTGTAATGATATGCGCCTAAGCATTCATATATTTTTAAAAAAAAATTGAATGTACAATTAAATAATTATAATAATCAGTAGGTACACATTAAATATAAGAATAAGTCATAAGTATTAAACATAAAATATGATACACACGTACTTACGTACGTAAGTACTTACACATACACGCGCAACACACAGGCGACTTTAAATATAAGGAGCAAAATTTTCAATTACAGGGGAGACGCGTTCTTGTTATCCTTTTGTATAGACGGTCAAAGGCGAGTGTAAAAGACTACGCAAATCGTCTATGCAGAAAGATATAATTAATTGTAAAACGTTCTGTAAAAGTTTAAAATAAGTGTATTAATGTGTGTATAAGTAATTTAAATAAAATTAATATAAGTGAGTTAAAAAAGAAAGTTATTGTCATTTTAAAATATAAATTGGTCACCTTATTCCATACCTTCCATACCTGAAGAGTCAACTACGGTTGTCAAGAGGCAGACCGCCACGATCATCGGAGAGGTAATATTAAAAATTTATAATATAATAAGTAATGATTTAAAAAAAAACAAATAAATACTTCACTCATAAATTAACATATAAATGCTTTAATTTTTAAATCATTACACATGTAAATGCATAATTTCATATTCAATAGATTATAACTAAAGAATACTTACTTGTAACTAATGTCTAATATAACATTAAGATTTTTAATATAAATATTAATATCAACACATGTACATTACACATTATTTATGAATACTTGAAGACAGAACACAGGAAGGTATATAGTTAAAATGTAAAAAAATGTATAATACAAGACAATTATTATAACAGTATTCATTGATATTTAAAGAAGAACACATCATAATGTCAATGAAATGTACTATAGTTAATTATTCATTAATTATTAAGTTAAATATATATATATATATATATATATATATATATTATACATTTAAATAATTGTTTTGATATATTATGATTTGGTTTTGATTGTTCTTTAAATTAAAATACATGGCTAGTGGCTACTTACATTAACTGATTAGAAAATAATATTTAACATAATTAAAAACACTGAATAAACTAAACGTTGATACAAATTTACTACACATAAATATAACAATATTAAACATACACATTGAGTAGTAAACTGTTTTTAGTGTCTTACCTTCTATAACATTTGGTGTTTGATTATGGACGTCAGTTTCTGCTGAATAATTTTCGACTTCTTCTATCACTAATGTTTGAATCTCACCAGAATTAAGTGTTAATTTAATTCTAAGAAATAAAAATAAATTATTCGTTTTAATTTATTTAAAAAGTTTATTAGATAATTTTCACTGATTTATGTCATGATTTTATTTAGTAAAATGCAACTTAAATTAATACAAAATAACATATAAATAACTTAACTGAACTAGGGAAATTTTTTTTGAAAAAAAATTTGTAATTTTTTGACATGGTCTTTTATTAGAAATCATTTTATTATTTTACTATCTTAAATAATACGTTATTAAGTTGAAGGTAGTTGGTGATAGGACGAATACGATGAATATTGAAAATGAAAAATGATATAAGATAAATAGGACACAACAAGTCATGTCATGTTATCATTTATAGTTGACAGTGATCATGAATTATAGGAAAACAAGCTTTCATTTTACCACGGAACTTAATAAATTAACGGAACACACTGGTTTTGTTTTTACCATAGAGTAATATTACTCTATGGTTTTTACTCGATAATTATGATAATAGATTCTATTATGATGTATTGCGATAGCATATCGCATTTTGGTAAATAACAATAAATAAATACATTTTGAGTGATCAATTCATTTTTTTTCTTTAGTTAATTTTCTTAAAATACTACATTTTTCATTTTTCTTGAAAGTAATTCTTACAATACTACAATGCCTTTTTGATAATAGTTTTCAAATACATATTTTTGTAAAATATTAAGGGGCATTGCCCTGTTAAATTTTTTGAGGGAAGGGCAGTTGCCCCCCCCCCCCCCCCCCCCCCATCCAGTTTACGCCTATGGTCTCAAGTAAGTTTTTAGTCTTTTTAATGTTGAGAACGTTTGCTCAGCTGTTATAGAGTAATAGAAGGTACTCTATTACATATATTATTATAGTACATACTCGTATTACTTTATGGTTGTATCCCGGATCATAATATAAGTACGAGGTGTGTATCCGTAATCTAATATGAATACGTGTATCCTTCTTGATTACGAAATAATAAAAAAATAGTTTTTATTTAAATTGTGCAGGCAAAAAAAAATTTAACCCACGGCCCATGGAAGGGAGGATCTATCCCCCATAACCCCCCATAGATTCACCTCTTGCAAGGCAGAACATTTTGAACGATTTAATCTACCATAGACTAAATCCGTTAATAAATCCTCTTGTGTATGGGTACCTTATTAGTGTTAAAGAGAAAAAGTCTTGTAATCGTTTTTTTCTGTTTTTCACATGATTTATATTTTTGTTTATCAGTTGCGAAAGTGTGGAGCCGTGATACTCGATTGAGCCATAGAGTAATTACTCTATGGATTGAGTACAGTCGTTATCAGCCGATCTTTTTGACGACCCGATTGAGCTCGGTAAAAAAAAATATTGTGTACAACGTTGTCAGAGTTTTTCTAGTATGTATTGAATTGTATGTAGATTACTAATAGAAAACTAACTATTAGTAAAAAAAAATTTCGCTATCGATACCACGGAAGTTTAAAATAACTTTGATAGATAGGAAACCAGAATTTTATCTACAACGATTGAACTGTTATTGTATGTATCTAAGCTGTAAATAATAGCCAGTAGGGATGGGCAAAATATTTTGAACATCGATGTTTCGATGTATTGATACATCGAAATTTTAAACATTGATAGTGTCGACATATCGGAATTTTAAAAAAATATCGATGTTTTTTCGATGATTTTTTTACAATTTCCTGATTAAATAATGAATTTAAAAGTTAAAATACTATTGTTATACTTAATTTTTCAATACATATTACTATAATAAACTGTTATAAAATTGATGATTTGATTTTTTTTTACTCGGGTATTGCCTTCTTTATATAAAATATTTACACAAATTAATATGATATGAAATACTTTAGTCTTAAATCTTAAAATACAGTTAAAACAATCATAATTAATTATAATATGATAATAACCAACGTGAAACTGTAAACCACGATTAAAGATGTCTTTAATCGTGGTCGCGGCTGAACGAATCAAAATGAACACTATGTTAAGGACATTGGTCACACTTACGAGTTACAACATATTTTACACATATTTTATCACGTATTACGTATTTTAAATTTTAATGCCCATTGCGAAACTCGATGGTCGAGTTGTTCGACGGAACACTTAACTCAGAAAACCTCGTGAAAAACTGTGAACTGACAAATTAATAACATAATTAAAAAAAAAAAAACATCGAAATAAAAACATCGATGTTATCTTCGATGTATCGTCGATAAAAAAACATCGAAGCAACATCAATGTATCGAACAAAAACACTGATGTTTTAAAAATATCGATGTTTTTTGTCCATTCCTAAGAGCCAGTCTTTTCTGTTTTCTCGTGTGCTCGTGTTGTATTCCTACATAACGTGTATTTTGCAAATTAAAATGGAAAATAATGAAATAAAAATTATTTTATCCGAGAGAGACAAAGATTTAGCTAATGTTAGAACTTTCAAGTATAGGTTTTTTGGGATAAGAAAAAATGATGAATTATTTAAATATTTTACAAAGCGAACAAAACGGCAACGTCAAACCTATTTTCGTGCTCAATCGTGTGGTTTTTGGGTTTTTTTTTGGTTCCTATTGTTTGATTGCAATCGTGCTCAATCAGGTTACGAAAAAGATTAATCGTGCGCAACCGGGTTCTATTCGTGTGGAGAGACCAGTTGAGTTTTATTTGTCGTTGGCTATCATAACTCCTGTAAATACATATATTTTCGTATTTTTGTTTTTGTGTATTTTTCTTTCTTTTGTTTAGCATTTTGTTGTTTCACCTTATCGCTAGTTACCATTTTTATTGCAAACGTTACTTTTATGTATTATTTCACTTTTTACCAATTTAGCCATCATCATCACCACCACCATCGTTGACTAATTAACTACACCGATTAGTTTATGGTATTTATATAATTTGATATTTATTTATTTTTTTATTGTTGTAACTAATATTTTGTATTACTTGCTAATCTGCCTTTGTTTACCAGCACATTTTGTGTCTCAATTACTATTATTTTTTTACTACTTTTTATTTAATACTAGTCTGTTAATGTATAACCATTTCATATACAGTCCACTTTACTTTTATACTACCTATATATATTTTACTCAATCAAATTTTAGCTTAATTTTAATCATTCATTAGGCACTATCTTGATAACCACAATTTCATAAGTTTTGATTTGATTTTAGAAAATTCAGTCTAATTGAGGATTTTTGTTTGCAATTTATGTTTAATTAAATTGTTGAACGTGTGTGGGAGAATAAAATGGAAATGCACCATTTAATTAAAACGTAAAAGAACGTCAAATCCGTAGGTGAATATATGATTTATATTATTTATTCACTATAAAGATAAAATTGTATAGGTTCTATATTTCTCATTACAACTAGGTGTCCGTATTGAAAAAAAATATGAAATTTAGACGGGACTAAATTTAATATTTTTTAAAAATGACTGCGTTTATTGTCATTGTAACGGTGATACTGATTTTTACCACAGATGCGTGTTAGAAAGAACATTATTTTTATACAACTTTAAACGATAATATATTTGCAATATTTTGTAATTTGTACAAATAATAAAATTAATTGTAGGACATGAGCATTTGTTATCAAGTATGCTTCTCAATTTTTTTTTTTGTCATGGGGCCCCCTAAATTTAATGTAAATCTATCGAGGCTCTCTTAATCAAATAGATTAATTATTGTTCCTTAATTATTTAATAAAATAATATGTACTATTTTACCCAAATAAATTATTAAAATGTATAATAAAAGAATGTTTTTTAATATAGTTTTTTTTTAAAAACTTCATAATAGTATTAAACATTAGACTTGTATAAATATAAATAAATTAAAGAGAAAAGAGTATGAATAAAATAAATATTTCATGGCTCTCCAATAATATAGCCATGACTCTTCGTTTGAGAAACACTGCCTTTCACTGCCACCACCTAGTTAACAAATTGTGTATTTCTAAGCGTTTAAAAATAATATTATGTACAATGTTTTTTTATTGACTCAAACAATTATAAGTATTCACTAAATATATACCAAGTATATACGTTTTTACGATATTAAGTGTACTTGTATTGTTTTTATTTATCGTGAGTTGTTATTGCAATTGAAAGGCCAAAGAAAACCATTTTCGTTTTTTGTCGAAATGGAAAAAACGTTTGATAAAAATATGTGTATATTCTTAAAACTTGTTAAATTGTAAAACTTAACTGATTTTAATCTATCTTGTATGAGTATTAAAAATAATATCACGTTTTTTTAATTTTTTTTTTTATTCATCTTATTTAAACAACTTCGGCAGCTATGGCTATTACTTAAATTTTTAATATCACGATTTGTACATGCCATGATTTATCAAATCAATCATATATTGAAAATTGCTATTAGCCAATAACTTTATTATACATAGTTACGGCTCAAATAAAAAAAATATAAAAAAGAAGTTGCTGGGAAGCTGCTTTTACGTACACCGGTTTCAATGGAGCGTGTCGAGTGTATACGTATCCGATCTATCCTTATCGCCTTCCTTTTTATTACCGTTTGTTTTGAAAAATCGTACGCGTGCTACCTTATCTTGGGTTCCTACTTAGCCGAGGACCCCTAGATAAAAATTTAACTGGACCGAAGATCGTTTTATTTTGTTATATAATGCTAGTGATGAAAAAAAATTATTTTTATGAAATCTTTAAATTGTATATAAGTACTTCTAATAATATAAATAAGAATTTTTTTTTTCAAAAAATACAACATACAGAGGTTTATTCTACACCATCACTTCAATCGTGTACACTTGAATAATCACTAAGTATACAATTAAATTTCTAGAGTAATTTTGAGAAACCTATCATTGTCGCTCGATTTTTATAGAAATTTTCAAATTCAGAACAAGCCCTTCTCCTAATACCAGCCACGGAGGACGTAATACAGTCGATCTTTTGACCACCTACTGGCTTATTGGGAACCACTGACCAAGACCGATTTTTTTCGACTTGGTTACACTCTGTATAATATACACGAAATACAAAGTATCAACAAGCCAACAGACTGTTTCACCATATCAATTAGTTATCAAGACCCGAATAGGTTGTTATCGTCGCCTCGCTCGGTCGTGGCGTACAGTATCCCATTCCTCAAACCCCGAATATGGTGTAAGTCTGAAATAAATTGCGCGTGCCAATCAAGTTAATTCTCTAGCTGTGATCGTGGTTAAAGAGAACGATTTATTGTGCCGCACGCGCGTATTGCATATAATAGACTAATGTTTAACAATCATGCGGAGACGTTATTATTTGCGCTGTCGGAATTCGATAGTTCCGGAATACTCTCGCACTTTATTGCGTCTGATTCTACCTATATCTTATGAAGGATCATCCGAAAAAATTAAAAAAAATCGTAACAATTCTCGTAGTAGTAATAAATGTTATGTAACATAAATATTCTGCTACTATAAACAGAATTTAAATATGCCATTAAAATCCCTAGGGTTAAAAATATCACGTCCTCAGATAAATATCCGTAAGATAAATGCGTAAACATTCCTGAAACGGAATTGTGTCTCGTCCAACATTATAATTGTGCCACTAATACTGAGATCGTATTAATTATTTTTTCACTAAATTATTGCCAAAATGATTAGAAGTCTCATAGTTTTAGCTCATGGACAATTTGGATTTCTAAAATGTGTTAAAAAGAGCACACGTTCAATGTCAGCGTTTGGTTATAGGAACGCATAACGAATGTTATACCCCCAGTGACGTGCACAGGAATTTGGTAAGGGGGGATGTCATAAATAATAATGTATTATTTTCAATCATTATTCTTTATTATTTTACAAAAAAAAAAAAAAAAAATGCAATCAAGGTGGAAATTCATTCTTCTGGTTTTTACACTAAATTCAACAATTATTTGTTCTGTAGATAATGGAATGTCTTGATGTATGTTTACCAATCCATTTAACCGTGACTGCCCAGTCGTATTTCTTATATACGTTTTTAAATATTTAAGATTAAAAAAAAGCCGATGGGTTTTTTCATCCCCCTCTGTGCATAACACTATATACCTCACAGGCATTAATTTTAAGACTTTGTATTCGTATAACCTTTATAGTTTTAATGACCTATAATATAGGGTTTATTTTCAATAATAAAATCGTATAGTTATATTACTTTACTTCTACAAGAGATATTTCAAATTTTCCCATTTTCCAGGATGACCCAATATTTTGGTCACCGTAAGATGCAGGCACCTTGTACAGAGCACTGCTGCCAAAGTGTCCGTGACCGTTAATTATAGATTTAGTTAGATTAAGTTTTTCATTAAATAAATAATCTATGACTTCATTATTATTATCTACAAATCTCCTTTTTTCTCCAGAACAATTTCTAACTAGCTTGATCATATGTGAAGGATCAGGTAAAATAACTATAGGTTGCAGGTTATTAATAGTAAAATTAGTTTTTAAATTATTAGTATAATATGAGCAGCCAAGACTTTTTGTCATATCAATATTGGAAGAACATCCATCAAAAGTAACACTCACAATAACAACACCAGTTTTAGTAACTAGGTCTAAACATTGAGTAAGTAGGTTAAATTTTTGTGTACTATTGAGATATTTACATAAAAAATATCCAACTGGATAAATCTCTAACCATCTTTCATTAATAGCTACAAGTATAAAAACAAGACATTCATTAGCTATATCTAATTGATCGCTATCTAACTCAGCACCAAAATTGACATATCCATGGTAATTACTATCATCCCATTCAACATGTTTACGGATTGCTATTTCATCTAATACTAATATACAATATATGGTGTTGTCAGTATTTTTGCATTTAAATGTTAAAGTGTCTAAAGATTCATTAGTAAAGCCAGGACTAGCATCTGTTTTTGTATACCATTTACTTAATGTTCTTGGATGTGGTAAAATTATATTAAATTCTTTATGGACGAAATCATAAGCTTTACCAGAGTGAAAATGAAGCAAAAGAGCAAAGTGTCTTAATTCTATTGAATATACTTGCGTGGAAGCTTTTTACCTAAATTTTTTTTAGCCAAACTACTAATTAAATTAATTAAATAATTATTTTTACCGAATCAGTCAGATAAAAGGTCAGCATTATCATGATGTAAAATATTATTGTCTTTTAAGGACGCAATCACACTCTTAAGCAAGCATATTGACTTTTGTTGGCGGTGAACTTTTTGATTTAAATACTTTATTTTTTTATTTTTTATACTGAGCTGTTGAGAATAATTTTTCGCTTTAATTTTAATCGTCCTGGTAAGTCTTTAAGAGCAGACTGACATATATTATTGACATTCTTCATTATTGGTATCTAGAAAAACAGTGTAATAAATAAAAATAATTTGTTCCTGTTTATATTGATAAACATACTACTTCATTTGGTTTTTTTAATACAAAAGTATCACTAAAGTGGACATCTTTTGTTTCAAGATTAAAATTAATTTGCTCAACACCTTCCACACTTAATCCTACATCTGTTACCTATATTATAAACAATAATTGTAAATAAAATAAAAGAAAAAACTTAAAAAAATATTACCTTTATATATCGTGCAGTAGAAGAATCAATTGATTGATTGCACTGAACTACTGGCACCAGAACTTCTGGATTCAATGTCTTAGCCTGAAATATATTATAATATTAATTAACTACAAAATATGTGATTGTGTTTATGTACACTTTTAACTCTTTGTATAAATATTGTTGGAATGGATTTTTTTTTAACTGTACACTACGACAAAAATGATCAAAACAGTCCTTTGTAAAATGAGCAAAACACACTACACTTCTTGGCTTTACTTCTGATGAACATTGTTTAACAAATTCCATCCAAGCTGCCAATGTTTGATTATCTTTTAGGAATTTAATTATTTTATGAAAAAATTCAAGTTTTTAATTGTATGGTTTTAAATTAAATATTTGTGTATAATATATAATTACATAACATTGTAATTTAATATCATTCAAAAACTTTTTTAAACATTGTGTAAAAATTACAATTTATAAATGTACATAATTAACTTAGGTACCTACTTATGAAATGTTAATCCATTGTTTTTTGCTTTGGCTACTTGCCATCTTCCACAAAAACAACAGCTTGGCATTTTAATTTATATTTTGTATACAGATTATGACTAATAAGCACTTTAATCGTGGTGATGAGGATAATAATAAATAATAATATCATAAAATAAAATTATGAAAAATAAAAATTCAAACAGAATTTGTCGTAAAACTAAACGGAAATTATTATCATTGAATTTGTTGTTATGAAAACAACGCCAGCTAGTGGTAAAGTTTGTCGTAAGCGGTGTTTGTGTGATAACAATTGCTGCAATAATCCTTATACGCCGTTATATGTTGTGCCCTCTCTATATTATTATTACTCTGAAGTTCAAACACGACGCACACAACACAACAACAAAAACGAAAAGCGGAACCGGATCGTGAACGACATGAACGACTATGGCGCAGCCCGTGGCGAAAATAGCAATCCTGGGGTGAGCGTGGCGCTCCAGTGTGTAAATATATAGCGCGAAATTCAAATATGAAATCTGTACCATACATGAATGGTATTATAATTGATAATTTCATTAAAAAAGTATCATTTAGTGGTTTTATTTGTGATAGTCCAGCTAAAGCATTTGTCTTACAGGCCACTCAGAATTTTCATCTTTTACTTGTTGTATTCAAGTTGGAGAATATTATAAAAATCGTGTTTGTTATCCATATTGTAATAATACTACTCAAAGAACATATGAATCATATAAAAATAGAATATATCATCATAATGGAGATATGTTATCTAAGCTTATTGAATTATCAAGTATAGATATTGTAAATATGTTTTCACTTAAATATATGCATCTTGTGGCACTTGGGGTTATAAAAAAACTTATTTTACTTTGATTGCATACTGAGACAGTACATACACGCATTTCCAGTCGTAGTATTAATATATTAAATGCTTCATTACTGAACATTAATTCAACTATAACTATTGATTTTCCTAGAAAACAAGAATAATAAATGATTTTGAAAGATATAAAGCAAGTGAGTTAAGATTTTTATGTTGATTTTTTTTGGGCCAATTGTTCCTAAAGACATTATAAATGAAAATGCATGTACAAATTTTATGGCATTGTATGTCGCAATGATAAAATTGCTTAATCCTGATTATGGTTGTTATTTGAACTATAATTCTTAGTTTATATATACTATAGAATAACTTCATTATTTCGTTAGGACATTAGAAGAAATATATGGCCGACAGTACATTTCACAAAATGTTCATGGACTTCTTCATTTATCTGATGACTATGTTAATTTTGTATCTCTCGATAATTGTACCACATTCCCCTTTAAAAAATTCATGAAAGTTATATAAAATAAAGTCAGAAAGCATGACAAACTACTAGAATGATTAATTAATAAATATAAAGAAATGTATGACCTGCCTACAGTTAATTCCACAGTTATTCTTGATATAATTCCAATTATCTCCAAACGAGATAAAAATGGTACATTGGTTGACCATATTAAAGGTTTAAGAAAATTATCTTTAATTTATTTAAAATTAGTATTTCAGTTCTTAAAGATAGTTATATATTAACCATTAATGGACGAACTTTTCAATGTTTAAATATTGCCAAACTTGATAACAACAGTTGATTTTGCGCCGCATCCGCTCCTACGAGGACGGCGGTTGTCGGACGTGACTCGCGGGGTGTTGGAATAAGGTTACCCTTGTTTAACAATAATAACACATAACAATAAGATTTATGATTGCTAAAATGTACATATATTATATTAAGAAAAAATTATGCGCCCTTACGTATTCAAAAGGAAATAAATACATAAACCTGCGCCGCAGACGCGCTAGGCAATATAAATAATAATAATAATAAAAATCTTTCGCATCAGCGTGATAATAATTTACCGTGTGGTAGCCCCAGACCATGCGGTTTCACCCACGCGACCGTGTGAATACACGTGCGACGGACCGGAGAATACCGGAAGTCTTCTAAAAATATGTCGCAGAAACACCGGCTCCAATTGAAACCGCTCGTTCGGACTCAGGGCGTCCGTGACAGCGTTGAAAGATGGCGAGTGACGGCAACGTGATTGTCCAACGGGCGTAAAAGTGATGGAATTGACAAATTGTCGATGATGGAAACACGCTCGAGAAAAGCCCAGACGACTCGGCAAAATGATACTAACAAGTTTTCGGGCGTGACGAAGACGGCACTGACTCACACAGCAACGTCCCGAAAGCGTCGTGTCATCGGCGACGCATACGCGCAAAGTGAAGTCCACACCTTTTGTGCGATGGAAAAAACGGCGAGCGAAAAAACCCACCACCGAAGCGGCCGTTGACCGAACCGGTTTTCTTGTGACTGGCCGGTGGGAGAGGGCGCGCCACGAAACTTCTCGAAACTTCGAGAAGCTTATAGCGCAAATGACACGCGTTTGGCACGCATTTTCAAATTAATGGCGAGCCCGAACTACAGTATTAAATTGATTGGAAAAACTTGAAAGGAAAATTGCCTTGTATGATAGGCCACTTGATTCTAAAATATTTATATGTACAATGTAAATATTTTTAATTCAAAGCTAAGAATCTGGGACTATACAGAAATAAAAAAAAAAATATTATGTCGATAAATCGTGGTGGTATGTTAGTGGCATGTTATATTATGCATACTTAAATTCTATTATTTTACATATTAATATTTTATAGCTATAAAAATATTGTTAATGTATTTATATTATTTTTAAATTACCTTTAAGTAGATTAATTTTTCACTAATTTATTAAAAATAATATAAATTAGTTATTTTTATTCAATTAATAGTATTAAGTACAATCAATTTATATAATTTAATAAAAAGCTATTTATTGTAGGTACCTTGCCCTGGCACCACAATGTTGAAATATCCATAATTTTTTTTTGCGACATTAATTGTACCATAATTTGTACCAATTTGTACCACTCATTTCAGAATTTGTATCAACGAATTTCCGACGGAAAAATCGATTTCTCTCTACGGGTGCCAGGGATACGTTTTCCAGGGAAAATTAGATATTATACTTTTTTATATCGTATTATTTGAGTGTATATATATATTTTGTTATAGAAATAGTCCAGTAGACATTTATATACATATATATATATATATATTAGGGTGGTCCTTATTTATGAACTTCATTAATGTTATGTCATGGGCTCGAAATTTTGTTTGGTATATTGACAAGATAATTTTGGTAAAATTTGAATTTGATAAGTCAACCCCTTCACGTGCCTCAAAGGGGTTAAAGTTGTATGCTAAGGGGGTGAATTATACATTTTCACCTGTAATGTCTTTAATTCTAAATTTAGACCATATATGTATAGGACTATTTTTATAGTAATGAATATTTACTACAAAAAAGGTATCTTGTAAATTTTTTGTAAAATTAATACTTTTTCGTAAAATTAAGAAAAACCAGTCAAAGTCAATATTTTTGGAAAATGGTTCGTTTTTTAGTTATTTATCTGTATTTCCTTAGATTTTATAGCTACACAAAAATTGTAAATTAGCAATATTTTTCCACACAATATTATCTATGAATAAGAAGTTTTTATTTTTTTTTGGTACATTAACCCTTTTGTAAATAATAAAGAAAAACCTTAAAAATATAGGTTTTTACAACTTTTTATTTATTAAAATATGTTAATTTTTTAAATATTGTATTCATGTTACACAATATATTAATCAAATTTAATTTTAAGTTTATTCATTAAATATTAAAAAATAATATTAATGATGTATTATTAATAGGCATAAGTTTTCTTTAAAATCTCACGCCTAAACCCTGGATATTGTTGGCGATATTCTTGAACAACCTAAAAAAGTTACATGTATTTATATTATTTGATAAAGGTAAAATATCACAAGATTATATAAATATTTCATACTTGTAAAATAAATTGTTTTTGATCTTCATTTTTAGTGAATTTTTCATTATATTTCTCCATCAATTTTATCCCACGTTCAGCTGTATCGTTAAGGGGCATTCGACCATAACTCGTAATTTTTTTGAATATAATACATTGATTTATTTAAAAAATGTAATGTATGGGTATAAATAATTAAGAATATAAATTACTAGTCTATCATTATAATAGGAACATGAGCTGTAGGTAATGAACTGTAAATTATTTTTAAGTTTGTATTGAAGAAAAAATAGTTTCGCGAGAGGCCCCACGGCCTCAACTCAATACGCTCTTGCTTATTATAGTATCGAAAGAAATTATATACCTATTATAATTATGTTTATTAACAAAATATTTAATTCATTAATTATTGTGTTAATTAGATAAGTATTTCAAATTATATAGGTCGTAGTTCATTTTTTAAACGAAGATTGCGTAGAACATTCATACATGTGTTGATATTGTTTAAGTGAGGAAAAATATTATTGCTTACAAAATGTACATAGAAAAGAAAAACACGAGTTCAAATGTATCATTTTTAAACATTACTTACTATAGAATAAGATATCTAATTTTAATTATTTTTTTAATTATAATGTGTTATTTCAATTGAAACTGAATTTTTTAAATAAAATTTATAATTAGATCATCTAATATTTTCTATATAGTTATAGAGTAGTTAGTCAAAAATAATTTATAAATAATTGATATTTATAATAATTTTATTTTATTTATATGTTTATTTCTTTTTTTTTTTTTTTTAGTTGTCAATTTGATATAATAAAATAATACAAATCAAAATAAACAAAACAAACTGAAAACAACAAATAAAAAAACAATGTATTTTATTATTTATCGCAATAACGGTATATTTTGACAAATTTACCCTTGTTGGTTTGGTGTCAAATCAACTCGGCTGAGTATGATCAAATGTTTCAAATTGTTGCCGCAATTGGGGTGACAGATAGTTTTCAATCATCATGGACGGTATAATATAGCTAAGATTAAATTCAAGTAGCGAGTAGCAGGGGCGCCATTTGGGGGGGGGGGGGGGGCAATATGTTTACTCGCACTTCCTGAATTTTTTTCATCTTCAATTATTGGCCTAGGCGTCACTGGTACATGGCCTTGCCACTTTGGCCTTCAGTTTTCTAATCTTTAATGTTGTGTATGCACTGTGGCCAAGGGTGTATTTGAGTTGAGGCCATGGGGGGGAGGGGTGAAACGAATTTTTGTTCAATACAAACTTAAAATAATTTACAGTTCATTATAGGGGCGTACCCAAAGGGGGTTTCAGGTCTGGACCCCCCCATTGAAATTTCTACATACTCAATGGCTTAATAGTAAATAGTATATGGGTAAAGTAATTTAATTTTCCATTATTTTCAATATATAAAGTTTATACATTATGTAATATACCAATAATGTATAAACCATGTTTAATTTATACTGCTTTTTAATATTATTTATTATTGTAAATTAAATAATGTATTTTTTTTTAACATTTTACTACCAAATAAAAATTGATTTCAAATTATAGTATCTACGTATTATAGTAAACCTTTGTGCAGAATATGTGTGATGTGTGTATAACTATTGTATGACTATTACTATAGTTATTAACAGTTGGTATTGAATTAAATTATAATTATAATTAGAGACCAAATGAAATAAAAATGTTGGACTCCCCCATAAAAAATTCCTGGGTATGCCCCTGGTTCATTATCTACAGCTCATGTTCCTGTTGCTCATTCGAGTAAATAAAAATACAAGTACCAAATTAAATTTAATATTTAATTAATAAATATATTTAAACAGTGCCGGATTAAACATTTGCGGGCCCCTAGGCAATTAAAATTTTGGGCCCTACAAAATTATTTTTTACATACATCTTTAATATTACAATCCGATAATTAAAATAAATAGCTTTAATAATAACTAACTACTATTAATAAATAAAATCATGCTTATTAAATTTTTTTATTTGCAAAAAAAATGAATGAATAATTATATTATTTCTATTTTTTTTCAAAAATAATTTTGTTATTATTACTGCATATAACACCAACAATTTAATATTGATTATATTTCATAATGACTTTTTTCCTGTAGGGGTTAGTCACAGGGCCTCTTAAATGGTGAGGTCCTAAGGTGGGCGCCTACTCTGCCTAATGGGTAATTTGTAACACTGTATTTAAAACCTACTGGTAAGTAGTCAAATAACAAATTCCAAATTTCTTTTTTTAATTTTGGCAAATTTGTTAATTGTTTCATCAATGGATACAATAATATTTTTATGCACATGCAGCAAAGCCAAACCTGTTAGTCTATGCTGGTCTATTCTTAATCTTAATTATATTTTCAATTTACGAAAATATATTTTTGGTCAATATTTGCAAGTTAAAGAATACGGAAACAAATATTGTTAGTTATTATGATTATTATTTGGGTTAGGGACTTCTAGCTCTATAAAATATACAAATATGCATGCATTTGTCATAAAAAAATGACTAAATACCTATGTACAACAAAATGTACCAGATATTATGTTGTAAAAAAAAAAATAGGCGAGTAAAATTATTAAGGACTTATATAGCTTTAATAAATACAAAAATATACAATATGCACCAAAAAACGATTAACTAGTAAATATGTAGAAAAAAAGTGTTATTTTAAATTACTTTATATTATCTGATAAATACCTCAGTTACGGTTGTAAATGTCTATAACCGTAGAAATATCCGTGGAAGATAATACCACTAATCGTTCCACAACCAAAAATGTTATGATATATGAAGATAAACAAAAATTGATATCTATGATCAAATTGACATATTATTGAATTTATTATCATACTATAATGATAGACTAGTAATTTATATTCTTAATTATTTATACATTACATTTTTTAAATAAATCAATGTATTATATCCAAAAAAAAATACGAGCCATGGGGGTTGGCCGAATGCCTTCTTCGCCCCCCCCCCCTCAAATACGCCCTTGACCGCGGCTGATCAGTAATCACTGCTAATCATAAATGTTGGCCTGATGGTGGGAAAAAATTGGCCTCTTTAATTACTTGTACACCCTGAAAAAAAACTAAAATGGCGCCCCTGGCAAGTAGAAACCTGGAGTTATTGTTTTCAAATATTAAATGATTAACCATAGGTTGAGATTTTTAAACTGAATTAAGAATAATCATCAATCACTAGGTTTGTCCATCACCGTTTCCTTTGTCACCAATGTCCAATTCATTCGACCTAAACCATTTATCTTTGTAAGAAATACTAATTGCTCGATATTTTTGGGGTATAATTTCAGACGAACCATTGTGTTAATGATATATTGTTTTATTGAAATCTTATAGTTAAGTCATTAATTATTATTTGATATTTATATAGTGTTTGTACATTTACTATATATCGCGTGTCATTATTTACCAGATACTGTTTAAGATGTGTTTACATTGCATTGTATTTGATTAAACTATTGCTTCATCTTATATTAATCATATTGGTTACGCTTCGTTTTGTACAAAAGCAATTATACGGAGAATCCAGGAGTTCGGTATATTTGCAGGTTATGTTTTTACTCAAGTATTTATTTATTTTAAGAATTATTGAAGAAGAAAATAATTTCCCGAATAATTTTTGGGGTACATTAAAATAAATAATATGAAATAAATGGAAAAATAATAATCGATTCGTTATTGTTTTCTACATAGTGTTTGGTAAGGAAGTGTGCTTTGAGATGATTTTTTTTATCAATTTTCCATTTAGACGTTTTACTTTTCATGTTGAACTTTTTAATAATCATAAACAGTTTATTCGTTATTTAATTTATGTACATAACAATAACCAGGAAATTATTTTCTGCTCAAACAACAAATAAAAAAATTATGATTTATTCTTGAAAATATAAATTATTAAAGAAATTTAAATAAGAGTGATGGTAATTTAACATTTTAATGTTTTGCATAATAAAAGAAAGAATGTTTGACCTTCAACATTTTACTGATAATATCTATTTTCATATAATTTTAAATGGTATGTAATATAAGTATACTATATACTATATTTTAGTACCCAGTGACTATGGGTTACGATCATTATAATAATATAACGTGATCATTAGTATCTTTCATTTAACATATGGGTTAGGTTAAAACCCTTTATGTGTTAGTGGCATAAATAAAAACCACTTTTTTTTGCACTGTAGATAAGCAAAATTATTTTTATGGTTAAGATATAAACTAGACTGAGGCATGTATGGAACCCACTTGTAAAATTACCATAGATGGGCAGAACTATTTGTTTTTATAGCATCAAATCAACTATAGTTATAGCTATACCTACTACTATTCTCATACTTATTTCTAACAATCTACTTCAACATTAAAAAAAAAACTTTCCCATTTCAATTCATCTTTATAAGTGAAAATCCACAATTAAAGTATCATCAATGGATGCAGGGGCGTCATTTGGGGGGGGGGGGGACAGACTGGCAAATGCCCCACTCTAAGAAATTTTAAAAAGTCGGCAATTCTTTGTCCGATGATCAAATGCTAAAATCGGTAAATAGTAAATTTTTATTTACTATTTTATACTCAGAGATCAGATAATATTCTCTTTTAAATACACGTTCACGGTTTATTAAAAGTTGGGACACACTGGCTCCTCCCCGGTTTATGACAATCGTTATTACGTGAACCTTATAAACTTTGTTTTTTGGTATATTATATATTTCTACATATGTGATTTTTATAACACAGTTTTCGCGATATCGATACTATAAAAATTGAGCTAATAATCTATAAAAAAAACCGTTAAAATCGTTCCTATTCACCTCAAACTCCGTGTAGCAAGTTTGGGCATTTTTTACCTGTTTAGTATTCAAAATCCACACAACGTTTGGGCACTCTATATCCATAAAAAGATAACACATTTGGGCACTAAAATGTAAATCGTATATACCTTTGTTTAAAAAGTATATAAAATATGTACATACATGCATAATATATATAAATATACATATATAGCAAAATAATATAGGTAACAAGTTTTATAAAGTGTAAGTTACTATTTATTTTGTAAAATAATCAAAATAATAAGTACAAATAAAATAAATAATAATGTAGCTACAAAGTGTTATAAAATACTTAAGTTATTTATACTCGTATCAAATAAAAATATTAATATTATAATAATCAAAATAATGAAGGTATCAAGTTTTAGAAAAAAAAATAATATATTATGTAATTATAATATTTATATTTAGTATATTTAGTATTTATATTTAGTAAGATTTTGGATTATGAAATCTGAAATCCGGATTTTTGAATTTAAAAATATGAGATTTGGTTTTATTATTGCAAATTTCTGTATTCTAATCATACAACTTTTATTGCTCCACTTTTTAGTCGATATTTTAATTCTCAGATAAGATGATGGTGATCTAAATAAGATATTTTAATAATTGGTAAACACTTCAAGTCTTACGTTCCATTATTTTTGAAGATACAACTAATAATAACTAAAATTTATTTTATAATATTCGACTTATATATTTAATATTACACAAAAAACTTGTATATGAGATTCTTAATTAGTTTAGGTCAAAATATCATTTAATTTTGAGAATGTTTAATTATTTTGTGTTGACTATAAATAGTTCTTGAAAAAAATACTAATTTAATGTTTTCAAATCCAAAATACGGATTCAATGCAAAATCCGGATTTCGGAATTCGAACTTCAAAAAATCTTGATTTTTCCCATCACTACGGCATATACACATCAGCAGATTTTCGATTTTCGGCGTATACATAATGTAAAATAATATTTTACGGGTATACGCTACTAAAATAACTCGAAAACAATAAAACTAATAATAATTTAATAGTTCAGTGGAAAAAATCGGTATAAACTATGAAATTGATTGAAATATTTAGCTGTTGAAGATTACAGTGTACGTTGTGTTCAATGTATTTTGTTAACTGTAGTAAATAACATTGAATAAAATAGTATAGATTGTGAACATTCAGTCCATGGTTCTTAAATCTGCATCATGCAATTTATAATGCGCCGCAAATATATATCTTGTGGTGTTTTATTTTATAGTCTTAATAGAATTTATAAACATGTAATTACAAAGGATTAATTACATTTTTTCGAACGTATCGAGAGAAAACAATTGTCGAGCGAAGCTAGAAAATTTATTTTAGGATTAATATCCATATTTTTTTAGTGCGTTTACCCACAAATATATTTACTAATACACCACTGGTTAAAGGTAATATATATATAATATAATATTTAAAATATGTAATGTATTTTACATAGTATTGATAGCTAAATACTACATTTGAAAACGTTTCAAATTTTACACTAATTTAAATAACGCAAAACCCTAAATTGTTAATAACGTTTTAATTGTCAATAACGGTAAACGGAAAGTTTGTTAAACGTTTAAATTTTTATATCGTTTAAATGTTTAAATTGAATATCCTTAAACGCTCAATTGCTTATAACTAGGGACCAGATTTATATGCAAATGCATATATGTATAGGAATAAGCTTTTTGAAATCTGACGAGCATTGTTCCCGATTTAGATATTTCTTATTAAAATAACACTAATTTAATTTTGCATATTTTGCATATTTCAACGTTTTTACCTATTAAATGCATATTTAATGCATATCTGTAGTTTTATAGTGCATATTATCAGCGACGGATTGGCAAACATTTCGGCCCGGGAAATTACTGTATGATTGGCCCACCATACAATAATAATAAGTTTCCATAAAAGTCTCCTTTATTCATGGATTAAATGCTTGTAGAACTGTTTACATCACGTTTATACTAGGTTTTTATCACAATCTTACAATTAAATACAATATACTTATTAATACATTATTTTTGTAAAATAATTTTTAATCCAAGTACATCAGCCCAGTGTTATAGTACAACTACTGGGCCACCGATAACTTTCCCTGTATCCCTTTGGGCCAATCCGCCGCTGCATATTATTATTAATAGCACATATTCGTATAACGTTTAAATGCTTAAATTGAATAACGTTTAAATTATTTGTAGCGTTAAACGCTCAATTGCTTATAACGTTTAAATGTCCCATAACGGTAGACAATATATATTATTTTGATTTGAGCCTTGGTCCATGCTTAGTGAAAAATCAGATAAAACACAAGCGAAACTTTCAAAACACAGATAAGCGTTAAAAAAAAAACTAAACAAAAGACCATTCTAAGTGGATCTGGCATTAGATTTAAAGAAAAGAAAACCACAAATATTAAGGATTCACCCGATTTAAATATTACCAACAATTTTACTAGTAAATTTTGAGCCTGAATTAAAGAAAACATTTGATACGCCCCCTTCTCCTAGAAGTAAGTCTAAATACGCCCTTGCTTCGTTGATTATTTTATACTTAAGTCTTATAAAGGTATAAATTTATCATGAATCGTGATGAACACATATTTATTATAACGAAATATATACATATTGCGATAACAGTAATGTAATGCTCCTTGGACCTCATTACACTGTTTTATCTAATAAACTAAAGCCATGATTTTGTATCTTTTCATATACGATTTAAAATATATATAAGAGACAAAATGTGAATTTGAAATTTTAATATTTAAATACTTTCTCATACATTAATATAATACATATTAATAGATATTCATGTATAGTACATTTAAGTATTTATATGTTTATACAATAAAGTAACCTAAAGTTATTATTTTGTTGATTAATTTTAAATAACACCCCCCTTTTAAAATACCTAGCTACGCGCCTGAGCATGAGATATTATCTAAGCAAATCGGACGGTCGCCTTAATACCTCTTAGTATGCCTCTTATTACAACTCAAATATCTGTTTTTACACTCTTATATAAAATATTAAATTATATTTTTAATAATAAACTATTTTTAACATATACTATAATTTTTTTTATAAAATGATAAAGGGATGCTTAAATCTATATAGTATTGCCTTGTTGACCATTCTAAATTACACTTATTTAGACAGATTCAAACTATATTGATTAGATTATAATGATAAGTATTATCTAGTCCTCTTCATAATAATAAACCGAAATGATAAATCGACTTTTTTTTGAGTAAAATGAATTATACGAAATTATTTTGTACGTATATAATTTTTATATTAAATTAATGTATATTTTACCTATTGTATGTAGGTTCCTTAATAATAATGCATATGTAAATCCTATTTTGAATAGCTATCAAAAACAATACCTTAATAACTAACATAATATTGTTATAAAATTATGATAAAATTATACATGTGACAAAAATTGTATTTATTAAAATTATGTTAATATGTAAGATAAAATGGAATGATTGAAAAATATATAAAAATATGTTTTTATGACGAAATATGTATAATTATATAATATCAAGTATGATTCATTATATATAAATAATAAGAAATTAATTTATCTCTTGCCTAAATTAAATTATTTACTCATAGAAAGAATATGTAATTACTAGGGCTAGGATTTATATGCAATAACATGTTTTTTTTTTTGCGACTTCTGATTATTGATTTTGTCTGTAAGGTCCACGAATCACCTCATGATGAGATAAACGGTGGTATTTTTATATTGCATGTTTTTACATATTTTGGATAAAATACATATTATTGCGTATATTGAATAAAATGAATATTATTGTATATTTAGATTATAAGAATGCGAAAAATGAATGTTTTATAGTATATTTCGTAATTAATATTTATAATTTAATATTAATACTTTGTATTTAATTTTAGCCCTGCTGATTAAAGTATAAAACTTAGTATTTTGTCAAATATAAATTTTATTTTAAATTAATTAATTTTATTTTATTTCTCAATTATAATACATTAAGACAAACAGCCAACCACTGATGTATTTTAATAAAAAAATATTTTTTTTTGTAACTATATTTTTGTGTTTATCTTATAAAAATTTAAATACATATTTTTGTATATTTTAGTAAATAAAATGCATATTTTACAATTTTTTATTGCATACAAATCCTAGTCCTGGTACTTGCATATAAATTCGAGCTCTAGTAATTATAAAACAACCAAACCATTAAATTTAAGATTGATTTCTGGGTTTATTTATAGGGTAAAAAAAATAGAACCCATAAGAACACTTTGAGAATAATAGTAATACAGCTGTATTTAATTTATTTTCCTATAAAAATTTATTTTAATTTTTAGTTTTTTATTTATTAGGTAATGAAACCAAATTAGACTGATTTATTTTATAAATTTATATAAATATTCTTGGTCAATTAATAAAATATTTATGTAAATTTATTAAGATTATTTAATGTAGATTAGTAAAAATATATACAACATTGTTTTGAGAATAATATTTAAGTACAATGATTATAAACTCTATATATATCTAAACTATAACGTAATGCATTTTATAAATACCTATAATGAATTGAAAATGTAAAATATTTTTGTCTTCATGGATATGGTATTCTAACTATTCTTGAGATCTAGATTTTCTAGCCGATTATACTAATTACCGCAATGACTTATTCTTGATTGAAAATATTCATAGTCTTCTTGATTGCTCTGAAAAATTAAAATGTAGATGTGTCATTTTAAACATAATACAACATATTTATAGATGAATTTAGTTTTATACTGGACTACATCAGACATTCAAACATTTTATTGTAGTTATAATATTCATTTTGATTTCAAGAACAAAACATTTAAGAATATTTAAATTAATTAGAGGCTTTGTAGTTACACTAATTAGTTGTTCCTTTTTATAATCTGTAAATAGTATACTATACTACAGTCATATATCGAATTATTATTTATAGTCCCGGTACCTTGAACTGAGATGAATTGAGATTCTTAAAGTAAAATATAATATTCATATTTATTTATAATTAATCTTGATAATTATATTATTTGTTTGCTTCTTCTTTAAATTCAAGGAATCTTAAGTTTGCGAATTTTGATTTAATATTGTATTAATTTTATATTATGATTTGATTTTATGGACTATTATGAAAAATTAAGTTCTTTTTCAAATATTTATAATGAGATTGATGATTATGAATTTAATTGACTAAAAGAGGTATAAATGAAAAAATTAAAATTCTGAAAATTGTACTAGTGTTTCCGAATGAAAATAATTCAATTTATGCCATTCCAATATCGTGTTAGGTAATTTTCAAGCATTTTATTAATATATATGAATATAATCGAGTTGGAAGGTGGTTTCACATCTTTAAATCATGATAATCTTGTATAGAGAAAGAGAGAAAGAAGGCGAGAAAGAGAAAGAGCAGTGAAAACACATTTTAGTAATTTAAAAGCTTTATTCGTGACTTACAAGCTTTTGCCCACATTTTCATTTGAACACTGCTGTGAAACTACAAAGCTTGTAAATTATTCAAATTTTCAAAATCACAATGATTTATTATTATGTTTAACAGTGTCGGATCTAACCTTTTTTTTTTGCGCCTTGAGTAAGATACAAAACATGGTACCCCTATATAATTTCGGCAATTAATCTTTTATCTCAAACCCAATCTGTAGTTTTTAAGATTCTCACGTACATGAAATATATAATTTTCTCGATTTAAATATTAACGTAAATGTTAATTATTTTAAACTGGATTGTTATATTTTTCATTGGTAATTTGTATTAGAAGTTCATACTGTTTGCTAAAAACTGTAAGACTAGATGATTGTCTCTAATATAAAATATAAAAGTAGAAAAAAACTGTACAGAATTTATTCAGAATATAGAGTCTGAGAATCTGGGTACCTACGAATGTTTTATATTGTTTGTTTTTATAAGCCATAATGAGAGATAAGGTTGTATTATAATTTTAAGTTAAAAATCAATATTAGTTTTTTAGAAATGATACTGAGAAGAATTTGGCTTAATAATATCTAATTTTTGTAGGACGTTTATAACATTTTAATATAATGGTGATTTTAAATGGTAAATTATTTTCGACTTACATTGAATATTTATTTATTTAAGAAATTGAAAATATAGTAAAAATGTAATATGATTAACTTCTATAAAATAAAAACTAATAATAGTTTTTCTGATATTATCAATGAAAATTTACACAATGAGGAATTGCATTTATCATAAAAGAAAATATGAATCAAGTTAATATAGAATATAGTTGTAATTTATTTAAATTAAATTATTTCTCTATATTTCTATAGGTAGTTTTAAAGTTATACATTTTAAATTAGCAAATTTTATTAATAGAAATAAAATACATTTCAATGTAGTTCAATATAATTAAATTTTACAAAAAAAAATATCTTAAGAAAGACTATACTCTGCTGAAAATATCGCATAGTGTTGAATATTGGCCAATGATTATTGATCATGTATAATTATGCGTCCTCTTTAATTTAAGTCACCAAAAGTCCTGGTGGACGCTTAATGGCATTGGTCACTATAATACAATATTGAATATACAATACTTTACAAATTACATTTCATATAATATTGTAATATTACAATATTACAATATTACATGAAATTTTTTTTTTTTGATTAATTTGAACAAGTGGAAAAAAAGAAATAATGTATAAAGTATTTATATTTGTATTTATATTTACAGTAATAATGTATTTCAATTTATTTTTACAGAGCAGGCATATGTATAGAATTATTTTTCTTTGGGGAAAATTTGTTTTTACACCCTATGAAAATACATTTTTTATGAACATATATTTGTAACAAAAAAGGCTTAGACCTCATGGGTTTCTTAAAAAAGTTTGGCAAGATTTAGAATTAGGTAGGGGAAGGTTCCTCAATTTTTGATGCATACAGTCCCCACAACATTTTTTCCACTTTAACCACTGCTTACCACTGTCTATAAATCAGAACTATTATACATAGAAACAAAAGATTTTAATTAGCGTAGGCCATTGGTGAAGAATAGGTTTAGCATATATTAAACGATATACTAAATTCTCCAAACTTTATATATTTAAACTTACCCAAACTGATTTCTAATCTTGGTTGTCCAAAAGGTCCTTTCCCTAGTGTCATATTTTATCTAGTGATCTTTTGTTGTATTATTATTACCAGTCCAATTATTTTAAATACATATTTTTTGTATTGAATACTTGAATATAATAAAGTGTAATATAATTATAAAAAAAAACATTTTTTCACCATAACTATATAACTACTTAAGAGACCACACCCGCATGTGTAGTCTATCGTTGACAAATGTACACCATACAAGCAAATTTTCGTTCAGTAGTTCAAATGTAGTGATGTAAGCTTTAATAATAAAGTAAACTAATTTATAATCAAACTTTAAGAGAAGAACATTATCTGGGTTGGTCAGTTTTCCTGATATCTTAATTTTTAAGGGAGTTTTTTTGAACTGTAATATTTTACATACTCTTAACTCGCTAGCAAATTAAAATACCGGAAAAAACTGATCAATAAACACATATAATGTTTTATTCCTAAAGTTTGATTATAAGTCAGCTTACTCTTATATTAGAGCTAACACCAATAAATTTAAAATACTGAATGAAAATTTGTTCGTATGTTATACGTTTGTATATTTTTTTTTGTACATTTGAAGTAACACATGCAGGTGTTGCGTTCTCTTACGAAGTTATATGTGAAAAAAATTAAAAGTAGAATTTATATATATTTTTTATTTATTTCTAAAGAATATGTTTGTGGTTAGTTCATCAAGCAGACCATATTCGTAAAAATTTAGCATGTAATAAATATTTTACAGAAATACATGTTATGAATATTGACTACTTCTAGCATACAAATCACATTTAAAGATATTACAAAAAAAAAAAAAAAAGTTTCTGGCTTCAAACGTATTTTTGAGATTTATTGATTATAGTTTGCATTAAAATATATACAATAATATATACATAGTTACTGATTTTCATAGAAAACGTAGAAAATATGAAAAGGAATTTTTATGTATAACATCATATTTTAAATTTTTAAAATCGCAAGAATCTACGTTTAAATAATGATTTTAATGAAGTAATTAAATTAATAAAAATCAGTAAATATTTATAGATGAATACTAAAATAAATATTTTATATATTTAATAAATTTAACTGATTTAAATATTTAAAAAATATTATATTTCTAATATACTCAGCTAATAATGGAAAAAAATCATTATGATTTATTTATAATTGATAAAATTACATTTTAATTTACAATATGGTTTGTTATGGTTAGTTTGTTTATAAGGTTATTTCTAAAAATAAATTAAATTAGATGAAAAAAAATTCGTAAATTATTAAAATAAAAAAAAGGATTTTATTTTTTGATGTCAATAAATACCTTTATTAAATTATAAAAATATTTATAGTATTTTTAATATTTATTAGTAAATGGTAGAGTCCGGTCTTTTGTGTAATAAATAATTAAGTTATGCATTATTAAATTAGTTAACATTTTAAGTTAATTTAATTTAATTTAAGTTAATATTTTTAGGTTTAATTTTAAATTTGTATTAAAACACATTCGTATGGGTTAATATGATGATTGATCAATATTTAAATATTGACAGATTTTAATTTAGTATTAATTCTACTTAGATAACAATAATATTTACCCATTTTATTAGAATAGATGTTCAATTACATTGAAATCCATACTGTTTAGATTAAATACTATACATATATATATATTACCTATATTTACTATTTAATTATGTATTTATTTATTCGTATAACAATCAAATTCAGTATGTATAATAGTTGGCAACTATTTTGAAATGTTCAGTTGTTAGAGTATCCATTATAGTACATTATTTCGGAGTAACGCGACAAATATATGACCTTATTTATTTCTGTTTTGAGACTATTGAACAAGAGACCCGTTTCTCATTTTTAAAATTAGCCTTATATTAATTGAAGAAACATGATGCTACCAGCGTCTGACAACTTTACTAGGCTATGAAAATTTTATAAATTAATGAAATACAGTAGAATTGGATTTCGATAACAATAACAGTGGACACAAAACAATTGAAAAGGAAGTAATTTATTTTTTCACCGTTTACTTCTCCGTTTACAGTACGTATGGATTTGATTTTTTATAGTATTGTATATAACATGTAGGACGAACGGAATTGATTTATTATTGTTATATGATATAGTGTAAATATATACAAAGAAATTTACTCTCTTTGTGTTTGAGATGGGTGAGTTAAGTTTTATGATGCGTGCCTAGTTACCGACTTGCGTGTTGTATACCACCGACCAACTATGTGTGTGTAGTGTGTGTGTAATGTTTTTGTTGCTCATTCAGTTGTCGTTAGGGATGTTGGACAAATACTAATGAACTACGTGGTGCTGGTGATGTGTACAGATCAGGGCCACATTTAGGGAGGGGGGGCACTAGCCTACAACTGATCCAGGTGCCAGTGTTTTGGGGGCGCCAAAATTTTGTGGTCGGAAATTTGATCACTTGTGAATTATTGAACTTTTAAAATTATTTTGAAATGATTTTTTTTGTTTTTAATAACAGTATCATAAATTAATGTTAATGTCTATTAATATATATTATTATTGTATTTATAGCAATATAGCTATCAGCGATGCAGAATATTATTAATACACCTAATATTAGTTCCCAAATTTGTTGTGATAATGTCAATAAACATAAGTTGTTTATAATAATATTATGCGTATTATGTTATCGCGTGCGGCGGCGTGTCTACTACACAAAAGTAGCATTGATTTTAGAATATCTAAAAGGTTTATGAAGATCTATTTCTTATATTTTTTGTGGGTAGGTCCCATAGAGGGGCGCCAATTTTTTTTTTTTTTTTGCGCCGGGGTGCAAAACGTCTAAATACGGCACTGGTACAGATATGAATATATGTAGTTGTGCTTTAACTAGTGAAAAATAGAAACTAATAATAACTAACCCCCCCCCTCTTCCAGCATCCCCCCCAAATACGCCACTGCCAACAACAATAAAAAAACTAGTTAAAAAATTCAATGTTCACGTACAGTTGACGTGAGACGATAAAGGTAAAATTCATACACACGAAAAAGACAATCACGGGCGTGGCATATTTGTTTACATACTTATATTATCATATAGAACGATTAACAGAATTATCAATAAATACGTATGTGTGTCGTGATGGTCGGTGATATGTAATCGGCTAAAACCAGTGCTTTACTTGAGGGATGATGTAGAGGAAAGGAGTACCATAAATAATTTTCAGAAATTTTAGCATCCTTCTATTATTATTATATGCAAGTCCCGTATGCTTCCTGAGAAACATCGCAAGACTCGTGCATTTCTGAATATAATTTGATACGGTTTTATATTTTTGTGGATGGTTAGTGTCTTGAGGTCCTGTAACTCACTAAGATGCAAGGCTGGTTAAGTTAATGATATTTTTTAACTCAGCTAAGTTAATTGAGTTCATGTTCAATTAAGTTAACGATTAAGTTAATGCATATGAGAGTTACATCAATTAAGTTAAAAATTAAGTTAGTTAAAAATATGATTAACTTAACTTAACTTCAATTAATAAGTTAAGTAAATCACAAAAAAAAAAAAAAAAATATTTATTGATATAAGTGATAAGTGATATTTATATATATATTATATATATTATAATAATAATAATATAACACTTATTATTTCGTCAATAATCAAAATTATTTAATATTAAAATATAACTTATAAATGAAAATCGTTAAGTCGTTCCTTTTTTTAATTAATAAATTAAACAAATTATAACATAATAAAACATACTATTTTCTTTTTTTTAATGTTTTATTTTTTTTCAATAGGTACATTATTTTTAAAATTAATTTTGCTGAAATATTTTGCCACCCCTGAGACTTGACGCCTTAGGGCATGTGCCTCCTTTAAATACGATCTTGAGTACACGTAATTATGAAGTATACGTATTTTTTGTATTCAATATATAATTATAATATCCTGATGTTTATGAAAATAGTAAAATATTGTGTTTTTTATTTTCACGAAAATAAAAAAAAAATATTCTCTTGGGACGATGGTAAGATTATGTATATATGTTTTGTCAATGGGTTCCTTCTCGTAAGGTTGACCCTCTTGACGATTGCGTGTACCCGTACTACCCAGAGGAATTTAACACTATTTGTGGTATATGTGATATATCAGGTGACCATGTAATAATATATAAAGAAACCAAGAAAAATACAGTATTGTTGACGGGCCGTAAGCACCGCCGTACTATTAAATAAAATAATAAAGAATCACAATAATATGATAAATTGTACAATTAATGGGACGGGCGCCCAGGGGGGGGGTAATACAAATATTAATAAATATGGATATATATAATATAATACATACATGAACGCCTCAAAAACCGGCAATAATAATAACAATAATATTTATATGAGACCTGACCCGCGACGACGACGACAGCTTCCTCGATCTCCACGTGCACCAACCAACACGGGAGCAGCAACAGTCAACACAACGACCACGATGCCCGGACGCGACCACGTGAAGAAGCCGGGGACGACGACGTGGACACGACAAAATACAGCCACAACCGTCAGGTTGCAATGCGACGACGTGTCGGCAAAACAGCCAAGAGCTACCAACCAGGCCAAACGACCCAACCGCAAGTGACACACGTATATGTGTGCAGAAGAAAAACCGCCGTCACTGCAAACGTCGTGCGGTGTGAATCGGACGGCAGTCACCACCAGACAGACACAACGGCCAAAAGCTCGCGACAGTGAACAGGTCGACGACCGGACGAACAGGCACGGCGATCGAAACGCGCAGCTTATCTTTATTGCAATCCACTATCGCAGTCACACGGCGGACGGTCGTTATTCGGCGGCCTTATAACTTTTATACAATATATTTAATCCCAACAAAAATACTCCGTCAACTCCGTGTAAAAAACGCTAAGTAAAAAAAAAAAAAATGATATAAAATGTGTAATATAAGGTGGAATCTAAGTAAATGGTCTAACGTGTAAAGTATACATATTAGTAATTAATTCAAAATTAATAAAATTTGGTTATTTGTAATATTAATTTATAATATGATTTATTTTAACTAAAATTTATTTAAATTTTGTTTACTTGGCTGGAAACAATTTTATTTATTTTAATGAGGTCTATATTATCTATTACATACACTTAGTACTTGGCTATACATTTTTTAGATTGAATCTTCCGGCCAAGTAAACTAAATTTAGATAAGTTTTAGTTAAATAATTCATATTATAAATTAATAATACAAATAACCAAATTTTATTAATAATTAATTATTGATAAGTATATTTTACATGTTAGACCATCTACTTAGATTCCACCTTATATCACACATTTAATAGCATTTTTTTTTTTTTTACTTAGCGTTTTTTTACATGGAGTTGACGGAGTGTTTTTGTTGGGATATCATTAGTTTTTATAAATTATCATATTTAATAATATACTAGTATATTATTATACGTAATATTTTTTATTTTTTTTTAATTATTATTATGTAAAAATCTTTTGCACTACGAGGCTACCAATTAAACTGTACAGATGTATCGTTACATCTTAAATTCATAATTTTACCTTCGTCATTAACTTCTAATGTTTTATTAAACGTGACAGGTAATTAAGTATCACAATATAAAGATACCGTATATTTAGAGTGGCGAGATTCACCTAAAATAAATCTTAGTAATAGGTAATCTAATTCATAATTTAAAACTATCACAGAATGATTAATTTTCTTATTTATAATTGTTTTAAGATGTTTGAACGTTTTGTACAACATTACATTGTGTTTCTTATAGTTTAACATCCCCATTTTATTATTTTATCGGCAATAAATCTACCTTTAACCAGAGGCATTTTTAATTTACCAATTAATCTATTGGTATTTTTATTTTATGTATATATATATTTATATATTTTATATTGTATATATATATATATTTTCAATATTTACATAAAATGGAAATAACTGTTTCGATTTTGGCTTTTTTCTTTTTACTGTTTTTTTTTACTACTTCTTGTACTGTGTTAATACTGCACGGTTCGATAATAGTACTAATACTACTTTCAACTACATACTTAGACTGAGTAGACTCCTGATATTTTTTATTCACAAAGCTCGAGCCTTTTGAAGTTCAGTTACCATTTTTAATATAGACAAAATACGACAAGTTACGCTGAATGCGAGACGAAAATTGTAATTAATGGCTATGTAGTGCACTATTATTAATTAATATAATAATAATAATAATAATAATATTAATAATAATAATAATAATAATAATAATAATAATAATAATAATAATA
>NW_020272000.1:1159870-1164231 GCF_003268045.1 Sipha flava
ATAATAATAATAATAATAATAATAATAATAATAATAATAATAATAATGATAATAATAATAATGATAATAATAATAATAATAATAATAATGATAATAATAATAATAATAACAACAACAACAATAATAATAATAATAATAAAATACTGGATGATGGGCGACTGGTGACTATAATATTTTTGATACCACGTGCATTGAATAATGTGAGTCAGGTTATCTTTATTCTATAATATGGACAAAACACAACAAGCATGAACGCCGAACGTAAGATGAAAATATGGAAACGGAAGATGCACTGATTATGCATCGATAGTGAACTATGTCCTATAGTGTGTTGTATGTGTCTAGTGGTGAGGGAATACAATAGTAGTGGAAGAAGTACTCCGCCGTCGCAAGAATCCCCATCACCAGTTCCGACCACATGACGCGTTTAATACAGCAGTCGGCGGCGAAAGTAATATAAAATGATCCCTTAAATATCCACAGTTTTTTGCTCATAATTAAAATATTATTCAACCGATTCCGTTGAAAATTATAAAAGCACGTAGCCTATGATTTTCTCGATCGATTGATACCTTATTCTAACGATTTAATCCATGTATTAGGTCTACAGCCTTTGATAAAGAATACCAAAATATTAACACGAATCAAATTTGAATGTTTAGGTTTCTATGTATATACACGGTCGAGTGCAGCCTTTTTTTTTTTTACTTAGCTTTATTTTACTTAGCTCGCGATACTACCGTGTCGCTGGATATGATTTAGATCCGTGTGGTAATAAGTAGAAGTAGTAGCCCGTTATCATCTTGTATGTTGTGTCTAATACAACTGGTCGGTCGTTAAAAGTTATTCGCCGTCCGAGCTGTTGTGACATTGGTTGTTCCGCAGGGAGCTCATTTGTATATATTCTTCTTGTTAACGGTCAAATAGTACATACACAAATACATATATTAAAATCACACCGTAGCCATCCAATATTCATCAAAATCTAACAGGCTATGATGACACAAAATAAATTCGAACTGAAAACTAGTACGTATACTTTCAATAGTATTTGCTAGTTTTGCTATTAATAAAATAAATCATTTATAACACAAATGCATTATATTTCCATTAAAACAGACATATGAACTATAACGATCTTGCATCGTATAATCGCTGTATCATTTCTTATTTCGAATTAATTTATTTACATTTTAATGCATATTTTTGGAGAATACTATTAGTTGTTGAAAACCAGATATGAAAAATAAGAAAGGGTTTACCCTATCGTGAAGTAAAATTTCCGAAGTCGATGTTAGGAAATAGAACTATTCGTTTTATTACTAGGATCAATGAAATACATGCATATATTCGCACCGTAGGTAAACTGTGGGTTGTATCATTCTGAGTTGCGACTCGCATGAAAACATGAAAGTTGTTTCTGATGAATTTGTATGAATTCGCTAATTGGTGTAAGGTTAATGAATCGTCATTAACTCTTATCATTGATTATAAATACTAATATTTAAAACAAGTTTAACGCTAATCGGTGTGTGATTTATATACATATATATCAACAGCGATAGTGTCAATATTATAATGCACAGCAGTGGCGGCTGATGCCTAGGTGTGCAGGTGTGCGCACACCACATAGATTATTCTAGATATAAAAGTAAAATTTAATTTAAATTTAATTGAATTATCTACTAAATTATATTTATTTTATTATACAAAATAAATTTTACAAACATTTCATATTTACCAAAACTCGAAAATACTACTCCTAAAATTTGGTAAGTTATGTAATATACACACATCATCTGGTATGCAGCTCAGTCAGAACACTTTCAGCCTGTGAAATACTCTCCGTCGTCGGTGGAAAAGGGTTGACGCATAAATGGGTTCGTGGTGTGCAGCAATTGCTGCATATTCGGTAACACACACGGTAAACAATATCGCCACGGCGTGTCTTATCAGAATTAGTCCACCGTATTTTCTATTTTCGTAATATTTGTTCCAATAAATGTATTTTTAGTTTAATAAAAGAACTTTATAATAATAAAATATGTTAGTAATCATTTCGCCTCTGTTCACTGTTATGTGTAGTAGCTTTATCTCATCATACTCACAATTTCATTTATATTACGATATAAAAAATAATTAGGTTGATTATCTTTTAGAAAAACAGTTTTCTTTACATACAATTGACGAAAAAATTAAGATAAAAACATTAGGGAGACCTATGCCTGATTTGAAATTAATACAAATCATTATAAAGAAAACACATCAATTTACGCGTTCATTTACCATTGATACTTACACGAAGTATGATAATTGGCTCTATGGTTGTGACAAACGTAATGCAGTTTTTTGTTTTCCGTGTTTATTATTTGGTGGAGAAATGGTACGGACCAAAACAGGAATGACAGATTTAAATCATTTAAATGATCGAATGAAAAAACACAACTTAACTGTTAAACTTATGAATAACACCTTGAATTTAGTAACGTTAGGTAAAACAAATGTTCTTTCGATGTTCGATAGCAATTACAGAAGAGGTACTTATTTATATACTTTATTTATATTACTGTTTCGTCGTTTAAAAATGTATTTTTTTATTTAGGTACAGAGCTACACAATGAGAAAGTTTCCAACAATCGATACATTTTGAATGTAATTGCATTAGATTTTGTGGCACTTTCGAATTAACATTGAGAGGGCATGATGAAAAAGATACAGCTTTGAGTTCAGGAATTATTCGTGGTTTAATAAGTTTTAGTGCGGAATTGGATAGTGCATTAAAGGTGCACTTAGAAAAAGCAACTGTTTTTAAAGGTACGTCAAAAACTATACAGAACGAATTATTAAAATGCATGTTAAATATTTGTCAGCAAGAAATATCAGTAGAAATTAATAAGGCTGATTATTTAGCAATAACAGCTGATGAGACTACTGATGTGAGTGCTATTTTTCAAAATGGTTATTGTTTATTGGTATATAGTTAATAATAAAGTTGTTGAAAGATTTTGGGGATTTTTAAAGCCTAAAAAACATAATTCTGAAGTATTAGCTGAGTGCATTAAAGAACAACTTGCCCAACATACTGGTGATCAGTGTTGTGTTTAGATCATTTTTTTGTATCTAGATATAGATAAGATATATGAACTCAAAATATATCTAGATATAGATACAGATAAAATCAATTTTATCTAGATGAAAATTAGATGATTTTTTATAAATGTTATTCTTAAATTTTATTTTTTATAATAGGTTTGTAGAAAATATTAATAAAATTACGAGTAATGACTATATAAAATTTTAGTTTAAATTACTAACCTAACTATTTGTAAAATCTGATAAATAATTAAAATGATCATTCCAACAACAATGTGTCAATGTCAATACTTACTCCATTTTCTGAAAAAAAAGACTAGTTGTGGATATAGATGCCAGGCAGAATACATTGCATAAGCTATAAAGGTATATAATTATTATTTATTAAACTATTATGTTTAATTATACATATACATTTATGTATGATACATATTAAATAGATTTCAAACTAAAAAGAAAAAAAACCAATACTATACATAAATTTGTTAACATTTGAAAATAAAATAATCATAAGTAAAAACAATTTTGATATTTAATATAATAACATAAATATTTACCTTTAGTCTGTTTAAAAGAAAATAATATATCTAAAATACATTAATAATTATAAAGAAAAAAAATTACCAGTTTAAAATATAATTTTTTATTTTTTATGAACCTATTGCATGATTCTATAACACAATAATTTTTCAAATGTTTTATCACCAAGGCGATCATGCCTTGAAGTTAAAACTTGTACTGCACAACTAAACAGTCTCTCAACAGGTGCAGATGAAGGAAGAGTTGTGTTGTACTTAATAAATACTTTTTTAATTACTGGATAATTATTCAACATATCTAATTCTTTTTTTTTTTTTTAATTCAAAAATTTTATTACCTGTACTTGTACATTTGATTCATTTTCTTGACGGTTATGAATGAAGTCATTAGTCAATTATGATGGTATGATACTTTTTCCATAGACAATGAATAATAATAAATTAAATATTTATAACTTGCAGTGGTTAATTAATAAAGGTTGTTATCGAATGTGGAGTGGAGCTGGTGGTTTATTCTTATTATTAGTTATTGGTATTTTAAAACTATTATAATACCGATTAATACCAATATTCCCTGTACTATCGTCTATCAGGTTATTCTTACTTAGACCTTCGACTTGAATTATTTAATATTATTATATAAAGCTTATCTATTGTCGACGATTAACGATACAATTAATATTGATTAATTAATTAATATAATTGATTCATCAATGCAAACGTTTTTTT
>NW_020272001.1:0-2069 GCF_003268045.1 Sipha flava
TTAATTAAGATACGTTTGATATGCAGCGGTGGGACGCGGGTCGACCGATCGCGGTGTCTCGGAGCTGATCAAATTGTAATAATTTTTATCGCGTTGCCAATATACCATGTGTATTTCGGTCGATATCTCGCGCGTGTGTGCAATATCTAATTCCGTAGCCCGGGGACTCTGGTGTGTTCTATATAGCGTATCGCGATAAGCTCAGCGCCCGGAGTTTTTCCCTAACCTTCCTTTTACCTCGTGTTTCCGAATTACCTAATACTAAGTAAAACTTAACGAAAGCAAAGCGTGGTTGTAAAGCTAGCGGAAAAGTATCTTACCTGTCACGTACTTGACCAGTGATTCCTTTTCGGGGAGCCAATTTTGACGCGGCACACAGGTGATGGTGTGTGTGTGCACGGTCGCGGTGCGGTAAACCGAAATTGAATATTAAACAAAAAAAAACAACTTCGACTTAGGGTGACACAAAATGTGTATTTATGTGAACACACAGTTTAAGTTGATGAGAAAAAAAAACAATTAATAATAATAATGATCACAACAACGTCCACCGTAGAAAATATCACAATCAAAAAAAAAGATAATTATGTGAGTCGAGGACGTGCGATGTGTCTCCGTACACGATCTCGGAAAAACAGCGCGGTTAAAAGGTGGTACCTGTCGGACGTCGTAGCGACCGCTCGCGTCCCCTGACCGGTGATGGATGGATGGACGGGGGTCGCTGCGGCGTTGCGTGCCGCGGAGTGGCGGTTGATGAGAAAGATAAGGACACGGTCGGCGACTGCCGTTTCGATAACGGCTGCCGCACGGGTCCGCGTCATACTCCCCCGCCAAACCGCCAGTCGCGGTACTGCCCAGTTCGGTACGCTATTTCCCCGTGACTGTTTTGGTGGTTCGTCCGTCGGCGATGTCCGGACTTATTGGGTCGGGTCGCCGACTAACTGTACCCCCGTTGTGGTGTCCCCCAGTTGTGGTGGGGACGACGCCGAGGCGTGGAGACGATGTCCAGTCTATGGTAGACGGGTCGTATCCAGCCGTGGTGTCTAGTCCGCCCTGGGGGATGTGAGCGGTGTGGAGAACACGGGCGGGCCTTCCTCGATGTCCGGGAAGGTTGGGAGTGGTGACCCGGGTTCATCGAGGATTCGGTCATCGACCTCCATCGCCTCCCCCGGGTTGGTGTCTCGCTCCGGCCGGTGTTCCTGGGCGGAACCACCTGGCACCGGTGCTGACACCTGCACCAACTCCCGGTCTTCCGGGTCGGTGGCCGACCCAGCCGAGGTAGTCGCCTTCGTCAGCCGGTACTGCTGACTTGGACCTTCCCTCTCGGCTTTTGCCCGCAATCTCCTTTGCCGCTGATGTTCCCTCCTCCGCTCCTTGGCCCGTTCTGCCGACCGCGTCGATGTTGTCGGCTTGACGGCCTTGGGCCAGGGCTCCAATGGTCCTGGCTTGTCGGAGGGAGGTGCAGGTGGTGGCGTTGGTAGGCGGTCCACGTACGCCACGCGGCTTGGCATCCCCGTCCACTCTGTCGTTGGTGGGTGTGGTTCTGCTGGCGGCATCCTCGGGACTAATGGACGCCCCGGGGCCGGCCTCACCCAAGTTATGTCCCGTTTTGTCGCTGCGGGGCGGGTGGGTTGCCGTGGTGGAGGTGCCTTGGTGGTGGTAGCCGGTGTTGTAATGGTGGAGGTCACTGTGCCGGTAGCCGCCCTCCCGCGTCTCGAACCCGTCACCTTGGCGGTTGGGACACGCTGATGTGTCGACGGGCGTGGAGTCCTCGCCGTTGCTGGTGCAGCCGGCGACCTCGCCGCCGAGGAGCCAAGCGTCCTGACCAGGTCGGCGGTCCGGTCGGCCCACCCCCGGCAGTAGGCTGCCCAAAGGAGCGGCTCGGCCCGCAGTTGGTCCACCCCCGCCCTCTTAACGTCGTCCACCGTGCGGCAGCTTCCCGACGGTCCCTGTGATGTGACCGCCTCCCTAACCTTTTCCAACATCTCCACAACCTTGTCAGTGTTCATGTTTTTCGCTGATGGTGGCTGGAGGTGGTGCTGAAAAACGCGCAATCGTGTAATTAATTA
>NW_020272001.1:2079-4290 GCF_003268045.1 Sipha flava
ATCGCCTCCCCCGGGTTGGTGTCTCGCTCCGGCCGGTGTTCCTGGGCGGAACCACCTGGCACCGGTGCTGACACCTGCACCAACTCCCGGTCTTCCGGGTCGGTGGCCGACCCAGCCGAGGTAGTCGCCTTCGTCAGCCGGTACTGCTGACTTGGACCTTCCCTCTCGGCTTTTGCCCGCAATCTCCTTTGCCGCTGATGTTCCCTCCTCCGCTCCTTGGCCCGTTCTGCCGACCGCGTCGATGTTGTCGGCTTGACGGCCTTGGGCCAGGGCTCCAATGGTCCTGGCTTGTCGGAGGGAGGTGCAGGTGGTGGCGTTGGTAGGCGGTCCACGTACGCCACGCGGCTTGGCATCCCCGTCCACTCTGTCGTTGGTGGGTGTGGTTCTGCTGGCGGCATCCTCGGGACTAATGGACGCCCCGGGGCCGGCCTCACCCAAGTTATGTCCCGTTTTGTCGCTGCGGGGCGGGTGGGTTGCCGTGGTGGAGGTGCCTTGGTGGTGGTAGCCGGTGTTGTAATGGTGGCCGTCACTGTGCCGGTAGCCGCCCTCCCGCGTCTCGAACCCGTTGCCTTGGCGGTTGGGACACGCTGGTGTGTCGACGGGCGTGGTGTCTTCGTCGTTGCTGGTGTAGCCGGCGACCTCGCCGCCGAGGAGCCAAGTGTCCTGACCAGGTCGGCGGTCCGGTCGGCCCACCCCCGGCAGTAGGCTGCCCAAAGGAGCGGCTCAGCCCGCAGTTGGTCCACCCCCGCCTTTTTGACGTCGTCCACTGTGCGGCAGCTTCCCGACGGTCCCTGTGACGTGACCGCCTCCCTAACCTTTTCTAACATCTCCACAACCTTGTCAGTGTTCATGTTTCGTTGATGGCGGCTGGAGGTGGTGCTGAAAAACGCGCAATCGTGTAATTAATTAATTATGTGCACGTTTTAGGCAGGACACGTGGATCTTTCTCGGCGGTAACTGATCGGTTAGGAAAACTCCTTTACCAACTCGCTTTTCCAGCCTTACAGGACCCCACCATTTCGGTGCGAATCCCGCATGAAATCCCTTGTGCGCCTTGGACAAGTGGTGGGCCTTATATAGTACCATATCTCCCTCCGAGAATTTGCATTTCTCGGCCACTATGTCCCGGTTGTGTCTGCCTGTGATTTCTACCTCCCGCTTAAGTCTATCCCTGTTTATTGGTTCGACCTGCGTATGTGAATCAGATTGTAGTGTCCAATCCCCGGGTCTTTTGCACTCGCGTCCGAGTACTAACACCGATGGTGGATATCCTGTCTGTACATTGCGCCGATTTCGAATAGCAAATAAAATGGGGGCTAACTTAGTGTCCCAGGTGGTGTGTTTGCCGTTGGTGAGTGCCGCGCGTAGTCCTTTCTTTAAGTCCTGATTGCGGCGCTTGACCGGGTTGGCTCTTGGGTGATAGGTTGGGGTGGTCCAACCTTCCGCCCCCCATCGTTCAATCGCGCTAAGCATGTCGTTTGACACGAACTGGGGGCCGTTGTCACTGAGACACACGCGAGGGTAGCCGAAATGTGAGAAAAATTCTCGTTCGAGCGTTTCGGTAATGTTCTTAGTAGTAGCTGTTCCGAGCGGGTATGCCTCGGTCCATCTACTGAAGCAGTCGGTGGCTACCAAGATATAGGATTTTCCTTTACTCGTGCGAGGATAGGGTCCCATTAAATCTATACTGATAACCTCCCAGGGGTGTCGGGGTTTTCTGGAGTTGGTGGGGTTATTCGACCGTGAGTTAAGTGGTTTAGTACATGCACATATGTGACATGACTTGACATATAGCCTCACGTCGTTTTTGAGCCCCTTCCAATAGAAACGGTCCCTGACTGCCCGGTAAGTTTCCTTCCACCCTGGGTGACTAGCCGTGATGTGGTCGTGATACCTCCAGATCACCTGTTGGGATTGGGTTTTGGGTATCACGACTGATAAGTGGCCCTTGACGTTTTGCCGCAGGAGGCCATCCGATAGGACAAAAGTGTCCGTATCTTTTGTGGCGCTTCTGGTGTTACGTGCAGGGGTGTCCGACTTAATTGATTTGATAATGTCTCGCGTCTGGGGGTCGTTGGATTGCCAAGACGCGAGTATTGTGGTGGAAAACGGGACGTCGGAGAGTACGTCGACCGTTTCGACTGTGGTGAAGATGTTATCAGCGGGGGGGGTTAGTAGTGTTGGTGGGTGGTGAGGTGGGTACCCCTACTA
>NW_020272002.1:0-3724 GCF_003268045.1 Sipha flava
TAAAATCGATTATTATGTTATTATGTTATTATTATCTTGTAGACTTGCAGATATTTTAATTAAAAACAGTTATAAATAAACACATATTATAACTTGTATAGCAAGCCGTCCGCTGTGGACTGTTATAAATAAATGCGTGCTGAATAAGTTCTAAATAAAATCATGCGATAACGTAGACTGTAGAGAAAGATGTAATTATTTATGATATTGATGCGGTAGACCGTAGACGATAGGAAAAATAGATGGTACACTCAGTTTTCACGATTCAACCATAAAGTATATTTTGATCTTGATATTTATCCAGGTTAGTACAATATATTTTTTATTAAATTAAATTTAGTAATTCGACGATTTTCAATCAAGGGGGCTGCTGTCTGTGTAAAAAAGTGGCATTTAGACCAAAAATCTAGACAAAACTGTAGTAATTTGGTTTGACAGATTTCAATTTTGAAAACGGATTAAGATTGATTAACGAGATAACCTACTAGGTTTTTACCGTGGTGGTTTTTAATATTCCGAAAATTGTTAGTGTCACGATTAAAAATATAAATAAAAAATATCGTTTTTTATATTTATTGATAGCACAGCTGGAAAAATAGATTTTCAAAATCACCTCGATAAAAACCTAGTTATTATTTAATAATCTATAATATAATAGTTTAATAACAACTTGTTCCTGCACGTACGATAGTAGTTAAGAGCCGTCACTGTAGGTAGAAAAAAATAGATCGTAAAAACATGTTTTCGTAGTTCCAATATTACTCAGGCCTCGTAAGTCGTAGAAACATAGTTTTTATACCAAATTAAACACGAGAAGTTTATCTAATTACTGTTGGAATATATTTTTTAAATTTGTTTTCTAATTTTATTTGTGTTTGAAAAATTTGTAAAAAAATTAAGTGTCCTTCGAATATAACTGACTGTCCGACCGGGCGATATTATATTATGCGGGCCTACGGATACAATTCCACAAAATATAAGATTGATATTTTATGATATGTGAATATGTGATTATAACTAATATTTATAAATTATAATGATTGGAATAATGGGTTAACGGAAAACTGGTACGGTCTTTTTAAACGCGGAATAAGATAAGATACCATAAGATACCATAATTAATATCTATTAATCAATAATGTCATGAACTATAATATACAGCAAGTTCTCACCAGTACATTAATCGCAATAGTGGATTGAGTGTGTTCTATTTTTCACTTAAAAAAAATTATTATTATTTTATTATTTAAAAACGTATTGAATATCGTTGTAATTTTATGATTGTATGTATAATTGACCACTAAAATTAAATTTTGAATAGTACCAGTTTTCGCGTTTTTTATTTCTTTTGTTATACATTGTATATTTGTATAGACCGTACCAATATTCCGAGCATCGGAATAATGTTCATAGCCGAGCAATGCAATATGCAAATAATTGTCTATATTAATTTCCTTAAAACACGATCGACTGCAGCCTCCTTAAACGGTATAAATTAAGTATTTAATTGTTATTTTTAAATAATAATCCTACTATTCCTACTGGAATGAAATATTCACTGAATAGGTACTTATAATATCAGATACATTTGTAATATAAATATATTTTACTCTATTATAGTCATAAATTCTTCATTTACCATAACTATGGACGATCGTCATAAAACACCTCGCATATATGCTTCTGGTGCACAAAAAAGAAAGTTAAAAGTAGATCGTTATAACCAGAGAGAAGAAGTTATTTCCCAAATTCCAAAATTGACCAACTATTTTATTTCCTCGAGACAGTCAGCAAATGTTTCAAAAAATGAAACTAATAATGAAAATGTTGAAATTTTAACCTCCAATGAAAATGAAACAATTTGTGAAAATGTAGTTGTCGAACAATCTAACCCAAAAGTGGAGAATAATGAATCAATAGAAAAGGAAAAAAATGATGATTCTGAATCTCGTAAATTAAATATTGAAAATACCAATACTATAGGAAATGAACCAATCGTAGAACTGGAAATTTCGAAGACATTTATTGGTTTTGAAAATGATGTTGGTATTTGGCCTCAAAACTCTACCAATGAAATGATAACATACTGGATAAAACAAGGATCTAAACATTTGCAAAACTGCGATAAAATTGTATTAGAAACAAAATCCGTCCAACAAGATCGGGTTGATCGCTCTGCACATAAAACTAGAAAATGTTCTATACATTTTTTCAAACGGATAACTAAAAATAAAGAAGTTATTAATCGTAATTGGCTATGTTTTTCACCAACTACTGGTAAACTTTATTGTTATATTTGTAAACTATTAGGGATAAAAAGTGGAAAGTTATCTAGTGATGGATTTTGTGATTGGAAGCATGCAGCTGAAAAGTTATCCCAACATGAAACATCTAAACATCATCTTGAAGCAATTCTTTCATTAAATCATCGAGAGAGAAAAATTGGTTGTCTTGATCTTCAACTTCAAAAACAAATTGCAGAATTATCTTCTTATTGGCGTAAAGTTCTAAAGCGAGTAGTAAGCACGATCAAATTTATCGCAGAACGTGGCTTAGCATTTAGAGGAGATAACGAAATAATTGGTTCACCAAGAAATGGAAATTATCTTGGAATTCTTGAATTAGTGGCGGAGTTTGATCCATTTCTATCGGCTCATATAAGAGATCATGCGAATAAAAAAAGTGGCCACACAAATTACCTTTCATCAACTATTTGTGAAGAATTAATTGATCTTATGGCTAAAGAAGTATTAGGCGAAATAATTACAAGAATTAAAAAATCAAAATATTATTCTGTATCTGTAGATTCTACTCCCGATGAAGCACATATAGATCAAATGACTATAGTAGTACGCTATATGGAAGAAATAACTCCAGTAGAAAGATTCTTAACATTTGTACCAAATTGTGGTCACACTGGCATTGAAATGGCAAATACTCTTATTACATTTTTGGACTATCATAAAATTGGATTGAATGACTGTCGTGGTCAGTCATATAATAATGCGGCCAACATGAGTGGCAAGTATCAAGGAATGCAAGCCTTAATTAAAAATAAAAATGAATTCGCAGAATTTGTTCCATGTTGTGGTCACTCTCTAAATTTAGTTGGGAAAACAGCAGCCAACTCATGTGTTGCAGCTATTCGATTCTTTGATTTTATACAAAACCTGTACGTGTTTTTTACTGCAACTCCCACACGTTATGCACTTTTAACAAAAAAATTAGCTTCCATAGATAAAAATAAACGTGTTTACGTATTAAAGAATTTGAATGAAACCCGTTGGTCATGTCGTGCAGATGCAACAAAAGCAGTTGTATTTGGTTATGATTTTATAAAAGAAGCTTTGGAAGAAATTTCAAACGATCTTGAACAAAAAGACATTGTTAAAATCGAATCCAAAAAACTCAATGAATCAATGTGTACACTTGAAGTGGCATTTTATGCAATTTTTTGGAATGACATTTTAGAGAGGTTTGATTTAACAAGCCATCTTTTACAAGACCCGAAAATAGTTCTTCAAACTGCTGTAAATGCCCTAAATTCTCTTTTATCATTTGTTCAAGAAATACGAAATAAATATGAAGAGTACGAAGAAAAAGCAAAACAAATGTCAGGAATAAAAGATTATGCGCCAATTCGTTATCGGAAAAAAAATGTGAGGCTCAATTCGTTAAATTCGTTAAATAATAATCACACAGCCGCAACTCAGTTATCACCAAA
>NW_020272003.1:0-7628 GCF_003268045.1 Sipha flava
AAAAAAAAAAAAAAAAGTGTACGTATTAACGATCTTCGAGATCGCGTTGAGGTGGTATCGTATTATTTTGTTTCCTGGAAGATACTGGAAGGACATTCCACCCGCTGTCGCCGCCGAACAATATTACGCAGTGTTTCAGCTGTTATTATTTTTTCAACGTAGGTTTTCGAATACGCTACATCCTCCGACCGTGCAGGTAATACCTAAACGGTCGGTTACAAGTCTTATTGCAAATACCGAATTATTCACTTGTCAAAACGTCGTTTTTTTGGAAAACAACGTCGTTTATACATTTGGCAGCTGTAACCAGTATTGTTACTCATAGCTGCTACAAAACAAATCGATCTTATCTTTTTTTGTTTATTTTCTTGTACGGAATCTAGCTGTCGGGATAATATGTCGAATGAAAGTTTGACGTACAATAATTAACGATTGCCAAAAATGTAGTAGAGGATCTCTACTAGAGATATTTGCCTAACGAGTTATAAATGCGAGCGTCACTAAAAGTCACATTAAAATAGAAGTACAATTAATAATTGTAAGACATGTACGTTCGTATTACTATAAATTATACGTATGGTCTTGTGTTACTTAGTTGTTGGTTTAAAACAAATTAATTTAATCGTTGTTTTTAAGTGGGTATATATAGGTACCACCATGTTCTATGAAATATGACTCTAAGACGTTTGACGTAGGCATGTTAAAACTTTTTTATGTGTGCTTTGAAATCTGAATAGCACATAAATCAACCGATCAGACGGATAAATTGGAACGTTTAAACCACTGTGTTTAAAAAAAATGTTAATTTGAATAGTTAAAATGTTACACAACAACAAATCTACGTAACGTGTATAAAAAAATAATAATAATAATTGATTTACGAATTATACTTAGTTTCCTAGACCGAATAAATTACTTTCAGTAATTCTTTACGAATAAATTGTTTTATCTGTAACTAAGTCATAGCTAGTCTAATATTTTATTGTGGTAGACTAAATTTTAAAATGAAAAAATAATGTATTGACAAGTATACAAGTAATGATCATAAAATGTTTAAAACGTAGTATGGTACAGCATTATAGAATAATATATCATTTGATTTAACTTTGAATGGGTAAAAAAGACTTCTAGTAAGAAATAAGAATTTTACTAATACCTTTATCTGTTTATAATAATATTATTGTACCTTAAAAATAATTGAATTTAGTATTAAATAATGTGATTTATGCTATAACCAACTTTCTATATTGTTTTTTTTTCAATTTAGGTAAAGTACCTACATATTTTATAAATTATATACCATCTTAAATAAAATTGCAAAGGATCAAGAAAAAACTACGGTTAGTCTTATTCAATAATATTCATAATATGTAAAAACTAAAAATGTTATATAATATATTTAATTATTCTAACTTTTTTTAACCATTTAAAAATTAAAAATTACCGTTTTAAATAATTTTCAATGTACATTATACACACTATATTATTATAATCTCATACATGATTGATTTATACTAATGTGTTTGTTTTTTAAAAAAAATGAATATCTATAAGTATTAATTTGCATTGACTTTGATTAATGGCAATAATGGTCGAGTAAAAAGAATTTTACGTATAATTTCAGTAAAAAAATTTATAAGCTTCTTGTATAATAGTTTTTTAGTGTATTGTTATTTTAACACATTCATTCGAAAGAAATTTATTAGTTTTACCAAAAAATAAAAAATAAGGTAATCGGTTTACCACAGTTTAAGTACGAAATTAATGGTTTTAAGGAGTTTAACAATTCGCCAATACCGTGGAGGGATTTATTATATGTTATCGTTTGTTATTTACATCTGTAGATTAATTTTGAAAGATGTATTTACGTATAACATACATATATTATAAATGTATTACGTGATTACATATACATGTTTATAGCGGAAATGTATTCGAAAGAGAGTGCAATTATATACACATGTGTACCGTGACATGTGATCCATAAACCAAGGATTAACTATGCGGCTGGGATACTGTACCGACAAAAAGAAATAAAAAATCATAAATTTACGGTTACATAAAAACAACTAAGAAAAAAAAAATTCACAGACTTTGGGACATTCCTACTAAAATAAATAACGTAGGTGTGAGACGACGAAGACCTACATTGTCTGTTTGTCGTATTCCAAAATGCGAGAGTGAATATTTACAAATAATTCGGTAAATTTGCGTCTACGTGGACGTATACACTACGTTCCTATCTATATCTATAGCCATACGAAATAAATAAAATAAATCTATATCCATACCTATATTCTACAGTCTACATTCTATGCACACGAAATATGTGATGGATTGATTTGAAGTCAACGGTGGTGTCACTGATTTTTATCGTTTTCAAAGTGGTAAAGTCGGACTACATTGTGATAACTATTGTATCACCTAGCCTTTCTAATATCAGACATAATTCACTCTTGAATACTCGATATATACAACTGCGCTGTACACATCGGTTACTTTTTTAGTTTATATAGATTTATATAGTTTAAGTGCACTAAGATTCAATATTTTACTTGTTAATATTACAATATTTTTATTGTGAAGACAAATTGATTTTGCTTTTTACTGGAATATGGTCTGAGTCGAACTCTGCGAGAGTTTCTTGCATACAATTTAAAAGGATTGATTTTATTAATAAAATATTTAAGATATCTGGCTGTCTATTAACATCTGAAAAAAAATAAGTAGGCTCATTAGGAAAGTATATGGTATAAGGCGTGTTAACTATAAAGGATTATAATTTGTTGTCATTCAGATTTATAACACGACAGCAACAATTAGTGTGTTTGGCGTTCAAATCATCTGCTAATATAATTGAGTTGTCTAGACTCATTATTTTTTCATAGTCCGAAATATGCATTGGCGACTGGAAGGTTGATAAGCACTGACGATGGTAACATATCTATTGTATAATTGAATTTGCACTGCTATTGCTTCTAGGCACAACAATTTTAGATTAGGAATTTCTTGTTGATTGATTTGAGAACGAATAACAATAGCAACTCCATCCATAGCTCGTGACTGGGTATCAATTATTATATAATTGTTATTAATATATATTATAATTATTATTATTAATTTTGTCTGAACTTAATAAGTGTGTTTTTGTTGTACAAGTGATATCTACGTATGTTATGATGAGTAAGGAAGGCTAGTAAAGTGTTCTAGTTTAACGGGATGGTATTATGGGCAGTGACGTGATGATGTGAGTAATTGAAAGGTGGCCGCCTCAAAGTTTTTTGGGGGGTGGGTGGGTATCGACAAAATCTACTTGCCTCTGAAAATTTTTGAGTTTGCCACGCCACTGATTATGGGAATCCATTTGAGTTAAAGTGTACACTATTAATGATGGCTGGCAGATTTTCTATTATTTTCTGCAATAATTGAGAAACGAATGTATTAATTAAGGGTAACAGTGTTTTCACGAAGTCGTTATCTACATTGTTTAATGGTTTATCTTGCAATTTACTCGTATTTTTTCCATAGATTGTGTTAGCATATAAACATTGGCGGTTACGTCATTTACATATGTTATTAGAGATATTCACTGGGAATTTTAATATCCCATGATTGCTTGGAAGTCATAGATAATACATGTATTATATATTTTCTATGTTGGAAGTCGAGTAGCGTTATCTTGTATGTATGTATCTAATATTAATTTTTATCTAATTTATACTCTATGTATATGTAAATTGGACTTACGTCGGTTAAATAAATAAATAAATACGGTTATTCATTTAAGTCTCTTGGTCTAAATTGTTTTCCCCTCCTACCTTGCGTATGTTCATTTAGTAAGTAACAAAATATTGATAATACAGTCCTACACCAGTGATTCAATATATATTCAATTATATAACGAAATATGATCGATGTATTTTACTTTTACTGCGGCTTTATGTTACTTATAGTTACTTTATGGGTGGTAATGTAATGATGATGTAATTGCGAGAACTATACTCTTTATAAAAGTAAAAAAAGCGTAACTTTACAAAATGTAAAATTAATAACTATTTAGAACTTATAATTTTGTCATATAAATGATATAATTCATTCCACTATACTGTTTTTACTGTGTTAGATAAAAACAAAAAAAAAAACAAATGTAAAAAATGTTATCAAATGTTTTTAAATCGATGGAAGAGAGAAGTGTAGGAATCTATAAGGAATGTTCAACTGTCGAGCTCGCAGTAAATCAATTTGAGCATATCATAGCTACCATAATCAATGAAAAACGTTCACACTATTAATTTCATTCCTGTACAATGATGTGTCCAGTGAAGTATTTCATCAGATTCTTAGCACCATAAATATAATTTGAGTATGGTTTTAATTTTTTTTAAATTATTATGTATACTTATATTATGAACCGCGTTTAAAATGTTTTACTTTTCTGTCCCTGTAATAATATATATTACTACGTATATGCGTTTACTAACAGTTTGATCATCAATCATCATAATAATATTTACTGCAGTATCATGTATATCAGTATCAATTAATCTGTAATCTTACTAAACTTGCATACCTACAAATTGCAATATCTGCGGAGGACATCATTTAACTTTAAATCAAGTAAACATTTTTTTATTTTTTATTTATTTTACATAAAAAATGTATTAATCGTAGTCCTTCATTTAAAATGAATACAAAAATGTAAATTTCATTGCAAAAAAGTATTTGGATGTATAGCTAGTATGAAATTCATTGGTCACAAATAATATGTACACGGATGTATAATAATTATACACGTTAGCGTGTATCGATTCTAGCCCAAGGGTATTCGTAGCTTAATATATGAGATTCAAATCTGAAATCACATAGGGGTTTCCTTACACGATTGTTTCATTAGTTCATCTTTTATTCTAAAATATATTACGGAACTTCATATATTAACATACGCAGGCTATAAAAATGTACATTTTTAAATAACTTGCTATTCTACGTATTATTATATTTTACTAAAGAACTAAAACAACTTTTTGAACAAGACATTTTTGGTCGGAAACAATTTAAAACTAAGTACCCATACATAAATAATATTATAATTATCATTATTTTATTATTCAAATGCGCATTTTTTAATTAATTACTGTCAAAAATAAAAGTTCTTAAGAGTTTAAAACAATTTCCAATTCCAAATTTATTATATTTATCTACCTTAAAATTTTATAGGATTAATTAATATAAGCCTTTTTTAATATTAAAATGAAAATTATAGATTTAAGATAACATCGAGAAAACGATAAAATTAAATAAAGTGGATTCTTATGGTTAGATATAATTATTAAACGCAAATTTAAATGTTATAGATAATCCAAAATTAACTTGGCAACTTGAAATTACAGATGCTAAAATAATTAACAAGGACAATATTAAAGAGATAATTTATAATGACATAAAATATAATGTAAATTAGGATCCAAAAGAAATATCTAATATCTTCAATCAATATATTATTAATGTAGGAAAGGAACTAGATAAGAGTGTAAACTATGAAGTAAAAAAAAATTATGCTTCTAATAGTAGTAAAAGTTTGTCGTTTGATAATCTTTTTTCTATAAAAATTGAGATTGTGGATGTTATCAACGTACTCAATAGCTGTAAGGCAGATACAGCCCCAGGATGTGATAGGATGTCGATTAAATTACTAAAATATGTAATTGACTTTATTAAAAATCCATTAGTCTTTTTCCAGATCTTCTAAAATTACCTGTAACTAAACCAATTTACAAGAAGGAAGATAACAGAAATATTAATAATCATAGGCCCATATCCTTGCTGAGTAATTTCGCTAAAATATTTGAAAAATCAAAAAAACGACTTATTTTTTTTCTGGAATAGAATAAACTTCTATCTAAAAACACCAATTAGGTTTTAGATCCGGTATAGGCACAGAAAATGTCCTATTTAACACGGCGGAATTCATTTATAATGCACTAGACAGTAGTAGAAAAGTTTTAAGTGTATTCTTAGATTTGGCCAAGGCCTTCGATACGATAAACTACGAAATTTTGTGGCAAATCCTTTTTTCTTTCGGAATTGATAAGTTAGTTTATCATGGTTTATTAGCTATCATTTACACAGGAGGAAAATGGTTAGGATTTATAACGTCTTAAGCCTTGAAGGTATAAATAAATATGGTGTCCCTCAAGGAGGTGTATTGCGCCCAATCTTATTCTTACTTTACATTAAAATGATCAGTGATTTATATCTAAATGAGTTAGTTGTATATTATACAGATGACACCTGCTTACTTTTTTCTGACAATTTTTTAAAAGGAGTTCATCGTAAAGCAACTGTTGATGTAAACAAAGTTTACCAATGCCTACTTATAGCATAGAAGCTATACGCTATAATTATATTCATAAGATTAAAATCATCCATGGTAAAATGTGAATCAAACTAAATAATAAAGGTATTTGTTTCCAAATATTTTTAAACGTAAGAAAAAAAGTATTCAAATAATTGCTAAGCTTAACCAGAGGATATGAGGTCCACCCTCTCCAGTAGCTAGATAAGAAAGAGCTCCAGTGTAGTAAATAAACTAGTTTCCTAACTAATATTATCTTTTTACAAAAATTCAAAATAAATACATCATGTTATTCTTTCAGATGTGAATATTTAATATGAAACGACAATAATTAACAGATAATTAATATACAAGAAGAAAAATAAATTAAATTTAATATTATAAAAAACGTATTGCATATCGCATGAATTATTATTCTACTTTAATACTGATCGTAACTAGAATAAATCTGCTCAGGTATGTAAACGAGGTATTACTTTTTATGCGTAATACACAATGTGACGTATATATTAATGTTTCACTATTATCATTACCAGTTGCGTATTTGTAATTTTTTTGTAGAGGGTTGTAAATTTTTTAAAAATATTAATGATTTTATAATATTATAAAAAATACATGCAAGGGTATGAAGTAATAATTATATCATTCTATTATTATTATAAGTACCAATAAAAACTTAGTCAAAATCGCATTGTATAAATTGATGTTCACTTTCTCTGTATTATTCATCTTTTATGAATATTGAACCTTTTTTTTTCGGGTTAGTCGAATTGCACTTATTACCTACAAATAAATGGTCGAATTGCACTTGGTTTGATAAAAGGTAATGGTCGAACTGCACTCGAGTAAAAAGCAGGTAGTGGTCGAACTGCACTCGTTCAAAAAAAAAGTTAAAATGGAAAACGCTTTAAAAATATTAGAAAACTTTCTGTTGAAGAATTCTACGGCGTACTTATTTAATAGCATTATATGTTCGTGCCATTTAGATAACGCAGATAATATTATTGTCCCCAATATGTTTAAAGTAATTTCTGAAAAATACAATGAATTTGGTTTAATATCTATGCTAAATTTATTTTTTGCAGATTTTGAATAAGCAATCTATAATGCGATCAATGAAATGTTTCCTTTATGTAAAATAATAGATTGTAGATTCCATTTATCACAATCATAGTATCATAAAATACAAAATTTAGGACTTTAAATTGATTACAAATCTAAAGCAAAAATTGGAAAATGGCTTAGTAATATATTTGGTTTTTTAGATGTAGTT
>NW_020272004.1:0-7342 GCF_003268045.1 Sipha flava
GCACAACTTGGCCGCCGTAGCCTGGTCTTATTTGGAATAGAGTATAGGCAACTTACCGAAATTCGGGCGGCCGTGTTAACCTTATGGCTAAAACCAAAAACTTCGCCCACGGAGGGGCTTTTGAGCGGACCGACTCGAAATCGACACCGGTCCGTCACGCGCACTTTTTAACACCTTTATAGTCTAAGAATACAAAAAACACTACAGAACTCAAGGAGGTAAAAGCCAAACCGTGTACTGCCACCAGAGGGCACGTCGCGGAGCTCAACAAACGCGGAAACGCACGACTGCACACTTCCACGGTAGGAGCGGAACTAGTAGATAGGGACAGGTAGATCCCGGGTTTTGGTGCCTTTCGGCTACAACTGTGGACCTCATATTAGCACTGAGTGCTAGTCGAGAGCCACAGAGGTTCGGTGAGTCCGGGACGGCGGTCGGTCCGGCGCTAAGTCCGGAGCGGCACGCCGGTCCGGCGCACACCGGGTCGTCTAAGGACCACCAGCACCGAGCGCCCGTGTACCACTACCGGGAGTGGGCGCCCGTACCAGTTCGCTAAGGTCGAGCACCGCCCTCGCACCACTGGTCGGGTCGCGACCTATCCAATTCGCTATCCGGCTTTGGTGCCGGAGTGTACCTTCGGTATAAGAAAAGCCCCACCGATAGGCCGGATAGACGCCCGGGAGGAACCACTTTCCACGGGCCGGACTTGCGTCCGACCCGCTTGGGTGGCCATTCGACCGGAGGTTTTCTCCTCGTCAGCATTTCGACTTTTAACCACATAGTAACTCCTGTTACTGCCACCACGTAACCATGCCCTACCGGTTAGACTCATCGCCCCGGCAGTGACGGGGGGCTCGGTCGGATTTTATCCGTCGTGCAGGCCGAGCGGCTTCCCCCGTCGACCCGTGGCACCAGTCTCACGCCCGTTAGGTACGCACATCACTGGTTGGATGCTCGGCCGAGCGTCTTCGAGGTCTATCTCTCAGCTGTGACCTCCCAGGATTTAGTAGGTGTTCCAAGGCTCTTGGTCGGCCTCCCCGCCTCCCTGAGGCATCTCCGTAGAGATCGGCCCGTTCTTCACGGAGTCACGGCCACAACTCCCGCGCCCTAGTCCCCGAAGGTTTCGGTGCGCCGCGCCCCAGGCGCCGGCCCCGACTGGCCGACCTTTTGGTCGCCTTTTACGACGAGCAGGTCTTACTGCCACGGTATTCTGAGAGGCCCCCGCAGCAGGGCCTGCTACACGTCCCTGACGCATGAGTATTACCCGGCCGAAACGCGCATGAGCGGATCTCACCAATTCTGCCGCTTGCACCGATAATACTCATCTGAGAAACCCCAAGACTGTGGGCTCACGACACTGTCGCGCCCGCGTTTCGGCCGTTGGACTTATCCGTCCATCTGTTTATGCTTTCTACCTGTCCGTCCTATTTTTCAGCGCCGATCGGGCGAATGTTCTGAGTGCCTCATAGGTGATTCTTGTTTTGAGGAATTCACCGCTCTTTGGAGGCCAGCTACAGTTGTTTTCCAACATCACTCTCTTTAACGTCTGTCTAGGCTCTTCCGTGCGTCTACAGGCGTAGATCACGTGTTGTACTGTTTCGGAGCCGTGGCCGCATCTGCAGTTAGGGCTTTCCACGAGTTTGAAACTGTGTAGTCGGCCAAGAAAGTCTCCGTGCCCCGATAGGAGCTGACTTGTATAGTGATCTAGTGTCATGTCTAGCCTGTAGCGGAGCTTGACGTCTGGGATTAGTTTCTTGGTCCAGCTGCCCTTGCTAGAATTCGACCATCTGCTTTGCCACGTATCTAGCAGTTCTTCCTCGAGTAGGGATCTCTGTTCATTCGTTATAAGACCTGCCAACTCTTTTTGGCGTGCCGCGGTCTTTCTGACTTCTAAGTCCAGCGGCAGTAGGCCCGCGATTGCCTGGAGGGCATGTGTGGACGTAGTCCTGTATGCACCCGTTACGGCCAGTAGGCCTCTGCGTTGGACTGAGCCGAGCTTTGAAATGGCTTTTTTGGTCTTGGCACCGCTTTCCCAAATGCGGGCTCCGTACGTTATCCTGGGTATGAATACCGCCTTATATATGATCCTCGAGGTCGATTGGTTCAGACCCCAGTTGGCCGACGTGAGGCCTCTGAGTCGTGAAAACAGGTCCATCGAGTTTTCTGCCAGATTGTCCACGTGTGGCCAGAAGGTTTTCCCTCGGTCGAGGGTTATACCGAGGTACCTGACCGAGTCGGTGGCCGTGATTATATTGCCTGACAATCTTACCGCAAAGTCGGGTTTTCTCCCTCCTTTGAGGCACATCGTTTGCGATTTGGAGGTTGAGAAGCTAAGACCTCGAAGCGTGGCCCAGGCGCTCAACTCCGCTAGTGTCTTTTCCGTGCGGTCAATCGCCTTTGGGATCCTGGCTGCCCCGGCGAGTACGACAAGGTCGTCTGCGTAGGCGATAGTTACGGTGTCCCTTTCCGCTAGTGCTGCGTTGGCTGCCACGTTCCACAGTAGGGGGCCGAGTTGTGAACCCTGCGGACATCCCTTGCGTAACTGTTTTGTGAAGGATACGCCCTCAATTTCCAAAAGTGCTGTTCTATTCGCAAGGTACGAGCGTATCATTCTAAGGCTGTTGTATGACGCCCCGATAGCTACAAGATCTTTTAGTAGTGCGTCCCAGGACAGGTTGTCAAAGGCACCTGTGATATCCAGGAACGTTCCTAGCACGTACCTGTTTCGGGTAGAGTCTATCTCAAGGTCCAGACGATCTATTGCCGACAGGGTGGACTTATTCGCTGTGAATCCATACTGTCGGTCGCACATGTTCGCATCGATCTCCGACTTGAGACGCGCAGCAATCAACGTTTCAAGGGCTTTTGAGATGACTGGTAGAAGGCTGACCGGGCGGTAGGACTTCGCATTTGTGCTATCAGGTTTGTCCTTTTTCCTGATGAGTACCAGGTTAGCCTGTTTCCATGCGTCCGGGAACTCACCGGAGCTTAGGGAGTCTCTAAACAATGACACTATTCTATATCCCATATGTGGCCAGGCTTTCCTCCAGATACCTGCCGTCATTCCGTCTAAGCCTGGGGCTTTATTAGGCCCGATTCTCCATATGGCGTCCTTTACCTCATCAGGAGAGACTGTCCCGTAGTCAGGACGGTGTTCCGCTGTGCCTGGGTCGAAGTTGGATATGTCGAAAGGATCATCGGGTACAAACACTTTGAGCAGCTCTTCTGCCGTGCTCCCGATGTCTCTCGTCATTTCGCCGTTTTCCTTACGGATAACTGACGGTGGGTCGCGGAGTCTGGTGCCCTTTTTGGCCCATCTGAAGGCTGCGCCCCAGATCTTCGAATTACCTTCTTCTGCAAAGTTTTGCCATGCGGTCATTTTTGCGCCTCTAATTATCGCGGTGTGGCGGTTCTTTGCCGCCTTATACGCTTCCCGAGTTTGATCTGTGACACGGGTTTTCGCGTCGCGCCTAGCTTTAGCCAAGTTCTTTTTCGACAGCGTTATTTCACGTGTCCACCAAGGTGGAGTCAGTGAGACCTTGGTTCTGCGTTTTCGCGGGATTGCCTTGTCAGCCGCATTACGTATAATTTCATCGAGTGTTTTGGCCCGTACATGCACCGTGCCGATGTCTGGTGTGTCGTGTAGACCCTGGACAAGGTGACTGCCGAAGCTAGTCCAGTCAGCTCTTCGGGTGTTATATCGTGTACGACCTTGTTGAGGCTGTACATCCGATCCGGATATCACAAAGGTGATTATCCTGTGGTCGCTGTCAGTAGCGTCCACCACAATGTCCCAGTTCTCTATCCTCGAGCTGATGCGTCGGGAGGAGAGAGTGAGATCTATATTGGACCTGCCCATGCCTGTTCTTTCATACGTGCTGAGAACGTGGTTTCTGTTGGCGATGTGCAAGTCATTATCATCAATGAACTCCTCGACCAGGACGCCCCTCGCGTTCCTAGTTTCCGAGAACCATCTTGTAGAGTGGGCGTTCGAGTCTAGGCCCGCGACGACTGGCCTATGGCTTTCAAAATGTGGCCTCAACAGCTCGAGGAAACTCGCCGTGGGACGGCTGTATTTGAAGTAAGCTGATACCAGAGTGTACGCGGAGCCACTGCCGTCCTCTATTATGGCGGCCGCTACATTACAATTTTGCAGGTCTGAGGTGAGGACCTTTAGGTATGGATTTAAAATGACAATTGCCGCTCCGGCTGGGGAGTTGTCCTCTCCCTTTTTCATGATTAGTCTTATAGGGCTGTGGTCAAGTCCCGGGATGGCTCTGCCATCAGCCGTAAGGGGCGGCTCCTGGACCAGGATAATGTCAACGTTGTGCCTAGCGCAATAGTCCCGGAGTTGCTCCGAGACTATTCGCTGGCCGTTCATATTCAGTTGGACCACATTAATCATGCGGGGTACCGAAGTCGGTCCTACGCATCGACTGGACTATTGCAGCCGTCTTCGCCCTGCACTTAGTGTATGAGGCCTTATGCCCGCCTCCACAGTTCGAGCACTTGACCGTTGCGTTGTCACACGACCTACTGTCGTGGGAACCCGCGCAGTTCCTGCATACCGCAGCCTGAGCTCTGCATTTGAGCGCAGTGTGCCCGTACTTCTGGCATTTATAGCACTGTGTGCCTTTCATGTGGAGTTTTATAGAGCAACGGCTCATGCCCAGGAAAACTTTCCGGTTTTCTAGTTTCTTAAACGTTTCCGGGTCCGACTCTATAACCCAGTGGGTGCTGTGTCGGTCACGGGGACCTAGCTTGAAGAGTGGCTTTATTGAAGCGGTGTCATTGGTGCTTAAGCCGAGTTCCGGGTTTTGGGCCTGGATTTGATCAGCCAGTTGCTCCGCGCTTATGTCAACCTCGACGTCGTAGATTATACATCTCGGACGCCGAGGGCCGACTTCTAATAGACCGCTGGTCTGTCTCAACACTTCCAACGTATTACTATCGTCGGGGATGATGGTAATACTGTGGGCCCCTTTAATGGTTCTGGCTCTAGGAGCCTTGGTCTTATTCATTACCTCCGACCAGACCTCTTTACGCGCTTTATCCAGATCTTGGCTCGGGTCATCTATCTTTAAGACAAAAAGGGGGCTTGTCTTCGAGTCGCGCCCCTTTTGCAGCAGCTTTTTTATGCTTTTGCCTTTAGGTACTGGCTTGGCTGTCGTGACGGTGCCTGGGGTCTTGCTTATGTCAGGCTTAGGTGCTGATTTTTTCGCCACTTCAGCGAAAGATTTTGGTTGGTTTTTATCCGACCGTGAGGACTTGAGTGTATCAATCTCAGTTTTGAGCTTCCTTATTTCCTCGTCCTTGTCTTTAAGTTTCTCCGAAAAGACGGAGACTATGTCTTTGATAGAGCTTTCTTGCTCTTGATTAGCACCAAATAGCCTGTTCGCTTCCGCGTTTAGGTCTAGGTATAGCCCTCTCAAAAGAGAGAGTTTCTCCGTCATGCCCTCGGCCGAGGACACGGTCAGCTTTTTGGCCCTTTCTACAGCCACCGTGCATTCAAGCCACGCGAGGTGGTTGAAGAACTCGCGTGTGTTATCCTTGGTCGGGTTGGCGGTTCTAACTTTTGACAGCCGCTCTTTTGGCGACTCTGAAGATTTTCTTTTGGTACCGCTACCAACGGGGGTGTCAACGCCCATGTCACCACATAAGCTGTCGTCTCTGTTGGACCCTGAGCTCCCGGAGGGGACCGGGTCGGATGTTCCGCCCGCCCCGCCTCTGAGCCTTAAAACTTTATTACAATTCATTTCCGATACACCAGCATGTCCGTTTCCGTTCAATTGCGCATAACCCAGGATGGCATGATATCGACCGACGGGGCCATCACCCCCGCCTGCCGTTCCTCGGAGTCCGACCCTCCCCAGTAGGGAGGCTCCAGGAATGTTTTTATTTTTATTTTTACTGTTCATGGTTGTTGGTTTGGTTGTGGGGGCCTCTTAGTCTGGCTCTCCCCTTCGACCCGTTCGACCTGCTGGTGGTCTACTAGGCTCTCCGGATCGACAAGCACGCAAGCCCTATCACCACTACAAGGTGGGCCCCCTCGATAGGGCGTAGATAGGGACAGTGAGAATCTCGTTAATCCATTCATGCGCGTCACTAATTAGATGATGAGGCATTTGGCTATTTTCAGCAGAACGCGGGCGTTACTCCCCGAACAACCTACCCCGAATAACCGATAGAAAAGAAAGTATTCTTGATTGTACTAAAATTTGTAGGCATTCATCATCAAATAGCCAGACCTAGATGCATGAATGGAATTTTGAATTTGGAAGGGCCCTTCTTAAGGGTCTTGGAAGAAATTTGTTCAGAAAATTGCGCCGGAAAAGAGACTGAAAGAGGAAGAAGCCGGGGAGCACTTCTTTATGAGTTCGGTGACGGAGTGGCCTCAGCCGACACCGATACGCTTGAAGGTGCTGGTGGAGGTGTTGAACGCGGTCCAGTTCATGAGTGATCCCCTCATCACGCGTGTTGCGATCGATGAGAGGAATCCGGTGCTAGCGCCCAGTGCCGCCCGCAGGTTGCGGGAGCTCGTCGGCTTCCACAGGCCACGCCATGACAGCGTGGCCGTGACCGTCTGTACTTCGGTCGAGCGTTTTCTAGCCCAGATTGCGTTTATTAGGTCGACTCTGGAGGCGTACTTACCGACTTTATTCGCGTGCCAGAGCCCCATGCTGTTGCCAGATACTATTTGTACATCCACGATATCGGAGGCCCGTCGCCCTTCACCGTCGCTTTTGGTCGCGACTATGTCGGGTTTCAGGTTCCCGTTGGCGAGCTTATATGTGAACTCTGTCTCTACTTCAAATCCTTTGTCCGTAAGCAGCGACGCGGTCATCTTGACTACGTGGTCGTGGCGGTAAATTCATCCCCCGTTGGTCCGGGTACAACTTTGCACGATGTGCGCGAGCGTCTCGCTGGGCACGCCACAGGCGCGACGCGAGGTCGGCCCCTGGCGTCCCCTTTGGACCCGCTTTCTACTGGGGAGAGCGTTGATCCGCAGCTGGCAGTAGCGATCACAGACCGTCACACGACGCCCTTCCGATCTTCCTAGCCACACCGTTGAGGCACATTCCCCAGAAGCCATTTCCAGCTCTTTACCATCCACCGACTTGTGCAGCTGCTCGCACCAGCTGGGTCTGGTGTTATTCCTGGCGACTTGTCGTCGCGTCGTCTCGAGTACCTTCGATCCGTGGATCCTGAAGGCCTCGCGCACGGCCAGAACGTCTGAATTGCCCAGTTTATCGAGTCTACGGACTCGCTGTGAGGGGATGAATGATCGGAGTTCGACAATACCTAGCCCGCCCGCCGATGTCGGCGCATGGATGTAAGAATT
>NW_020272005.1:0-1853 GCF_003268045.1 Sipha flava
TTTTTTTTTTTTATCAATTCATGTATATTGTGTATTTACCGTATGTACATAGTATAACACAAATGAATGATGAAGTTATAGTTGATATACTATACACTATTCACTATTGTTTATAAAAATCATATTTTATTATTTAATGTATCCATTTATTTCAATCCAAGGATTTAATTTTGATGATCACAAATTATTAATTATTAATTAAATAATTGATTAATAATTGATGATTAACAGCATTTGATTTTGGGTAATTGACAGAAAGTACAGAATGGTAAGATGCGTTATCCATTACAATAACGCAAGGTTCCTCTAAATTGTTTAACATATCAATAAACCATTTCTTAAATAAAGTGGCGTTCATTTGTGTGGTAATCTGGGTGTGTAGGACTTGATTTACAGCGTAATATTAATTTAGAATTATTTACAAAACCAAATTTACTTGAACCGGCATGACAAATAAGCAATCGACCTCCTTTTCCAGTCGGCACCTTTAATCCTTCAGTATTTTGAGCATTTTGCCAAATTTGGCCACGTGAATGATTTTGGTATACTGCTTTGTTATACTATACACACCGTCGTACAGCTATTTTTTTTTTTACTTAGCTCGCGCCACGACCGTGGCGCTGGATAATCAGTACTGTATATTATAACGACGACCAGTTTTGCGACGGCAGCCACAATAGAGCGCTGTAGTCGCTGACGGCAAAGGTGGTGTTCCATGTCTTAGTATGAATAACGGGAAGTGGTTACATCGTCAAGGTCCGCTCAAACCGAAGCGGTAGCGGTGGCGGTAGCGGCAGCGAAATTTAATACCCATACGTTTTAATATGAACGCACTCACTATCGCGAAATTAATACCGCGGCGAAAATGTTACCGCAAGATTGAACGCGATATTTTTTTTTTTCGCTGCAGACACTATATTTTTCGCTTACCGCTGCGATAATCAGTTGTAAATTCCCAACTATGAGTTATTAATATATTAATATCTATAAAAATTTTATCGTTACATTGCATGATATATTTTGACTTTATATTCAAACACATTGCAGTTGAATCTAACTAACGTCGTGGTGTTTGAATGTATGAACGATTTTCTTGTTTAAAATTTATAATTTATAATAAAAATGACCCATAAAGTTGAACAGTTAATAGCTATTGTTAAAGAATATCCCATCATATATAATATGACACTTCTAGAATTCAAGGATACGAGAAAAAAGATTATATTTGGGATCACGAAATAAGTGTTAAAATGAACGGTGAAAGCGGTAAGTAAACATATAATTAATCTATAAAAATACAAGTCATTATGATAATAGTTATAAATATTAGTTATGATAAAAAATAATAATAATTAATGTTATTAATAAAAGTCAGTTTTGAATTTTATTATTTACTATCAGTTTTCAAACATATGCAATTAAGTAACAATTCTAATATAAAATAGGTAAAAATAAAAATAAATAAGCAACTAGCTATTTTATCTAAACATAATAAAATTTTACGGTACCTACCTAGTATTTATACTTGTCAATTTTTATACATATTAAATTTGAAATAAAAACTTAAAAATAATAAATAATAAGTAAATCATTATTTATTCATCATTAAAATACTCAACAAAACATTCTCGCACTCGAAAAGCTTCAATTGTACATCTTCTAGGATTATTTTCAATTTTATTCCGTAGTAAAAACGGTTCTTCATCGGCTTCGAGCTCATTGTCGTATATATTACAATTTTGGACTCTCAAATAATTATGTAGTATACATGTTGCCATAATAACTTTTTTTATAGTTGTTTCTTGCATTTCCATTGGCCTCTCAAATACCCTCCATTTCTTCGCTAAAATTCC
>NW_020272005.1:1863-4781 GCF_003268045.1 Sipha flava
AAAAAAACCTTGCGCTGATTTTGTCCAAATGTCCTCAGTAGGTTCCGGCATATATATGGGACCCATGTGTTTAATAATAGCTTCACATACCTCTATGACGATTTGACCTACTGTTGTAAATCCTACCCTATAACTATGACCAATTGTCTTATATGAATCACCCGTTGCAAAAAATCTGTAAATAATAATAAAATAATAAAATAATATATAAATATAAATATATAATAATAATAAGATACTTTTTTAGGAGATGTATTAAAATCGAAGTGGAAAAACCTACGCGATACGTATCAAAAGCATTTGAGAGCTAACAAAACATCTACGGGCCAAAGTGTAAATGGGACCAAAAATAAAAACCTCTCTGCTTATAAAAAGTGGCAGTGGGCGTCTCATATGGAATATTTGAAAGAACATATGACTTTTGCCGAGTAATTAACTATTATAATACTATTTTATTATTTTTATTTGAATATAAATTAATTGTAAATTATTTTTTTTTTAAACTGAAAGAACTATATCCAACGTCCATGAACCTGCTCAAGACGAAGATAATGATACGAACGATTTGTTAAACTACACCGCATCTACTTCTGAAAAAAACGAAGTCATATTTTCTGCGTCTCCTAAAAATCCTCATAAAAAGTTTAGAGATCTAAGTCAAAAAAATATTGGAAATGATTCGCAATGTTCCAATATTGACAAAGTTTTAGAGCATTTTAAAAACAAAAGCAAAACCTCACATAATGCTATGGATGGGATTGAACTGTTAATGATGGACCACGCAAAAACTATAAAAATTTTTTCAGCTAGACGGCAAGCAATAGCTAAAAACAAAATAGCTAAATTAATCGGGGAATTAGAGTTGGAACAAATCGATGAAGACACAACAACATCGTCTTCGTCTCAGTCGTCTCACTATAGCATACCATCAGTGACTCCAACGAGTCCGACGCCGTCGATTATCAGAAATTATGATAATGCTGACAATTTGGATGCAATGTACTATCAGTTGTAGTCAATTTTATTTTTTATTTATTCAAATCGATGAGTGTAAAAAAAGGAACATATATCTATATAAAATTTTTTTTTGTTTAAACAGTAGTACTACCTATATTTTCTAACAGTTAGATATAAACACTAAACATTTTATATATTATAATAAAATATTATAATATTATTGTAGTATTTATTATTTATATATATATTATTACCTACCTTAAAGCAATAGCAAGACGTTCAGGTGGAGGTATTGGCACACGAAAATGAGTCGTTTCTTTACGTATATCTTCATTAATAAAATTTAAAATTTCATCAAAACAATTTGATGTCATTCGAAAATAAATAAAAAAACGTTTTGCATCATTTCGTAGTTGAGGCATTAAATGATTAAATTCACCTAAAATTTCTCTTTGGCTATTAATTTCATGAACCCATTTTCGTCTTTTACGTCTAAAAATTAAATATTACATGGTTTTTTTATTATTTGTTACTGTAACAGCCCAAACCATAATTAAAAACAATTGTAGTTAATGTATTATATGCAAATGGTACCTATTTTGTTCTTCATCATCCATTACAGCTGCTAACAGTAATACATTTTCTTCATCTGAACTTGAGTTTTCATAATATATATCCATGGTATAATAAAAATGTAAAAAAAATATAGTAATTTGTTGTTTTGTACTTTAAAATATTAATATTAATAAATAAAAATATAATAATTAATAAAATAGGTACATGTACGCGCATGGGTGTCACAATGTTGACTAGTAATTTTTGGCGAAATATTTCGCTCTCTGGTTAGGTTATATCAGCGGTATTTAAAAAGCGATAAATACCGCTGCCGTTACCGCCACCGCTACCGCTTCGGTTTGAGCGGACCTTCATTCGTCACCCGCGGCATAATCATGAGTATATTTTAGAGATGTGTCGTTCGCGAACGAACGGATCTTATTGAACGGGTCAAAGTAGTGAACGATATGATCCAGATCGCCGAATCGAGGTGATCCGGATCACCTGATATTTTTTTTTCGTATTGGTTCTTGGTTCACACTGTCTCCCCGATTCCCGAAGACCCGAATCCTATAATAGGTACTCGAGTCACGAACGACGCGAACAGTGTGAACCATGTTGAATCAGGATTTAAACCATTTGGAATTGGAATCACAAAAAAACAAGACTGATAGAGACACGAGTTTTTGATAACACGTTATCATTATAATATATATGCACATTTTTATTTTGCTCCTCTTCATAATTTTATAATGTCATTTAACTCATAATAATAATTAAATAACTAAATAATAACTAATAACTATTAGTATACAATAAATATAATTATATAAATCACAACATGTTGTGGTTAAGAAATAAAATTTGTGAAATTTTTGATGTTGTGAGTCGAGATCTTCTTTCATTTACAACTTGGCCTGCTTTCGAAAATATCCTCTCACAAGGTACTGATGTCATAATACACAGTCTCCTTTTAGTTAGTCTATACAATCGTGGGTACATATTTTTGTGCTTAGCCCACCAAACCAAAGGATTTTCCGCACGATTGATCAATGGTTCATTCAAATACTTGTCAACTTCAATTATACCTGCCACTGACGAGTTGGATCCTCCGATCAAATTCACTACAGTTTCATCAAACTCTTTCCACAGCATTGAACTTGAATTACTAGTAGAGGTAGATGTAGAAACTTGTTGATGATTGGTTCGTTTGATTCTAATATAATACTTTGAGCTTTAGTCTTTAAAAAAACGAACTGCATTCTTACAATGATTTTCATTAGAGAATGCAAATGTCTTGAACCTTGGATCCAATAATGTAGCTTGATTAATTAACGGGTTCTCTTCATAATTACCAAATCTTGCATGCAACTCATCCTTTAAAACCTGACACATGGAACTAATTT
>NW_020272006.1:0-2608 GCF_003268045.1 Sipha flava
TATATATATATATATATATATATATATATATTATATTATTGTGTACAAATTATGAATAATTTATTATTATTATTATTATTATTTAATATTATAATATATAAATGTGCATAATAATTTAAAATGTTTAATGAATCATTTGTTATTTTATAGTTTTATTACGGATAAATAAATAAAAAAATATTTTTTTTAGAAATTTTAACTAAAACATTAAAATTTCAGATTAAAACTACTACTACACCGTTTCCAAAAGAACATCGAAGTACGTTATTGGGCAAACAAGGACGTAATCTTAAGAATATTGAAAAACGTACAGGAGCACGTCTTCAAATACCGTGTATGAAAAATTTGGCTGACATAATTTATATAACTGGAACAAAGGATTCCACGAAAAAAGTAGTTCAAGTATGTATCAAAAATATGTTTTAATGAATCGGAATTTAAGTTTAATACATTAAAGTAAATTAATTTTCGAAAAGAATGGCTAGAATGAATAGGTTGGAGAAAAATTGACAAAATAGATAATGCCTATTTTTAAAGTGGTTATTTGTGACCGTAGTAGTTTATTTATTTTATTAATTAAATTAAAATTAAATCTTTTAATAAATATTTGAAAATTTTACGATTTCTAAATTAAAATTCCAATAATTTTTATTATACTTTTATAGTAAAAATAAATTAATGAGGATTTTAATATTGAATTTTGATATAACAATATACGAATTCAATGAACTTTTAATTTTAATATTACTTATAGGTTTAAAAGTTTTTAAAAGATTTCTGATATGTTTTATTTTAGAAAAAAATTTACAAGTATTATGTATTAACGAAATCGGGTATTTTAATAAATTTCCATCAAATAGTTTCTTTCGTAATTTTTTAATAATTAAAATTTTTGTTAGGAATTGGAGGAAATTATAATTAAGTTGAAAAGTAAAATTGAAAAAGAAATAAAAATTGATCAACGTCACCACGGAGCGATAATTGGATTCAATGGTGAAAAAGTTCGAGAACTTCAAAAAATATTTAATGTTAAAATTATATTCCCCAGTCCAGGTAATTAATAGTATTAATAGTATTAATATGTTTGTATTTTTTGTATTTTGAGAGTTTATAAATAATATTTGGTTCGATATTTTAGTTGAGGCTAGAAATAATTTAGTTAAAATACAAGGTTTGAACGATGATGTAAATAAAGCATTTAAATCATTAGCTGAATTGGCCGAAGTATTGGATGAAATCAACTATGTGTTGGAAATTCCTATTTTTAAACAATTTCACAAACTTAATGCTGGAAAGAGAGCAATATTTATTAAAAAGGTAATTATTATTTATTAACTTTTGTGATTCGACCTTTAGAAATATTGTTATTTATATAATTTAATATTCTAGATTAGAGAAGAGACTGATACGAGAATTTTTTTACCACGTGAAGGAGGCAATAAGGATGTTATTAAAGTCATGGGAAATAAAAAAAAAGTTTTAATCGCTTATGATATGATTAAAGAAATACAAAATGAAATTGTTGGTCTTTTATAAATATTATTTATTTTTCAAGTTTATTTTTAATTTATCAATCATGTAATTTTAGGGAGACATAATAACAAAGGAAATGGTGTTGGGAAATGTTAAAGTTAGAAATGCCATTGTAAATCTAGGGAATAAATTCATTCAATCTATGAAAGAAGATTGTGGGGATAATGTGACATTGAATTTACCAACTGTTAAAGGAGATAATGTAAGAATATACTTATTTATTAAACTTATAAATTAAAATGACAATTTAACCAAACTGGTTAAACAAACAATTTAACTGGCTTCTGGCAGTTTCTCTCTTTGAGTAAGAAACGATTGTCTCAAGAGATGAAACTGCTTCTCCTCCCCTAATACAATAAGTAAATTTTCAAGAAAATTTCCCAAATGCTAAAATCTATTAAAAAAATAGTAAACCGTTATTTTAAAGCTAAACTTTTATTCATAGACTATAGTTATCAAAGGACCTGAAGATGATGTTAAAAATGTTAATACACAAATTCAGACAATGGTTAATGAAGTTCATAAATATGTATTTGATTTGAAAGTAAATCCGAAGTTTCACAAATATTTAATTGGAACAAATGGAGCCAATGTTAAAAAGGTATGTTGTTAAAATAATTTAATATAAGGGTACAATGTGTTCATTTATGGTTTAATACTTGGATTCTAGATCAGACATTTAACGAATACAAGAATAATTTTCCCGCCTGAAACTGATTCCACTAATGAAAATATAACTATTGTTGGTAAAAAAGAGAATGTTAATAAAGCAAAAGCAAAATTTGAAGTTATGATAACCGATATTGGTAAAGTCATCGAAGAACATGTAGAAATCAATGAAAAATATCATGGCACTTTAGTGGTCAATCAAAAAGAATGTATACACAAATTGAAAAAAGAATGTGGCAATGTTAAAATTGAATTTCCTAATCTTAGTGCTGGAGATAGAGTTGTGATCAGTGATAGTAAAGCAGATGTTGCTCTTTCTAAACAAAGACTTTCAGACCATGCTAAAGTTTTGGTATGTATAATTCAATACAAATGCACGTGTATTAAACTAACCTGTCTATTTTTT
>NW_020272006.1:2618-8427 GCF_003268045.1 Sipha flava
CACAGCGGCGTAGCAGTGGTGCAGTAAGTGTGACGCACCGAGACCTTCGTGATTTGGGGCCCTTAATTCAAAAGAAAACTGATATGAACAAAAATAAAAGCTTGCGTTAATTACAACCAATTATTTGTTTTTATTTTTGGTAGAAATAAATAATAAAAACATTTTTTTTTTTTCAAAATCTCATCAACGTCTTTTATTGTTAGATTAGTCAAAATACGAGAATGAAAAATTAAACTATTAAATTAAAATGTAATTATAATGAAATAAAATATGATATATTAAATACGATAAATTTAATATAGAAACGAATTTTAGTTTTCATTTTATATTTGGAATTCATTTTTCTAATTACAATAACTAAATAGTCTTTACAGAACAAACAGGGCTCGAAATGGTTCACGAAAAATTTTTTTCAGCGTTCCGATTCGTAAAAAAAAATAACGTATATCGTTCCGGTTCAAACAAATTTTTAGTGTACCTACCATATTTTGGTAAAATTTAAACATTTTGCAGAATTGTTCGTTGTAAAATATTTAATAAACATCAAACGACCGTTATGCATAAGTACATTTATTGCTTATCTATACGACAATCGCCGTCCGCCGATAGTGTATTTTAGCTTTATTTACACAATACGTATGTGAATTTTAAAAGTTAAAAATAAAGCATTTTACCGGATTCACACTATTGAAATCACTTGTATGTTTTTTCTCGCATGCATATTTTTACTCGTGCAAGAACAAAATTGAACAAATGTGAACGTTTATAGTACGCAAGCTCTTGCATGCAGTCCAAAACGTCGGACAGAAGTTGAATGAAATTAGGTAATTTTAGGCCAGTTTATTCCCGAACACGAATAGTGAACCACGTGATCAATGTGATTTCTTAATTCAAAACAAACTGATGCGCCAACACTATTTTTTCTACTAATCCATTGTCGAACCCATAATCTTTTTTTTTAAAAGCCTCTCGCTTCTTTTTTAAGATTTCTTTACGAAGCATATCGTAAACAATATAAGTACTCCTATTTTGTTCGATCCATTTAACAGTCCCGTTAAAAATTTAAAAAAAACAGCACTTCTACTCGCCATCAGATCACTTTTGAAACTAAACAATATTTAAATACATACATGACTAAAAATATACAAGTACATATGTAAATAAAGCTCTTAAAGCACGTGTCACGGAATTCACGTATACACGTGAAATACGTGTTTATCCAAATATATATATATATATCCATTTTTATAATGATGAAAATTAGTAATTTTATGTTATGCACTTGAAGTTTTAATAAATATTATTAGTACAGTATTAAGTTAAGGTTATACCTACGTTTTTATTTTGGATTTTACACGTAACACGTGAAACGTGAATTCACGTGTATTAAGAGGTCTATATGCGAAAATGCACTTTTTAATATTTAAATACATTTTTGATTTTTATATGAACTTTTTATTTTTTCGATCAATTATCGTTTGATAATACAGACTTAAAAAAATTGTATTATTAGTCGTTATTAATCGATATAAAATTATATTTTGCATATTTGTAACTATTGGTGATTTAGTTTGTTAGTTGTTTATAGTTATAGAAGAACATTTAGTTGATTTATACGACGTATCACATCACTTTCTGAAATATTATACTGGTTGAACATTGATATCGAATTCGAACGAATTAAATTTATTTATTCATTCGCATTCTGATTTTAGTTTTCAGATTTTGTTTCAAGAAAGTATCTGTCTAGAACATCAATTACAATGATGAACAATGTATTAATGGTGTCTGGCCAACCGAGTGCAGGAGATGCTATGAGTAATGGCAACAACTACAATCTTTCATTTCCAGCTTTGCCAGTTTTGAAGACTTCGGAGACAATTGGGACTGCACAATTAAAAAAACGGAGTAATTTTAAATCTAAAACGGTGAACGAAGTAATTTATCATGCCATTTTAATAGTAACTAATAAGTATTAGATCGATCAGTCTGATATTGATTTGTAACACGGTTGCATGTCAGTGCGATTATAATTTGTCCGTTCCGTTACCGCAATTTTATTTAAGTTACTTTATTAGTTTATTTAAGTTAAGTTAGTTAGTTCAGTTTACGGTATTATACGAGTATCCACGGTATTATATATCGTATTTATGCGACTTCACTTTCAAGATGGACAATATACCCTCTCCGCTTACTACCAAACCCAAAGGGTCGCTGCTATCATAGCATAATTCTCCAATCCATACAGGGAAAAACACTAAACCATTAGTCTCGCCTAATCGTTTCGCTGTCTTTTCGAGCGAAATGGACAAAGAAATCAAATTCGACACTTCCTATGACGTACATAATATAACCAAAGAATCTATTGTTTACCATCAATATAAAAACATCAGGTCACTATATATATCAGATGTCCTAATGGAATTAGATTCCCGCAAAAGAATTACGAATGTTATTCAAAATGGCCATACGCTTCCGCTGTTCATTGTTGCAATTAATCCAAATACAATTTTTAATGAATCATCAATGTTGCACACTAAAATTTAAGTCGAATTACCCAATAAGACTTATAGTGATTCACCTCAGTGTCTAAATTGACATAGCTACGGTCACTCTACGCTAACTATTAACATCACCATACCGGAAATAATGACGATCCTTCATCCTTCACGCTGTGTTAAACGCAGGGGAAATCACTCTTAAAACAGTTACATTAAAGAGAAAGGCAGTTTAACCAAGTGCGGCTTTTGCGCGGGTGATCATATTTCCAACTATAAAGGTTGTTCTAAACATGAATTACTTCTTAAACGTCGCAAAACAACCTACTTGTAATCATCAAAATAAAAATATTGTACTCACGTCTCCTTTTATCAAACTTTTTTCCAAAGCTTCTTGCGCCTCCATCACTGGTTCTAATAATATCCAATTACCAAATAGTCCTATGGACGATATACCGTTTTCCAATTTATCTCAGATCTTCTGGCATTAATAAATCTTATATTTATCCTTCTTTTATAATTACAGCTCTTCTACGCAATCACCTTACTCCTAAGCCCAAATTCTTTTCTACTTTATTCATTTAAATGATCACGTCTTTAACCTGTTGATATGTTATCCATTACTTTTAAATTTTAATTGGTCAATCAAAATTAACTCTTATTTCATAATTATCTCAAATTATTATATTTTACTAATATTATTTTATGATAATGATTATTGTATATTAATGTTAAAATACATACTTAGTTATCTTACATGATTTAATTGTTGAGCTATAATAACTTTGTGTCAAAAGTTAAATAAATAATAAAAAATAACATAAAAATTATAGAACGATAATTTACATATTAAAGAACATCATTATTATGTTTTTAAATAACATTTTTCTGTATGAATAGTAATAGTTTAGAAAGTTTATATATAGTTTATATATAGTTTTTAGTTTAGTTGATTTATATCTAAAATATAAATAAAAAAATATCTTAATTTTTATTTTGTAAAATTTGTAGATAATTACTATACCTGTCCAAGACAGACATTGGGACAGGAATAGTCAATTAGAGCATGAAAAATGTAAGGAAGCATATATGAAAATTGGGAAAGAGTATAATGTAGGAATAGAAATTTGTATTTCAAAAACCATGGATCTTACTTTACAAATCAGCGGCAATAGAGTTAATGTTGAACGAGCAAAACAAAAGATTATCACAATCGAACAAACTCAAGTAAATAAGTTTTAATTAAGTTGGAATTAATAAGATTAACTGATAAAAATAATATTTATTATTTATATATATATATATATATATATATATATATTATATTATTGTGTACAAATTATGAATAATTTATTATTATTATTATTATTATTTAATATTATAATATATAAATGTGCATAATAATTTAAAATGTTTAATGAATCATTTGTTATTTTATAGTTTTATTACGGATAAATAAATAAAAAAATATTTTTTTTAGAAATTTTAACTAAAACATTAAAATTTCAGATTAAAACTACTACTACACCGTTTCCAAAAGAACATCGAAGTACGTTATTGGGCAAACAAGGACGTAATCTTAAGAATATTGAAAAACGTACAGGAGCACGTCTTCAAATACCGTGTATGAAAAATTTGGCTGACATAATTTATATAACTGGAACAAAGGATTCCACGAAAAAAGTAGTTCAAGTATGTATCAAAAATATGTTTTAATGAATCGGAATTTAAGTTTAATACATTAAAGTAAATTAATTTTCGAAAAGAATGGCTAGAATGAATAGGTTGGAGAAAAATTGACAAAATAGATAATGCCTATTTTTAAAGTGGTTATTTGTGACCGTAGTAGTTTATTTATTTTATTAATTAAATTAAAATTAAATCTTTTAATAAATATTTGAAAATTTTACGATTTCTAAATTAAAATTCCAATAATTTTTATTATACTTTTATAGTAAAAATAAATTAATGAGGATTTTAATATTGAATTTTGATATAACAATATACGAATTCAATGAACTTTTAATTTTAATATTACTTATAGGTTTAAAAGTTTTTAAAAGATTTCTGATATGTTTTATTTTAAAAAAAAATTTACAAGTATTATGTATTAACGAAATCGGGTATTTTAATAAATTTCCATCAAATAGTTTCTTTCGTAATTTTTTAATAATTAAAATTTTTGTTAGGAATTGGAGGAAATTATAATTAAGTTGAAAAGTAAAATTGAAAAAGAAATAAAAATTGATCAACGTCACCACGGAGCGATAATTGGATTCAATGGTGAAAAAGTTCGAGAACTTCAAAAAATATTTAATGTTAAAATTATATTCCCCAGTCCAGGTAATTAATAGTATTAATAGTATTAATATGTTTGTATTTTTTGTATTTTGAGAGTTTATAAATAATATTTGGTTCGATATTTTAGTTGAGGCTAGAAATAATTTAGTTAAAATACAAGGTTTGAACGATGATGTAAATAAAGCATTTAAATCATTAGCTGAATTGGCCGAAGTATTGGATGAAATCAACTATGTGTTGGAAATTCCTATTTTTAAACAATTTCACAAACTTAATGCTGGAAAGAGAGCAATATTTATTAAAAAGGTAATTATTATTTATTAACTTTTGTGATTCGACCTTTAGAAATATTGTTATTTATATAATTTAATATTCTAGATTAGAGAAGAGACTGATACGAGAATTTTTTTACCACGTGAAGGAGGCAATAAGGATGTTATTAAAGTCATGGGAAATAAAAAAAAAGTTTTAATCGCTTATGATATGATTAAAGAAATACAAAATGAAATTGTTGGTCTTTTATAAATATTATTTATTTTTCAAGTTTATTTTTAATTTATCAATCATGTAATTTTAGGGAGACATAATAACAAAGGAAATGGTGTTGGGAAATGTTAAAGTTAGAAATGCCATTGTAAATCTAGGGAATAAATTCATTCAATCTATGAAAGAAGATTGTGGGGATAATGTGACATTGAATTTACCAACTGTTAAAGGAGATAATGTAAGAATATACTTATTTATTAAACTTATAAATTAAAATGACAATTTAACCAAACTGGTTAAACAAACAATTTAACTGGCTTCTGGCAGTTTCTCTCTTTGAGTAAGAAACGATTGTCTCAAGAGATGAAACTGCTTCTCCTCCCCTAATACAATAAGTAAATTTTCAAGAAAATTTCCCAAATGCTAAAATCTATTAAAAAAATAGTAAACCGTTATTTTAAAGCTAAACTTTTATTCATAGACTATAGTTATCAAAGGACCTGAAGATGATGTTAAAAATGTTA
>NW_020272007.1:0-5391 GCF_003268045.1 Sipha flava
TTTTTAACGCCGTTAAAGTTAATTAATATACGTATAAATATGAAATATTCTGACCGTCTCTGCTCATAATCGTTTTTCGTATACAATGATTTATCGTTGAATTAAAATTTATCAATCACCGTATATATTATAATGAACTGTTTGACACCTATTTTACAGCACACCGGTTGCTCACTATTTTATTTTTCATTGATGATTAATACCATAGATGAATTTAACTAATCCAATCTAATCCAATTATTTATTTTATTTGTTTTATTCAGCCAAATCAATTACAGATACATAAATTACATAAATATAAATAAATATAAATTAAATAAATATAAATTACATAAATATTAGCTGATACGTACACTGTTGCGACCCAGATGTTATTTTCAAATGAATTGTACAATAATGTTGGTAAAGGAAGTGGATATTTATTTAACTTAAGAGAAATCACAATAACATAGATAAAGTATATAAAATATATGGAGTGTAGATTCCTTGTGCACACCTACATGCGTCAGAAGGCTCAGAGCAATTAACTTGTAAGTCGTAACGGTCAGGCAATGCATATACGGACAGAGTCCTTGGAATCTCCAATGGTGATATGTGGGTGACTTGTACTGTGGAATCTAACTGGTGTCTCGTCTCTCGCCCTTTTGTATTTATGTTGGTCATGTGACGGCTAGGACACTGCTGTTTGGTATGAAATCGTTCCGGACGTCACGTACTTAATTTCTAAGGACATTTCCTTGAAAAAACGTGACAATTTCTCTTAACAATTTTTATGTGGGCACGTCTGACAACACGATATTTACGTGCCTTACAACAACAACAACAACACCAACTGAGTCATAAGCTAGTATCTTTTATACGAATATAGATAATTGCTGGATATGAAATTATTATAAACTGATAAAAATAAATTATGTGAATAGATAGTAAGTAGTACAAATTATTAAGCTTAAGCCCAAAAAACTCACGATCTTGAAGACTTTATTAAAGCTGGAAGCTTAAAGCGACATCAAAAGTTTAAGTAACCACTTAATATTAGGTTTTACGACGAATGTAGAGGGGTACAAATTTTTTTAAATAAGGTACAAATGGATAAAAATCGGGTACTAAAAAATGAAATTGTTTAGGAGGAGATTTGATGAATTACGGGTGCCAGGACAACGCACCTATGTTGACCGTAATATGGACGAAATAATTGACAATTTGGAACCCTGCGTCCTCACCATAACAGGCGAGACTTCAGGTTCTTCTGATTTTTAACTGTATATAAATGTATAATTGCCTTATGTAAAGATAATTTAAATTTATTATGCGATTTATATTATATTTAAATTTTTATAATTATTTTGACAATCATTTTAAAATTGATGAGATTTATATTTGTATAGTTTAATTTTAATTGTCTTCTGAAAAAACGTAAATAAAAATAGTATTAATTTATGAATGACTGACGTATATGTAATTTTTTTTTGTATAATATTAACATTACCCTATTGTATTGTATTGTTAATAAACAAATGTATATTAATTTTATCTATATTTCATATCATGGACCAAGTATATAATACAATTTCGATGTGTAAGTAAACCGCTTAATAACAGCGACAGAGAGATATAAAAAAAAAATACGCACAATGCATTTTAAATTATTTGAATACATCGGCAGTCGGTAATAGACTAATTAGTGCTCCCATCCGCGACGGCGCATCAGGCGCTACCACGGAACAAATGCCACGCCCATGCGCACAACTTTGCCGCCGAGTCATCATGTCTATGCCAGTCAAATTAGGTTTGAATTCAGAATTAATTAGTGGAAAGCTGAAAATCGTTTTAATTGTTTAAGTATAAGTCTAGTATTAGGGGAATATGTTTCCCCTTCTCGAAGGTCGGCGTTGGTCGCCATCTTGACAGTCGAAAATACAGCTCCAAAATCAGTTTTTTTTTAGTTTTTCGATAATTATTCAAAAAAAATAGTCTAATATTGAAGTTCATAATTGACGTTGAAATTATACGTTTTTTTATGTTTTTTCAAAAAAATGATTTTTTTTTTTAGGTTTTTTGACTTATTTTGAAATCCGTCAATTTTACGACAAAAAGTCTTACTATACAATTTGTAGAGATTGTAATTTTACATCTAACAGTGTTTTATTCAGTAATTATGTGAAAGTATCAAGGTCAATAAAATATTTAGATTTTTGACTCTCAAATCACCGGTTACAAATGTAGGCGTTTCAAATACGTTTGTAAAAAATTCGTATGTATTTTATTGTGAAAAACACCAACAAATATTTATAATTTTATACATTATAGTAAATATAACTATAATAATTACAATCAAGGTTATTAAGTTATTAGTTAAATGAGTATAGTTACTAAGAAAATAATATTTTGCAATTAAATAACATTATGTCATATTTTATGTATTAACCTTTTATATTAAACATTTATTTTTTAAATGAATACAAATTTATTGAATTGTGTTAATAGTAACTACTAATGCAAGTTTTGATTGTGTGTGCTCGCGCGCGCGCGTGTGTGTATGTGTGTATTGGGAGAGGGGTTTCATTTACAATAAACGTGCTGTGAAGCCGTCAGGAATGCAGCTAGCAATATCCATTGTATTATATTCGACCATCTGGTCACCTTCTATTGGCGACCGATCCTATAATACCTTATGACCATCATTTTACTGAATTATAGCCCATAGTTGCTTATACATAGTTTTTCTTTATCCGTAAGTTATTACACATAGTGTGTAGTGTATACACAAATGCCATCCAATTTCAGTTTTACGTATACGTCCAAGCCGTTACGTTCGTCTTCACTCGCGTTCCTCCGTATTTGTTGTTTGTGTGTTTGTTGTCCTTGTTCTTATTCTACTGTGATCGTATTTTATTTTCGCTAGTGTTATTAACAAGTTGACTGCCACGAAGACCATATTTGGTACTCACGTCTCCTGTGCCACACATTTTAAACACGTTTTGTTCTACAGGCTTTGAGTACCAATTCTGGTACTCACACCATTTGACTCTCAGGGTTTGAGGGTCAATTTGGGTACTCACTATTTTTGGTGATTACGTCACTGAGAAACGTTTCTGATGCTCAATTCGTTTAATGGAGTAGAAAGAGGAGAAAATTTCAAACTGAATACAGCAAACAGCGCTCAAATTTAATGTTTTTTAAAATAAAAATGTAACTACCAAAAAAAAATATTATACAACTCGTATTAATATTATACAGTATACACTTTAAGCTTTTTTAGTTAAAATATTAATGAATCAAACATAAATATATTTAAAAAAAATTTATACAACTCGTAATATTATTATTATTATATATTTAATTATAAATTATATTTTTTTTGTTGAATGCAATTTGAAAAAACATTCCAAACAGAGATGTTTAGAACAGCCTGGACACTTCGTTGACACTTTGCGTGTAACTTTTTGTGCGTGTTCCCTTCCCCCTTGTTGTACCATTTCGAAATAACAATTTGAACATCTACCACGTTTAGAATTAACAATTTTATGAATTTCTCCTCCAGTTGATTTGGGTATCATTGGTATATTGGCTTTCATTAGTAAAACTTGAATTATATTTTCTCTAAATTCTACCACACCCATTTTATTACCAGTCACAGTATTAAACAATGTCAATGCATTTAATAAACTTGTATTTAGTAGAATTTCGAATGCTACTTTTCGATACCATTTTAAAGATCGACGAAGTGGTGAATGGTAAGAACTTCTCAAATCAGAAATATCGACAAAACCTTTTGCCTTATTATAATCCATTATCATTTTTGGTTTGAATAATTTTTGACCACGTTTGTTAGTTGTTTCTATTAAATTGTCTTTGTGTTTTGTTGACAACATAAGTACATCGCGTTTGTCCTTCCACTTCATTATTACAATATTATTTTCATTTTGGCATTTAATCAAAATTAAATTTCATTACAGAATTGAGAATATTAATTTAAAATTGCACTATTGATTATTTATATAATGTATATAATATATATTGATTATATTATACTCGTAATCAATGAGTATACAATAAATAAAATGACTTATTTAAATACACAAAACCAAATCACTATACTTACTATATTTAGTTTTAACTATTATACAGTAGCCGCCGCTTATTGGACTCACGGTTAATTGACTCATTCGTCTATTAGACTCAAAACGGCTGGTCCCGATTTGCACATATACTAACACACAGCAAAAAATTCGTCTATTCGACTCACACACCGGTTATTAGGGTCATTTTAAAATCAGATAAACAAGGAAAATATGTACATCATTGAAAAAACGTGTTATAAATAAGTCGGTACCGGTACATATTTTGCTTTTATCGCGGAGATAAAATAAATTACTTTTCACGATAAACCACGGGGTGGCCATACGTATACGTAAGTGAAGCATTTAGAAGGAGAACGTTTAGAGTGTCCAATTGAAAAGCATTAAATTATTGTACCAAATTATTGTATCCCTTACTCAACCTAATCACTGATAAGACACGGTTATCATATTTTAAATTTTTTTTTTAATGTTATTATTGTTATCGTTGTATATTGGCGCCAAATTCAAAGTCTCAAGTTTCGAAATTGGAATTCTCGTCTGCTAAATGTTTAATACGTAAAGTAAACATGCTGTTTACTGTATGTAACATACTGTATGTCTTTACAATAAGTAAAGTTTTTCATTATTACTTTTACTTTGTGCTTAATAGTCTACAACTCTAAGACAATGCCAAGTTGTTTTTTGTGTAAACGTTCTTGGTCTGCGAAAAAAACAGACGTTAGCTTTCATCGGTAAGTAACACTTATAAACATTTTTTTTTGGTACACGTTAAACATTTTAATAGTTTAATTTTTGTAATGTATATTAGACTACCAGCAGATGAACCACGTAAAAATCAGTGGATCCAATTTTTTCAAGATTGTGGTGCTGACACCACCAAAATTAAGCCTTCTACCTCCATATGCTCTGAACATTTCATTTCAGACTGTTTCAAAAATTATGTTAGAAGCAAACTTTTAAAAGAAGATGCCGTACCTTCTATCATGGTAAAACGTTTAAAATATGTAAGTGAACTCAATAATACTATTTATCTAAATTTTGCTCTACAAAATCACATTCATGCCTACCAATTATAGTTTAAAATTAATATGAATATTTATTTATTAACTTTTCACTGTTTAGGCTAAAATTACTGTTCCTGAGGTGAAAGTGTCTGTATCCAATACATCAACATCTACTTGTGTAAGTATAAAATATCATTTACTTAAACATATTTATAATACATAAATGGTGTTGTTATTATGATTATATATGTAGCAAGAAGGGATTGAATTGGAAGGTTTTGGAAAACTTCCTGATCTACCTT
>NW_020272008.1:0-8106 GCF_003268045.1 Sipha flava
TTATAAATAAAATATGCTTCACGTTTTATAATTATATGGATTGGTGTGCCGCGAAAATTTTGTAGGAGATGGAGTGTGCCGCATTGTGAAAAAGGTTGAAAATCACTGCTGTATTACATATTATGTCAAAGGAAATTTTACTATACCATTTTACTCCTTTACGTAAACAGGTGTGGTAAGAACCTATTTGATCACTTACATCAATTAATCCTTTGTCACGGTTATAATCAATAATCGCCTTAGGTTTCATTTGAACTATGTCATTGTCCGTGTTTAGTTGTTTTCATGAGAACATCTCTTCTATCTTTCCATTTTAAAACTGTTACACCAAGGCTATTTTGTTTAGCTACCATTTCACTTCTTTTCAATTTTGTTGTCAATATTTCTTTTGGAATCCGTTTTCTATTTTTTCGTAAAGTTTCCACCAAATGAGTATTTCTATCCAATCATTTTTCAGCAAGGTCTATACTGTTGTACCAATTATCAGCATATAAAGTACGTCCAAAATCAAAGTAGTCCGATCATAATTCAAATACAACTTTAGTAGCAACCGAAGTATTTTTGGAAGCTTCTTTTCCACTATAAACTTTATATTTTGAAGTATAAAAATCAGAAGTTCACAATTTAAAAAATTTTATACCATAGCGATGTCTTTTAGATGCATTGTATTGTTTAAATAACAATCGTCCCGAAAACGGAACCATTGACTCATCAATACACACTGAGTCATTAGGTATACGTGCTGCATTAAATTCATAGACAAGCAAATCAATAAGTGGTTGAATTTTATACAAACGGTTATTAGATGTAGATATGTTATTGTCAGACAAATTTAATGCACTAAGTAATAATTCAAAACGGTTTTTTGGCATATATTAAGGTAGGGATTCCCAACCTTTTTTACCTAACGGCGCATTTGATCATTTTAAAAAATTTCACGGCACACAAATAAATAATTAATAAAAAAAATCACAATTGTGTCATTGTTCTTCTAAAAATGCTTTTATTTTTAACATTATCTAATTATAATATTCACAATATACTTATATTAAATAGGAGTTGTAGAAATACAAACTACAGTTATATTTTGAAACTCCAATATTTTTATTCATTAATTTTGATAAAAAAAAATAAAAAATTATGTGAAACTTAAATATAATGTAAATTAAAAAAAAAAAAAATTATAATCTGAAACTTAATAAATTATAAATAATAAATTGTTTTTGTTTAATATTTTAATGATACAAATTTAATGTGATATTTAAGACTGGTGTTGTTCGGGCTCGCCATTAATTTGAAATTGCGCGCCAAACGCACGTCATTTGCGCCATAAGCTTCTCGAAGTTTCGAGAAGTTTCGTGGCGCGCCCTCTCCCACCGGCGAGTCACAAGAAGACCGGTTCGGTCAACGACCGCTTGGGTGGTGGGTTTTTTGGCTTGCCGTCTTCGTTCGTGTGCGTAGTCGATGACACAACGGTTCCGTGTGATTGCCGCGTGCTTCCCGTGACGACCGTTTCTTGTGGCGTCAATTACGGTTTTCGTTACGTACGGACGTATTTATCATTATTATTTATTTTTGAGCTATCTACTTCGTGTTCGTCGTTCGTCCGTGGCTCTCAGCGTGATCGTTTCCGACTCCTTTTTCAAGACGTTTTGAGTGCGATTTGGATTATGTCCACAACGGTCGACGTAGTTGTTCTCGGTTCTTTTTCAACATCGTACTAGCCGCTAAGTGACACCGTCGTGCCTTGCTGTCCGGACGTTCAGTCGCTGGAGAACGTTTCAGATAATTTTCTGCTCACCGTCGATAAGACATCCGCCGGTCTTGGTGTTCGTCGCACGTGCTTTTAGCGCGGTCGCGAGGGCGCAACCATCCGAGCACACCATCCGACCGTTCGAGGTAGCTTTTCATAACGATTCCGTTATTTATTATTTATTCTATATTTATATTGGACCGCCATGGTTTTTTATTATTACAATTATTTTGTTATTATTATATTGTGTTATAGCCGATAAGGCGTATTATTATTGTTATAAAATATTTTATACATTTTATATACGTAAGGGCGCGTAAGTTTTTTCTTAATATAATGGATGTACATTTTAGCAACCATACATCTTATTGTTATGTGTTATTATTATTAAGCAAGGGTAACCTTATTTCAACATCCCGCAAGTCACGTCCGACAACCGCCGTCCTCGTAGGAGCGGACGCGGCGCATAAACAGGTATTTTTAACACAATTCCTCTATTCGGGGTGAAACAGTTGAAACAGCAAGACACAAATAAGGTTCAACATTTTTTAAACGATTTCTACTACTTATTTTTATATTGTTCAGAGTAGAAAATGCCTGTTCACAAAGATATGATGTAGAAAATGGTAATAACAATAGTATCGCTTTCTGAGAAATAGATGGATATTCTGAAGCTAAATTTAACCAGAAGGAATCTATGTTACTTTTCTAACTATTAAATAATATTCGGATAGTAAAACTAGAACACATATAAATTAATTCATTCTTTTCGTCATTAGTAAGATCAAGTTTATTCATATTGTCTGTAAAATCAAATGGCAACACGACCTAATCTGCAGATGTTGTCAAGGATGGAAAATAATGTTCAATTTTTTCTTCGAGTAATATAAGATGTTCAATTATAAGTTGTTGTAATTCTTTAATATTGGATTTCCCTGTCGTTAATTTTGAAAATGTTAGAAAATTTGAAAAATCCCCTTTAATTATTGAAGATTTCCAAAACACAATTTTGTTTTTGAACTCTCTGATTTTGTTCATCGAAGAAATTATTGTTTCCTGACATCCTTGCATTGACACATTCAGATCATTTAGTTTTTTAAATATATCAGCCAAGTATGCCAAAATATAACACCAGTTTTCATTTCGAAAAAAATGTTTGTATATTGGGAGATTTTCTTTTTCAAAAAATAATTCTAATTTTTCTTTCAATTCAATAACTCGATTAAACACTTGACCTCATAATAGCTACCTTACTTCTGTGTGTAGCAATAAATGTATATGATCCGAACCCATTTCCTTACAAATAGTTTCAAAAATCCTTGTTTTCAATGGCCGATATTTAATGTAATTCACAATTTTAATAACATCATTTAAGACTTAAAACATTTTTTCTCCTAATGTTTTTGCAATCAGAGCTTCTCGATGAAATGAAAATAATTTTTGATTTTTAATTTTTTCTAAAATAATGTCATTAATATCATCAGCCATTTCATTTATTCGGCGGCTAATAGTATTGTTGGGAAGTGGTACTTTGGATATAACATCTTTAGATTCTTTACCTAACATTGTTTCAACCATAACTAAACAGACAGATCCTATTAATTTTTCGCCAACAACATGAGAGTTCATATTTTTAGCAATCAGTTCTGCGACTTTAAATAATGCTTCAAGAGCTTTATCAGATATAGTCACTCTTTTTATCCTACTAGATGCAGCTTTTTTATTTGAATTTGGGAGGCGTTCAAAATATAGTCGTGTTTTTAATGACTCACCCGGATGTTTTGTTGTTAAATGCCTTTTCAATTTACTGGGTACCATTGCTTCATTGCTTATTTTTTCACCACAAACGATACAAACAGGTAAAGGACAGTCAGTATCGCCATTCCACGTAAATCCAAAACATGAATAACTATCAGCATATTTACGTTTGACTTTTAAATTTAAACTTGTATCACTTACTGAAGTGGATTGTTTAATATTAATTTCTAAATTTAAATAGTTGTCATTTACATTAGCATCAACGTCGTTCGTTAATTTAATCTTTTTTACAAATCTATCTATTTTTAAATTTAAGTAAAATATTTCTTGATCAAAATTAACACATTACTACCGTTACGTAATAACACGCGCACGATTATCACCATAATGAATAACTGAACTGCTAAATGACTGCTTATAATACCCGTATCGATCGTATCGGGTATTATCTAATATTCTAATGTATAATAATAGCTGTGTCTTTCCATGTGGACATTTTATCAATTTTTATTTTTAGGAGATTTCTATTACACAATTACAATGTAAGACACAAATTACACGGCACACTCAAATAATTTCGTGGCACACTTATGCGCCGCGACACAGCGGTTGGGAATCCCTGTATTGAGGAATATTGCATGAAAATAACGTTGTATTTCTCCAATAATGTATTATGGTAGGCATTTTATTCATTCCCATCTATAAAATTAAACCGAAAAAAGTTTTAATTTCTTCTACATCTGTTTCTTTCCACTTTTTTATTCGAGTATTACGAGATAGGTTGATTGAATTGTTTTTATCATCTGCATACCGATTAGTCTCGAGTACTATAAGTTTTAAAACTTCTTTATCAAAAAATAATGTAAAAAAATCAGAAGAACCACAGTAAATCATTGTTTCAACAATATCTTCATTTATTCCAACACATTCATTTTTTGGATTATAAATTACATTAGAATTTGGTTGTTCATCCGTAAAATTATTATCCCAATCATTACCATCACCACGCTTCACGGGAGAAGACTCATCCTCAGAACTTCTGCTATCATCTTCATCAGTCCAGTTAGGATCTTCGTCAGTATCATCAAACGAACTTTTTGAAGATAAATTTAATAAACTAGAAATTTCATTAGGATTAATTTTATTTTTATTACACCACGCAATATTATACAACACAACCGATCACGTACGCGCGTATACGACAACTTACAACTATCAAGCGACAGATAACGATTTAATAGGTATTATTTGTATATAAATCTAAAAATATACATTTCCCAACAACCATATCTTACTATTAATAATACAAAATCATTAATAGTAATCATTGATTTTATAATACACAGATAAGCGGCGCTGTACAAAAATATGGTAACCAGTTATAAGACGTCAGCCGCTATGGAGTGCTGCAGGCGACCAGACGTCTAGGACGGTCCCCAATCATAGGTGGTAGCGGGATGAGTGGTTAGGCGTCGGTAGTGGGGAAATTTGTTTATTGAAAACGTACATACTCTAGTAGTATAGTGTCTATAGTCATTATTTATTATATTATTGCAATACTATCCAACTGTCGCAGTTCCGCGGCGAATGGGTTTCGCCGCTAATTGAAATCTGTTCATGCACGGACTGGTAAAAAAAGGACACAAGATGTTACATAATTTCAGGAAATCTTACAAAAACTACAATATTTTATTATGTTTATATACATTTTAATAAATTAAATTCAAAACATTTTAAATACACGCATATCAATTTTTTAACAATTTATAAATTAACGTAAACATCAACATATTATTAAAACAAATTATAACACGTTAGCAAAATGCATTAAATATTATGTAAGTAAGGAAGTGTTTTAAATGTAATTTAAAATTTTTAACTTTACTATTTTAGATTGGTAAGTTGTAGTTAAAAATAATTTTGATTTTTTAAAAATTTTACAAAGCAAGAATTTTTCTAGTATAAAAATATGATGTTCTGCACATATATGTTCTTAATTTATCCACCTAGATATCAATTCGTCTGTTTTATAAATAGTTAAAAATTTGTATCTTAATTTTTTTGTATGTTGAATTTTTTCAAATATTTCTAAAGCGCGATTTATAATATTTTTTAATTCATCTGATACGCCTGAAGTCCTGTATCTCTATCAATATCAGAACAATTTTTATGTACTAAAAGTAATTGATTTTTATCATTTAAATCTCTTTTTGTTGTTAAATGTTCAATGCAATCATTGCAGTTAAATTTCTTAATACATTTGTGAGCCAAGTACCCTGAAAAATATGTAACAGAGCAATCTTCAAGTGTGATATCATTTGGTATTATTATATCTAGGTTAGGCACTGATTTTGTTGATGACGATGAATATGAACAATTAGAAGACGCGTCTGAAAATGTATCTGACACGACTTCGTTTAATGCTCTATCACCAGATATAACATCTTGTACGATAATAGAATCATCTACTTCTTGGCTGATCTCACAGTTACTGCTTTTTGAGGCTATTAAAGAAAATACACACGTACTTCTAAACGAGGTTCGAATTATTCTTACCGTAGGGTTTCTGTTATATCCTCCTTTTTGGCGAAATATTGAAAAAAGATTTTCCAGAACGTCTTGATTTAGCCTATTTGTTATTAAGAACGTTATACCATTATTTTTTATTTCGTCATCAAAAAAACTTAATACACCGTTAATTGTTTGAGTAAATCCATTAAAACATGGAGGACGAGTCTCTTTGCCTTTATAGTTAACCTTAACAATATCATTAAAATAGTTCACTGCGTCCAATAGAAATGATTTGACTACTCCAAAATCCGTTAAAGCGCAATTGTATGGATTTTTTGAAAATAAATTTCTACAATTTAAGCAATCAAACAATTTGTCCATAAAATCTATAAAATCCGCAGTGTCAGAGGCAGTATTACTTTTTAATTCACCAGTAGAAATACATGTTCGTATAAATCCGTTAAAGCGCAATTGTATGGATTTTTTGAAAATAAATTAAAAAATAATTTCAATATTGAGAATCGCAAGTGAATTCAACTTTTGTTGGGTCAGGGTGGAACGTAAGTAATTTTTTACTCTTTTTAAGCATGAAAACGATCTTTCTGCTGAGCAATTTGTGACAGCTGTGGAGGTAAAAATACGTAGTACTATTTCTATGTTTGGGTAAATATTTGTTAGGTCTTTTTCATATAGAAATTTTTGAAGTCTAAGCAGATTGTGTTTTTCTCCGATAGAACTTAAATTGATGTGAGCTTTTAAATGTAAAACTTCATTTATAAAGTCGTTAAATTCTACATCATTTATATAAATGTTTTGCAGGAATTTAACTGATTTTCTTATTTCTTGATTGTCTAATTCCTTAAGTCGTGTTAAAAATATAAATGGTTTACAGAAAATATCATATGCATGTCGTCTAGTTTCTAAATCTCGAAGCAATTTATTTATGATAGGAAAAAATGTATGTATTTTAAAATTGTCTCGTGCCGATAAATCTATTCTTCAGATTCAGATTCGTCGTGAAAAATCGTTCTTTTTTTTTTCTTGTAGTATTTATTTTGTAATCTTTATTAACTGCTTTTGCTAATGCTTCTATTTCAAAATCATCAAAATTTTTACGAGTGTGCTCTATTAATTTAATTAAACTATCATATAATTGAAGAACGTCCAAACAATCAATATCAACATTTTGTAACTTCTTACTCGTAGTGTTTAATCGACTAAGTAAAAAACCCCACACAACTGACATAGTTGTAGTTTTATTTTTTAATAAGTTTTACTCATTTTATTTATTAGTCCTTTTGCCTCAATTCTAGTAATATTATTTTTAGTTTGATCATCCATTATATAAGTTAATGTAGCTACAACAGCAGACCAATTTTCATTTAAACTCAGGCAAGCAGAATCTCTTGATGACCATCTCGTATTCGAAAGTGCTTTTAATGTATGTGATTTCGACCCCATATTATTGAGGATATCCCATCTATGACTACTGCTTGAAAAAATACATAGATGTTTTGCATTAGTCCAATAAATGTAGCTGCTTCATTAAAACATTCAACTCCATGCTTACCAACAAGATTAAGTGAATGAGCTGCGCATGGAATATAAAATGCCAAAGAATTTATATTTTTTATCCTAGCTTGAAGGCCATTATAATAACCTGACATATTTTTTGCTGTGTCGTATGATTGTTCACGACAATCTGATATATTTAATTTTAAATTTTCGATTGTCTTGTCGGGGGCCGTCTCTGACGTAATAGTTGAGGTGCAGATGTAAGGTCACAGAAATGAGCAAAATGAAGGAGAAAAAAAAAAAAAAAAAAAACACAGCGATGTAAATGGTACTGGCCGACGGCCGTTTATTGCTCGCACAAGCACGAAAGAACTTGCGAATTGTTGACGGCGCGAGAAAACACGACGACACTGAACGTGTCGGTTTAGACACGATGTCAAAACAAGAGAAAACAATATGGGCAAAATAACAAAGCGAGAGAACAAAATAAAATCACGCGTATGGTCCGTTCGGGTGTACTGTGTTCGAAGAACAACCCGACCGGACCGGTTGGGTCGTATTCCGTGCGG
>NW_020272009.1:0-3981 GCF_003268045.1 Sipha flava
AAAACAGTAACGCAACTCGAGCAGTGAATGACACTCTCGCCAATCATGGGGTACAGTGGCATTTTAATCCTCCGTCTGCTCCCCACTTTGGAGGACTTTTTTTCTTTTTCTTTTTTTTTTTTTCTATGACCATTCGCGAACCTTTATAAGCAAAGGTATAACTCGTACTCACTTCACTTTTCAACGCGTCAATCACTCTATCTTCTTCATCTTCATTATCGTTTGAGCTGTCGCTCATGCGTCCGTCATCATTATCGCTATCGTTTTCATCTACGTCTATATTCATTACCTTAATCCTTGACAGAATGCTTTCTTCCTGTTCAGTGGATATTTTTTGCTCTGCGCGTTTAATCTCAATTTTCTTCTTGGGCAACATCACTCTACTCGATAGTGGCTCGGACTGTGGCTTCATTAGGTTCTTTTCCTCTCTTCTTCTTCTTCTTTCGTCATACTCAGCATCCACCTCATCTTTGCTTAATAGCGAAACAAAACCAGGCAGCAATTCATTCGAGTCGCTAATCATATTGTCATTATTCGGCCCTAAATCTCGTGAAGATACATATATGTTTGCCTTTACGCCACCTAATACTGAAATTTTCGCCATTTGAGATTTTGCGATCTCAAAGGCGACTCCCTTCGATCTTTTCGCCCCATAAACTTTTATCAAATCCGGAGTCATCCTTAAAATAATATCTTTGTCAAGAAACATGAGTCAATTACGCTCATGTTTCTTGATGATAAAATCAATGTCATTCCTTTTTTCAATCAGCTCTTTAACATCAAACCTTACTTCTTCAATCTTTCCGTTGACTAATTTTATCGCCGTATATCCACTGGAGCGTAATCCCACAGATTCCTCATACACATATAAGATGTCGATGATAATTCGTGACGCCATTTTACAAAAAAGAAGTTCTTTTGTACTTTTAAGCCTAAAGAATATATGAATAATATATAAAAGTATAAAATATAATCTATGAAAGACAGAGTGCGGAAGGTTCTCATAAGCAGAGAATATAAATATTTATAAGCAAAAGTTTACAGAAGAGGAACACATAAAAATATAAGTTTTATAAACATAATTAAAAAATAAATATTTAAAGAACCTCACGGAATACCACATTCTTTGTAACTCCATCGGCGTCGGTCGGTTTATATACCTTAACAGATTCAGCGTTTCTCACCCTAGAGAACGCCACATACAATTGTCCGTGGCTGAACACAGGAGAAGGCAGGTATATTTCAACGCGGTCGAAAGTCTGTCCTTGAGATTTGTTGATTGTCACTGAAAAAGCCTATCGAACAGGGAACTGCAATCGGCGCAACTTGAAAGGTAAGCCGTCATCTTCGGTAGTGGTCAGCGGAATCCTGGGAATAATGATGTCGTCGTCGTGCTCGGTAGCGTTGAGCAGCCTAGCTCTGAAATTCAAACGTCGAAGTTCAACAATTACCATTCTCGTACCATTACAAAGTCCTCTCTTGGCGTCCAGGTTTCTCAGCAGCATGACGACAGCGCCCACTTTAAGAGCCAGGTCATGAAGAGGGAGTCCCGTGGGGTGCAGTGAGTGAATAAACTCTATCGGGAAGTCTGCGGCATCCTCGGGGTCGTCGCACTCTATGGTATCCGTGCTGAAGTAATGCCTGATTTCACCCTCGAGACGATTGCGGAGAATGCCTTCGTTCATCTGACGACACCCCTCGTTGGTGGAGCACAAAATTACCTTGTTCGCGTAGTCATTGATGTTGCGCAAGTTCATAATTTGCGGAAACACGAAGTCGGCCAATGGAATTTGACATAGAAATCTGCGGGGTACTTGTATGGCGTTCTCGTCGTCGCCGTACCTGTTAACATTACCATTACCCAATAGGAGAAGCCACGCAGCAAACTCTCTGTCGCCGTCCGCTCGCATGTTCCGCGTGAGGGAAAACTGTTGCATGACGGGCCACAGCTCGTTGGATTTGATGCAAGCGCCGACGATGTCACTTCTCATTCCGTGGGAGATGACCGGAAGAATCTGCCTGAAATCACCACCTAGCAAAAAAGGCTTACCACCAAAAGGAAGATTCGATCGCATGATGTCCTTCAGCAGCCGATCGACAACAGTCAACTGGAACCCTGGGGACATGGGTGCCTCGTCCCAGACGATGAGCGCAGCGTCGCGAATCCTGTGCGCCATGCGAGACTGCAATTTGATTGTGGAAGTGGACTCGTTCGTGAGCACTCCGAAAGGCAAACCAAAGGTGGAATGCACAGTCCTCCCGCCGTCCAACAGACCGGCCGCGATTCCGGTGAACGCCACCGCCAGTACATCCATGTTTCGGCCACGCAACACAGACATGAGACAGGAGTAGAGCATCGTTTTACCAGTTCCACCGGGGCCGTTGACAAAGAAGACCTTGGCGCTCGGACGGGGGTCCAACACTGCGGCCATCACGCGATCGTACACGGCCCTCTGTTCGACGTTGAGCTGCTGGAGTAACACATCACCCCGCTCCGCTTCACCAATAGCGTCATGTACCGCGTCTGGAAGTTCTTCGATCACATCTGGAACAGGCAAACCAAAATCAGCAAGCGATTTACCGTGGGTACCGAGTAAATGATTTATGGCGTTAAGACACGCCGCCCTAGCAGCGCCTTCCGGCTGGTTTCGCAAGAAATCCGACATCAAATGTTCCTCGACACCGTTGTAAAGTCCCAGCGGATTGGTCGGCAAACAGTACACGCAGATGATTGTGAAGAGGGCCCGAACCTGACGCGGAGTGTCGTGTTGGCAGGCCTCTGCCAGACAGCGGCTCCACGCCGTATCATCTTCGAGCAACCCAAGTGCCGTCGTGGCTGCTTTGTAACTGGGATGAAGCACGCCGTCAACAGTCTTCACGTCGGCGAATGACACACAGCCCCGCCTATGTACAAGCAACAAACGAAGGTAGAAACGCTCGCGGTCTAACGGACTTACCGAATACATTTACATACATTCGACCTATGACCCGGTCGCCAGTGTTTGTTCTTCTCCTAGTCCAAGTGCATGTTGAAACATTCCAACAATAGTGATTGGGCACTTCGTGGTACAGGTATTGTCGAGCCTCTGGATCCGTTGCGTTCAGGCGGAAGTATGCGGTAAGGCTGGTGTCTCGAAATCTTGCTCGTTCGACCTGTTGTATCAGTTCACTGGACCTGAAAAAAACATTATGCCTACCTTCTAAATGTACAGCCAATCGAACAATGACATGGCTCCTGTTCTGCATACGGAAAGAGAAGAGTCTCCAGATCGCTTCCGGTGCGCTCACGTACCTCGTGTCGATGAACCTCTGAATTTCGTCGTTAGCGCAAACCCGAACTGTGGCCACGTCATGGCCTTTGTATACGTACTTGTACAGGTACATGACGCTTTTAACTGTCGAACACACTTCCACGTTGATATGCGCATTGTATTTCAGTAACAAATAAGGGTTGTACGGCACAACGGAATCGTTGAAGAGCTCTCTGTTCCTCACTAAAGCTGCACGGCCGTCGTCTCTACGTCTGTAGGCAGGATAACCTCCAGCGCTCCTGAACTGCGTTTCGCTGTTGAAAGGTTTGGGAAAATCTTTCTGACATTTCCCGTCTACCATGCAGGAGCACGCTGGGTTTAAAACTCCGCAAGGTCCATGCATCATGTTGGTTACCACAATGTCGTAGAGTTCTCTCTCGGTGTCTGGGTCGGGTATCTCGGCTCGAATCAGTTGGTCTACATCCTCGGCGACCTTCGGTTTGTACATTTCCTGCAAAATTAACAAAATGAGAGCGTGCGGCAAACCCCGCTTTTGGAATTCGACCACGTATACAAAAGTTTCGACCCTGCCGAATATGTGATGTTCGGTTATATCGCGCATAAGATCCTGCAATTTGAGGTTGAACACTCTGGACACCAATTCCGGTCTGTCAGACGATACAACTCTCGGAGGTAGATTTTCCACGATTTCAGGCCACCTAGGGTTGCA